>NC_137499.1:30149490-30166990 GCF_041902795.1 Electrophorus electricus
AAAATTGCACTCATCAGAGAAGATGACCTTACTCCAGTCCTCTACTGACTAATCCTTATGGTCTTTTGCAAACTTCAGTCTGGCTCTTCTTTGCTTCTCATTGATGAAGGGCTTTTTTCTAGCTTTGCATGACTTCAGCCCTGCCTCCAGAAGCCTGTTTCGAACTGTCTCTCTGTGCAATTCACCCCAGCTGTTGCATGCCATTCTTTTTGTAGGTCACCTGATGTCATTTTACGGTTGTTAAGTGACATTTAAATGAGGTGGCGATTACCACGGTTGGTAGAGCGTCGTTTTCGATCTCTGCCAGTCTGTAGCCCTTGTTGTCTGAAATGTTTTTGCTGCTTGACCTTTTTCTTACAAACCGTAGTTTTCGAAATCTTCAAGATAGAAGCAACGTAACGCTCACTGTATCCCTCTGCCAGTAAAGCTACAATTGAATCCTTCTTTTCCTCATTAAGAACCTTTCTTTTCAACTCTTTTGGCATGGTCTGTAGCTGTATTTTGACTACACTTACGTTTTGGGTAGTCCTAGCACTGCTCTTTTATACACACTCACACTCACACACACACACACACACACACACACACACACACATATATATACACACAGTATAAAACCAAAGGAGTCAGATACAGCATTGAAATATATCAAGAACCAAAGTCCTCAAACAAAGGACGGAAGAAATTCTAAGAGGGCGATGACTGTTGTCACCCTGTGTTTTAACACAGCATCACAGCCCTCCGTACCACCACCCCCGGCACCCCAAACTAAAATTTGGAAGCAAAACCGGTTAAAAGAAAAAAAATGAGAGAGAGAGAGAGAGAGAGAGAGAGAGACAAAATAATGAGCAGGAAAAATATTTACTCAGCAGTAATTTTTGGTGGAATTTTTGGAAGATAATTTCTCTATAAAAATGGCAGTCCACATGGCTACAATAGCTCTTTGAGGAGCTCAGCTTGAGTAGTGGGTTTGGAACGGCGCCAGAGGGCCTGGGCTCTTCAGTTCTCAGAATAAAGAATGGCTGTTTCACTGAGTGCGAGAGAGGAGAGAAATGCACGCGCGCACGCACGCTCAGCTACCTGCCCACCGTCCACACACAGCGGCCAGTGTTTTGGGGGCCGGCTGGGATTGATGTGGTTGCGTAACAGGGGTTTAATTCTCACCATGGCTTCATTCCACTAGCCATGCCCAGTTATCTGTAGGTCCAGTTATTACAGGCCTCTGTTGTCAGCAGGTTTGGAAAGGTTGGAAGTAATGAGACAATTGATTGTAAGGAAGGTGAGTGGGACGAGTGGAGAGTAGAGGAAGGAGCGCAGTCTAAACGGTGTGTGTGTGGGGGGGGGGTCTGAGCGTGTGTTTATATGTGTATTATTTGTATGACATGGTTGGTCTCCTGCTAACAAATGGAAATCTTTTTTTTTTTGTCTGTTGGACAGCAGTGACCTGTTTTATGTGTTTGTGTTGTTAAGATGTTTGAACAACAGCAGTTTGCAGCTGGATTGTTGTATCTCTGCCAACCCTAGGAAGTGGTTCTTTGTGTGCTTGTGCATGCATGTGTGTGTGCGTGCGTGCGTGTGTGTGTGCGTGCGTGCGTGTGCGTGCATGTGTGCGTACATGCATATGCAGTCCATTAAGCTTCTCTATTTTGCTCCTGCCAGCTCTTAATGTGTGGGTGGTCAGTTATCAGTTATAAATATGCAAAAAATAAATATGTAAATACATATTCAAAATTGTAGTGAGTTACACACAGGAGTGGTGAAGGGTGTGTGTGTGTGTGTGTGAGAGAATATGCTTATTATATTTGGGCATGTGTTTCCCATCACTTTCTTCCATTGACCTCAGGTTTTTCCCCATAAATCAGAAGGCTGATACCTCACTCTAAATCCTAAACAGTGTCGTAAAAGTTTGCTGCGGGTGGTACTCTCACTAGCCCAGCGCGGAAGGCTAGTGCGGAGGCTAGCTCTCTCAGTAAAACAGCTTTAAAAGGCTAGTGCGGAGGCTAGCTCTCTCAGTAAAACAGCTTTAAAAGCCCAGAACTTGACGGTTAGAGAGCAAAAAACAAATATACAAAACTATGAGTCAGTTTGTGGCTTTTTTAAAGATTCAGACAGTGAGAGGCAGTTTACTCATGTTCAGGTAGTCTTACTGAGAACAATACACATGTTAATTTATGGCTTTTTAGTTTTAGTTTTTTGTGCTGATTTATTTAAACATTTGCAAGTTACAAATATACATACTTCTGAATAGACAGGACACACAAAAAAGAATTTCCCAAAATTAACAGGGAAAAATAGTCACAAACATATCGAAAATATTCAGGAATATTTCCAATGCTTCAAACCGTTAACACTCATGTTCCAGTTAGGATGCTCCCACCCACTGATAACTGTGCCATTCAGACGGCGTGTTGGACAAGGCTGTGTTTTCAAAAGCGGGCATTGCCATGATTGTCTAAAGCTTAATTGACCAAGTGCTGAAACAGTAATAGAGTTCCTCACAGAGGCCAAAGGGCACACTGTCTGCCTTCTCCCTGAGGCTCACAGGGAAGCTAAGCGAGGGTTAAGAATGATGACGTCCGCGACTGCGGCTTTTCCCTCAGCCCAAATCGCAGGGCTTATACTAAGCCTCTTGACTGTTGTGCACAATCTTTTGCTAAACAGATGTGGTGTATTGATGTGGGGGTTTGCCCAGTTTAAAACGCTTTTGTGTCTGGTGATACGTACTGGGTGGCATGCATGATGCTGTGTTTGTTCAGGTATTGGCCGATAGTCTTGATGTGTAGCTGCGTACCGCATCGTTCTGATTCTCGTTTGAGACGTTGGCTTAAGCTTGGGGAATGTTGTGTAAATCTTGATTGCATAAATTCTTCTTTTTCTCCCTCACTTCACATAGCGCCTTAGCTCAGTGACAGGACTCAGCAGAGCATGCCGTTCCCTTGCTAAATCTTGACTATGAGCATTTGAAACATATGAGCAAAGCTTGGCTAGACAACTGCTTAATGGTGGAGAGGTTAATTTTACCTGTAGGAAAAGTATTCACGTACTTTCCTACCCGTGCTATAGTACGAGTGCAGTGCCCAGGGGAAATAAATGATAAACGAAGCCGTAAAAAAGGCTTTAAGGCAAAGTTTCTGGTTTGCTTTTACGTGTGGTTTGAAGTACTTCATATGGCTACGTGTCTGAAGCAATGCTAAGTGTATCATGCTTCAGTGGGAATTTGAGTTTACTTTTGGAACTTCGGTTATCCTGATGAGCTGAACCTCCCCTATGTGTGAAGGAGACCAAAGAGTGAAGGAGATTTAGTTTCAAGGCTGCACAGACCTTCAACCACTTAAGACTGTCTGACATTTGTAGGGTAAAGCCTTTTACTGACTTGGCGGTACATTCGAGTTTTAATCTTCAAAGGTCTTAATCTCTTGGTTTTTTCCTGCTTATTAGTAGCAAGAAGTGAAGGAAAGAGGCCTGACAACAGTGATGTGTGTATAAAATACAGACAAAAATAGTAATACAGTAACAAAATATACAAGCTCACACAGAAGTGCTGACTTCATGTCTCACTAGCACAAGCCTGCCCAGCCTTAGCCGGTGGACGAGGGAAGCAGTCCACAGTTCATTTTCCAGCGCTGATGTTGGACATTTGCTCACAGCAAGTAACGCCTCTTGACTGTCACGCAGGTGCTACACAGCAAAACGTTGCCTAAAATTTGTTCAGTTTTTAATTTGGGGATAGCTGTTTCGCGGCAGTCTCAGTATGTCCCATATAAAGCTGCGTAATGCATCGAGAGGCACAGGTCAGATAGAGCTGGAGGATGTATTCACTAGGGAGACACGACTTGGTCTTTTAAATTCTGATAACATGCATCAGAGTCCTTCCAATGCTTTTAAGGTTTCCAAACTGATTATATTCATTAGAGGGTTCACAGTTCACGCTATGTTGTGCTGAATAATCGGGGTCAGTCAGTTGTGGTTACAACTGATGTGACTGAAGGCACATAAAGGGGTATAAAAAAGACTTTTTTTTTCCCCTAATTAAGGACTGACTTGCTGGTTTGTCCCCTTCGAGTAGGCATATAGACATTTGACCTGTTTTATTAAAAAGAGCCATGTAGTTTACGCATTAAAATAAAACAGCCTCCGATATCAAAAGTAAGATGGCTTTAAAGAGTTTGTGTTGTTGTTAGCAGTGTTGTGCTCCTGCATGAGCTGCACCTCGTAGTCCAGTGCACCATTCTGCACAACTGATGGAGTGAACAAACTCTCGGACTGTTTTTGGGGGAGGGTCCCATTGTCCAAGCCCGCCTTAACCCCCTCCAACTCCAGCTGTGAATGGTTACACTCCAGTTCTAGATGTGTTCGTTTCCTGTGCATGTAGCAAGCCACACCCACAGCAACAGCTACCAGCACCAACAGGAGAAGAATAGCCACTGCTGGCACGAGCGTCGTGGTGAGCTGTCGGTCCTCCATTCGTGCGGTGGCGGCCTGCTGGCTGGAAGTCCGCACCTCTGTGCACATGCTGTCCACATCACTGGGTTCACCCAGCGGACTAGCGCACACGGAGTACGTGGAATTGGGTTGGAGTCCGCGCAGCGTATACTCCGGGTAAGAGGCTGGTATATTGAGCTGCTTGGGGCGTTTATCTGCCCCCGAGAGGTTTCTGTAGGTCAGCCTGACCCCCCGGATGTATGGCCGCATCTCAATGTAGCGATGGAGGTCCAGCAGTATAGATGAGCTCTTCACGATCTGAGCAATGATCTCTGGCTCCATAGTAACTGTTGCTGTAGTGACATCCTCAGATGGAGGCGGGTCATCTTCGTTCTGGCAGTATTTCCCTGATGTCCCACGTGGACAAGTGCACTCATGGTGACCTTGACGGTCCACCCAACACGTGCCTCCGTTTAAGCAGATGTTAGACAGACACAAGCTAAACCTCACATCTAAGTCTGTAATGCTGCTGGGGGAAGCTGGGACTAGTGGTGGCAGGTCACTGCCAGCCTCCATCAATGGGTCATCGCTAGGCTTGAGAAGGGGAGTGGCGTGTGTCGTACTGTGCACAGTGGTGATCAAGGCAGGGGCCTGTGTGGTGGTCTTAAGCGTGCTGGTAGTGATGGTGGTAGTTGTGGGGCATCCGAAGTCCCGATGCTTCAGTCTCTCCAGAACCTCTCCTGCATTCCGTGGTGGAAAATGACAGCGTGTCTCCTCTGTCCTGCCCAGCTGGATCTGTTGGTCCCACAGCCAGCTGGGAAACCAAGCCATCGTGCAGAGGCAGTTAAATGGGTTCTCTGCAACAGTAAGTCTCTTGAGGTTAGGGAAAAGCTGAGTCATGCTCTCCGGCAGGCTCTGCAAACTGAGGTTGCTGATGTCCAGCTCCTGGAGCTCTGCCAGGTACCCAAAGTCTTCCCACCTCAGAGGACCCATGGGATTACCAGCCATACTGAGTATGACCAGGCCTCTTGCTTCCCGCAGTATAGGAGGAAAAGCATTTAGCTGGTTGTTCGAGATGTCCAGCTCATGCAGGTTCTTGAAGCTACCCAGGAGTTCCTCATTCAGGTTCTTTATCCCTAGTCCACCCAGCTTCAGTGACTCCAGTTTTGGGGTCTGAAGGTCAGTTGGCCCTGGGGAAGGAATCATATTCAACCGCAGGTCTAGCAGGAGCAGGCGGGGCATTTTGAGAGGAGGCAACATGGTCAGCTTGTTCCCCTGCAATTTTAGCTCAAGCAGCTGCTCCAGACCATCAAAGGCGGCAGGGTGGATGCTTGTTATGGCATTGTTATACAGATATAGCCTCTCCAGCAATTCCAGGCCGGCAAAGCTATCCTGGGAAATGTGATTAATTTGGTTAGACGAGAGGTCCAGGTTGCGGAGGGAAGTGAGCGTCTCAAACACGTGATTTGGCAGCTGAGTTATCTTGTTCTGACTTAAGTCTAGCAACTCCAGGTTCTCCAGCCCGATGAATTCATCCCGGTGCAGGCTCTCAATGCCATTCTGGAAGACATAGAGGTTTTTGGTCAGCGGCGGCACACCGGACGGCATGGTCGCGGCTCGGCGCTGGAAACAGATAATGGAGTCTGGGCTGGTACAAGCGCAGTCCTTGGGGCAGAAGCTGGCAAGGGCGAAAGGTGGCAGGAGGATGCAGACAAGCAGGGACAGCAGAAGGGGCTTCATGTCGCTGCTCTCACACACCCCTTAGAGCCTGAAATAAATAAAAAGACACGATCACGTAAATGACCTGTAAATGCTCACCTAATAAATACTAGGCTGCACTCTGAGTTATGATGCAGCAAGACTCAGGTTCAAGCACCTATATTTTGTAGAGCACTGACATATGTATTTATGCACAAAATATGGGCGAAGGTTATCATAAACACTAATAAACTAATTTGCTGTTAGCAAGACCAAACATTGTTCTTTATTCTTTAGAGTGAGAATCATGTTTAATGCTTACATTTAACATACATGTCTTTTTCCATCTCTTCAAAATCTCTTTAGGATCAGTCTCTTTAAAAACCTTTATTATGTAGCTAGATACACGGTCTACCGCTGCAACACAAACCAAGTAAACTGAGTAATTAAATGGTGACTTGTAATTCCATGAGCAGGAGGTAGTGCTGGTTATCTCTGGGCCTGCAGGGACTTTTCACAATGACTGTGACCCTCTTCCCATGTTATTTGTGTCAACATAAGATGATACTGTAGAGTACAATAGTGTGGATGCCTGAGTGCTGTTTTCAACTTTACATGGACTGTCACTTATTCTACACATTTCAGAAGCGTATTATACAAAAAACCAACACAAAGCTGAATCAACTGTCAACGTCATGATATGCAGAACTGGTAACGTGCAAAGAAGTGTGAAGAATGTGCGTCTTTATTGTTATATCTGTTGTTCTAATAGTATAGGTTAAATACTAGACCCAGATTACTGTCAGAGTCACAAAATAACCCATACCCAGAAACGTGGAGAAAACACTGCTCAGGAAAAAAAGGTCTGCAGTCAGCAATGTTGAAATGAAATCACTGGGCTCACCTGTGCTCAAACCAGACATGACCATAATCATGGACATTGGAAGAGAGAAAGAGACAGTCAGAATTTAAGATTCAGCCAAGAAAAGACGCCAGCTGAGCTGCGCTAAGGAAGCCGTTCATCATTCTTTAGTAGGAGATTAATCATGAGAGTTAGTAGATTTGAAATGTACAGAGGAGACTGTTCCTTATCTCTCAGGACTGTGCGTGTGGGTGTGTGTGGTGGGGGTTTAAATCTGAAGTTCATTTTGAGGTGAAGCTCTCTTTTATTGGAGAGTACTCAGACAACCCGAGAACCATAATTTTCAGCCCTTTGAAAACATGTCATGAAGGCAAAATGGCCTGATTTCTGATTTATTTTCTGGTGTTTTCGTTCTTTGTTTCCTTTATTACTGACTGATGTTAATGAGGAATACGTGTAAAGGCATATTTCACACACTGCTGTAATGGAAACTTTTGACACTTAAATACTTTGGGGTCAGTGTGGTCTTATTAGAGAGACACCTGTAGATGCAAATGCATTTTGGTAGTTATTTGACACCTTACCTGGTTTCTGTTAGGAGGGTAAACTGTTTGCCAGGTTTAGTTTCCCCAGCATGCTATTAAAGTGCATTCTGTGCTGTGGGAGCTGTTTAAGGGGATGGTTATAAAGGTTTCAACCTTGGTGAAAACCTCCAGCTCTCTCATGGCTTCATCTTTGCTTCTCCCTCTGTCACTGACTAGCACACCTTAAACCCTCAGGCCCATTAATCATTTAGAATAATATAATCCACTGATTCTGTTTGTTTGTTTGTTTCTTACAACCTCTGCAGTCGTTGAACAATTCCTTTTGAATAGTTTGTGGTTTGTCTCTGTGATTAACCTAAGAAAGAAAAATAACTTTATTTGTTTTGTCTAAATTTATCATGTCAAGCTGCAATAACAAGACAACAGTCAGGGTTTTTGCTAAAGTCTAAGTATTGTCAAGACCTTTCACTTGTATTATCTTATATCCAAGCCTATTCCCACAGTTCATCTAGTAGCTTCTGTTAGACTCTGATATCAGGCCCATGTACTTGCAAAAGGAAGTACGGCATTAATGTGTTCACTGCTGTAATGCCTCTTAGCACTGGAGGTTACCTGAGGAGATCAGGTCCCATGAGTCACGTTCTAAATAGACAAGTTGAACGGCAGTAGTGGATCATAGCTCAACTACCAAGAAGGATGTCCAAAAGGAACAGAGCCAGTTTGGGCATTTTGCTTTCTGTGTCTCCTTAGCCTTAATTCACCGGCAGTGATGTAACCTTTCTCCTCTGAAAGCAGGTTTAGTTGCAAGTATGCCCAAACAAAAATTGTGGGCGACTGCCAAACTGTCAAAGACTCTTACACATGGCCTCTGGTGTTTTTTTTGACAATCTGCCTGTTACCATTTAATAATGCTTCTCCTGGACATGGGACTAAAGGAAATGCCTGAAACGTCATGGCCAAGGAAGGAGATCAAATAAAGAGCAAAGGGTCAGAGGGAGGCCAGCCCAGTGTGTTAGGGTATCACCCAGTATCCCCTGGGGCTGGAGTCCCAGGCCTTACAAGGTCTGAGGTGGTATCATTCTGGTGGAGTGGGTCCGTTTTTAAATGCATGCCTGCCACAGTCAAGGAATGATGTTGATCGTTGAGATCTTAATGACTTTTCAGGGTCATTGCAAGAATGGTGCAAGTCACTATCGATCAAATCTCATGTACCAAATTGCCACTCACGCAAAGACACTTTACTAGAGTAATAAATTACCATAGGAATTCTGATAACCAACACATGGGCAGAGAAACTGCTGATCTGTGGTCAGTGACCTATGAAGCGCAGGAAGCCTAATTAGTTTTATTGCCTAACTGGTTTTATTGCAGGTGCTGCTGGAAAACTCACATTGGAACCAGACAATGCAGATAAGACAACAAGCAGAACACACTGCGTTACGGTCAGTTAGTCTCCCAGGGGCATGGGTCATTGTTGTCCTATGCTGCTTGGCTTTCTGAGTACCGTGGGAATTTACTCAACTGAATTAATTTGACTTTATTACTTTGTAGAGACAACTGCGTGCATGCCATTTTGGGAGGAGAGCTTCTATAAATGAACACTGTAGAACATGACTAAGAGCTGTTGACATCTTTCAAGAGCAGTTGAGAATACGAACACTTGTTTGGAAGGAATAGAGCATAATGTGTTGGCTCAAGGAACGGTGCAAAGAAATGAGATTCAAGCCACAAGGAAGTTTGTGTAGGCGAGGGAGAAAAAGGCAAAAACAGACCCAGCTGGAGAAAAAGATGGCTGCTGCTTCTCCTGTAGCCGACCCGCAGGGTAAAACAGCGCAATGTGAGAAAGGAGAAAGACCAGCTGAGCACAAAGTGAAAGCTGGAGGAGGTGAGCAGAGAAGCAGAAACAAAAAAGCATCCATGATGGCGCCCTAGTTTGGAGGGCAAGGTCCATTTCTGACCACAGCTTACCACAGGGAGGCCCGGATCGAGCGTTTAAAAGGCTGCTCGACCTGGGCGGAATCCTTCTTGATCCATAGAGTGCAGCGGTTGGTGTGTGGGGACACCCGTCTGCGACGTTCTGTCCTATCAGAAGTGATGAAATTCAGACGTAGAAGAAGGTGGTGGAAAGAGTGGGGGTTGCAGGACCCCCAGGACCTTCTGAGAATATGCAGGATCAGGGGAAGGGCCCAGATGGATGGAGGCATGTGTCTGGCAAAGGAACTTGAGGGGGGAGTTCTTGAAAAAAGATAGCGGGCCGGGTGTTTTGTTTGAAAACAGTGATTTCATCCTTTTTCTGTTTACACTTCCTCGTTTTCTTGCCTCTTTTCTTTCTCTCTTATATTTAATATTTGTAAAGAGAGACATCCACATCAGCAGTATAGAGTAAGAGTCATTCTCAGTCCACAGACAGAAACGTTTTCAGTGCAGAGACAACCATTCTCAGTCTAGAGGCAGAGCTCAGGCTGATTCCAGATAACCCCCTGCGTTACCTTGCAGTTCAGCTCCCCTTCTCTTGCTTTTTGTTGCAGCCAGAGCCTCTTATCGTCCACCAAATGAGGACCACCTCCTAGGATTGACTTCAAATCTCCCTTCCCTAGTTGTGCTGAGTGACTTCTAACTGTAGGGGTTTGAACTTAAGTGCCTGTGCATTATGGGCCAGGGGGACAAAGCACAAAGGGAGTGTAGACTTGTCAGGTCTACGTGATGAGGCTGTCATTTGGTCCAGGCGCCAAGATTTGGCTTAGTCTTTCAGCTTTGTAATTTCCTCCTGTCTCCCCCCATACCGTCTCTGTTTAAACATTCTTGGGATGTGCGGTGGCTGAGTTTGAAGGGCTTATCTTAATAATAATTTCTCCTAAGTGCCAAGGGTCCTTTTCAGGGCAGCTTCAGAATTTTAGCAAACTAATGACTAACCAGACAGAGGATGTCTCACTTTATTCTCCCTTTCATCATTAAACTATTGTTATAACATCTGGTCCTCTGCATAGCTTGGGATAAATTTCACTATATTATTAAGAGAGCTATATTCACTGCCGAAACTGAGCTGCTGTTTCAAGCGGTGGGCTGCCGTCATACAGGAACCATCTTGCATAAAGCTTTTACCAGAGAGACATGGTGAGTACAAAAGGAGAAAACCAAAGATGAGCTGTAAGAATCTTTCTTTGTTTTTTGTTTTTTGTTTTTAAGATTCCACTCCTTATCTCCTTGGCTTTCTTTTGAAAACCTGAAGGTAAAAGAAAAACAAGAATGAGGGAAAGAGAAAAAAGAAAGACTTTGCCAGCAGCAGAGGAAGTGAGCAAGACCAGGAGTTGACTCTTGTGAAGTGAAGTGGGCCATAGCAATTAGAGTCACAAGAGCCATGTCAAGAGTCCTTATATTCCCCAGAGGGCCTGGGCACTGAACATGGGGCGCAGAGACAGCTGGGGGTCCAGACTGTGTAAGGAGGGCTGTGAAGGGAGGTTAGAAAAGGGTCACTAAGCTAGCCCTTACGCGAGAGGTAGGAGTGAGCGAACCACGCATGGCTCTTTGTTATTGGGCAACTAGTCCCCCGGGTGAAGAATGTCGCCACTGCCGAAAAGCCTAGGTACCCTAGAGCGAGTACCCTAGAATGTCCCAGTGAAAGACCACAGCAGACTCCCTGATGCACCCCTATCTGAAAGCTCCCCAGGACCACTGCCTCCCCCCACCTCTGGGCCACAGCTGGGCCCCATTACCCACAATGCATCACCACCACAACCACAACCCCCCTACCATCCTTCAACATGACAGTGCAGGGCCGTAAAACAAAGCGCCATGGCAGCATGAACGCGCGAGAGATCAGGAGAAACGGGCACAGTTAAGACAAGGAAGATTTAAAGACGCTGTCAACATCTCGCTGTCAACATCTCGCTGTCGACAATTCACTGTCAACAACTTCAACCATGTCAGATATGTTAACTATGAAACTGCTGTGGGAGTTGAAATGTCAGATATGTTTTACTGAGGTAACACTATGGTATTTGGAGCGAAACTTTGGAGCAAAACTGTTATTGACTGCTGGTGTTACTTGTTCAGTTTTCCACATAAAATCTAGATTTTGCTGTAAAGCCTTTAAAGGATCAGTGTATCTCTGAATATTGAGGCCATGCTCATATGTTTTACAGCCTGAGAGGAATGAAACAAAGCATAGTAGGTCATCTGTGTGTCGGTGACTGTTCTCTGTGAATAATGTACTGTATGGACCTGAAGGAATTCCACAATGCAACCTGGAGGATTGGTTTCAGGCATCACGCAGATGTGAAATGCCTTAGTGACAGCTGCACTCTTTCTGATGGTCATGTCTGGGCAGTTACTTGACTTGTTAGACAGAAACGAGTTTATATTTTGTTCCACCTCTGCTCTCATTCAAAGGTGAACATGCCATAAGATCCAGATTCCATTGGTCATGTGGCAGTAAGCAACAACTGTAAATCAAGGCTGGCACACATGTCAGTGAGCATCTAAGAGCCTGGCAGCTTTGAAGTGGATGGGATGGGGGGCAGAGGCACTTTATGTGAACACTTTATCTGATACACTTATGCCCAAGCACAAGAAAAGCCATCTCTGTTCTTGAGTGATTGATGCCCATGGGTTTTTTGTTTGTTGTTGTTTTTTAATTGACTTCGAAAATGCAGGCATGTGGAGCAGATGTCAGTCTCTCCCTTTTTCTGTTGTCTCCTTCTTGCTGTCCTGGGAGACTGAACATTTGTGATGTTTTTTATATAAACATTTAAGACTGGGATTGAAGCAGCTGCCACCAGGACAACGTAAGGGCATCGCCATTTTACCATGTGCTGTGGAGAAGACAAAGACAAGGCTGTGGGAGCGTGTGGCTCTGTAAAGCAGACCTCAACTGTGTGAGGATGTTGTGCTGTGAAAGTAAAGTCTTGGTGTGGTTTGAAGTCAGCAGCTTCTACTGCACATAAAGGGTATCATATTTGATGGACATTGGCTGTTGCCAGTAGCAGTGGCCGCTGTAGAGTCAGAGGATCTGAATAGGCTTTTTAAAGGCCAGCGCTCCTAAGATGAACGCACTGAATGTGATATGTCTTTGCTGCACTGGTGATAACCATCTCAGCCTGCCAGCTCAGTCCACCCTTCTGAAGCCGCCTGATAACAAGGCAACAAAGCATGCAATGGGTTTAGTTGTCTAAACCCCCATCTGGTGTCAGTGGAACACTTTTGTACCTCTGCATGTCAGCAGGGGCCAAACCCACGTTCCCCTTTTGTTTGAGCTACACTTAGGCGACACAGCGGGGGGTTGAGGGTGGGGGGTAGCCACGTTAGCTGCAGGTATGCACAGGTAGGGTTTCATAGGCAGGTGCTCTGAGCATGTCACTGCTCTCTCCCTGCGGGGTGCACCGCAACTCGACACCTGTGGCGTGTGTCGCACGCCTGCCACTGGCCCTGCCAGACGGGGCTCCGGGGATGGGAGGCACCCGGAGTGGAGCGGAAGAGCTGCACATGGCCCTCCTCAGGAACACAGGGACTCTTGGACAGCTGGGCCTTTTCAAAAGCCTTAAGGATACGTCTCTTTCCTCCTTTGTTGTCAGGGGGATTAGGAAAGGCCAGACATTGCGCCTCTGAATAGTCTGACAGCAAAGACACACACGGTTGGCTCTGGGTCCTCCTTCAGCATGGGTCTATCTGTGGTCTGCTTTAATGAAGCCAGCTCAGGGAGACAGCGTGCAGGGATCCATCTCTAACACAAAGCCCTACTATCGTTCCCCTCCACATCAGTCAACACTAAGGAATACTTCATTTAGATTAGCTCCACATGTGATACCTTTCAGAAAACTCAAATACAGAATGTCAATGTTGTTCTGCATTCAATTTGAGACATTTCCTCCCAAGATTAGTTTAACTCACTTCAGTGCAGGGACACAGTTGTCTTTTACAAAAGGTTTAAGATCTATGGAGAGAAGCACCAAAGGTCAGAGGTCTCCCAAAGGTCAGAGGCCACCCTGCTCTCCTTAAGTCACCCCTTAACCACGAACCACGCGGGACAGCAAGCAGCCATGTTCGACCTGCCTAGCGTCTCTCCTCGGCTAACTGAGAACGCGACGGGTATGGAGAGATGCCTGTGTGCCCGCGGTTTTTCCCACTCCTCACATCTGTCTGGCTTCAGGGAATTAGCTGCTAGTGCTAGTAGGTGCAGCAAAATTCGTGGGGCTCGAGCTGCGAGTCCAAGGCCAAGATGGAGTGGTTTATGCATAGAGGGAAGCTCACAGCCCATGCCGGAACGCCGGAAGAGCGCAGAGGGAAGGGAAATGCAGTGCAACAGTATGGTACAGAGCCGGCAGCTGCTCCAGCTGCAGGCGCTTAAACACGAGCAGGAGGATGGAGGGAACAGCCAAGCAGGAAAGATGATGCAAACGTCCGCAGAGAGCCGGCAACCGTCCTGGAATTTTCATTTCTGCCGGCCGGGGGAGGCCGAGCCGACTCGCCCGCGTGGTCATTTATCATTACAGAGGGAGTACGCACGTGTGTACGCGTGTGTTTGTGCGTTGTCTTTGTGCACGTCATTCTTTCCTCATGTGATTCATCGGTATGTGTGAGCACGCGTTTGGACCGGCTCGCCCAGTTCTGCCGTGCTGATATGCAGAGAGGCACACACTTCAGCCCTCATTCCAGCTACTCTTATCATTTTACCCTTGTTGCCATCGCCACAGCCCTCCCGGGTCATCTTATGGGGGTACCGCAAGATGACAGGAATATACCTTTCCGTCTCTCTGACACAACTTCACAAGTTACCACCTCTAGACCCCCCATGACCGGAATGTTTGGAAAATTCCAGACCTGTAAGAAAACCTCCTTCACTCAGGCACGCCACTGTCACCTGTGCGGCGTGATTAACACATTCTCGTCCATTCCGCCAGTCCGAACACAGGCATGCACACAGAGTCTCTCCATACAGGAATGGCGAGAATGAGAGGAATTCTCAAACGCCTCACACGTACCGCTGCGTTTCTCGCTGCCGTCCGCGGCGAGGGCTCGAGGCCAGGTCTGCTCTTCTCGGCCAGTCGCCCGCCAAGAGGGGCCGGCCGCCCCGCTCCGTCCCAGCAGACCGAGCACAGACAAGCAGGACGAGGGCTGATAAAAGTGGGCCAACCGCCAGCCGCTGAAACCTATATGCTAGCGCTGCGCTGACAATGTTCATCTTTGTTGTGTGGCGAAGTAGACGCACGCACACACCAGTGCGCGTGCCGCTGGGCAACTCGCAGGTGTAACTGGATCGCCTGCATACTTCTTTAGCTATCTGTGTGTATAAACCTTACTTCTGGCTTCCTCTTTTCCTTACCGGAGTGTTTGCTAAGAACGTCCCTCTCATCAGTCTCGGGTGAGGGCGGTATTAAGATGTAAGCAAGAAGTGCAGCGGTTGAAAGTTTAAAGAAGAGGAGAGGCCACAGTACTGCACAGATATCAGCTTAGAGAGGAACACTCAGAAACCAACATTACTAACACCAAAGGAACACTAATAGGGCTTTATGCAAATGTAATTATGCTAATTCATGCCCTTTCAAGTTTATATTAGATTTTACACATTAGATTTTGTCCGTACCCTCCACCCCACAGCTATCAGTCACTCTTGTGCTCTTCGCCACACGCTTCCTCTAACGTCCTGCCTGCTAAACGTCCTGTAGCACCAGCAAGTAGGACTAACCACAGACGTGTGACTGCTGCGCTCATGATTATAGAGCGTGCATGCAGTTTGTGACAGCTTTTTACGGCATAGCATCTTTCCTCACGCTTGCCGATTGTCATGTGGTTTGCACTATGACTGGCCATTGGTGGCGTACCTGTTTTACTGGCTTCCTGCGTTCTGCCGTTTGTGATCCTTCAAGTCGAGCAGCCCAGGGGGCATTTTCCTTTGAAACACACGCGCGCATGCAAGTACAAACACAGGTGAAAGACAAACAGAACAACACGATCCTTTTCGATTTGGCTTGTATGCTATAAAACATGCGGCATTTGCCCGCTCGCTTCTCATTGGGTGCGGGCCAAGAAGTCCTCACAGCAAGTCTGCTTCCCGCCATAGACTCACTCGGCGCGAGGCGCTCTCCCTCTGCTGACACCCACCCACCAGCGTTTGTGCCTTTGCACTTCAGTGCTCTCATTACAGAGCATGATGGGAAGCCACCAACATCCACCCAGTCTCACGCGCCATGTGCTAAACACACAGCCTTGGCACTTTAAAGGGCGCCGGGAATTCAATTTGTGCCGTCCCACGGGTCCCGTCATGGCCGCTCATCTGTCAGCATGCTGGGATGAGCCCTTTGTTGTGGTCTGGGTGAAGGGGCCAGTCCTGCAGCACTGTGCATGCATGAGCGGGATCCATCACAGATCCACCCCACCAGCCCACGCCCCCTCACCTTTAATGCTCATGTTTTAATAACTGTTTATGATTTACCGCAAATGCTTCTGAGGACTCGCTTAGCAACCAGCTCACATCCGACAACATAGGCTGTGTGTGTGTGTTTGAGGGAATGCTTGTGCATGTGTATATTTATATAGGAGCACACTCAGAGGCTTAGCTTAAAACAAACACGAGCAGGATGTCCCTGTGTGCTGTGGTTTTAGGCCGCGCTGCTCTGGCGGTGATATGAAACGCTGAGCTTAAAGACGAGACCCAGACTGTCCACACGCATGCGGAGCCGAGGACCGGGCTATGCGCCTTCAAATAAGGAAATGGGCATATGGAGAAATCTGTATATCTGTGGCTGTGTGTGTGTGTGTCCTGCTGCCCTGGTGTGTGAGTGTAAGGGGTTAGAGGAGTCGTAGGGTCATTAGTGGCCGTGCTACTGCCATATACAGCTGGATTAATGCTTCGGCTGCAGGGGGGAGGAGAGCAGAGCTCAAGCACTGGACCTGAGCTTTATAGTTTAGTAACCCCGTAGGCCATACAATAGTGGACAACACACACACTCTTGACCACTACAAAGTGCTAAAGGGCCTGACTGCAGGAGCACACACACACACACACACACACACACACGCACACACACACACACACACACACACACACACACATACACACACCCATAGCAATTTCCCTGCCCACACCTGCCCTGATGCACTGTAAGCAGTTGGACTGCATCCCCCTCAGTGGCCCTCTCTCGGGCCCCTGTGTGGAGCCCCCCCTGCGGACCCCGCCCCTACCCCTGGGCATGTTTGCACATGATGCTGCTTCAATCCAACATTTTTGTTAACCACTGTGTTAGCAGTTATTGTTTTAGTAAAGGCCCCTAGTCTGTGATGCTGTTATCCTTTTGTCATTGAAAGGTCTTGAAATGCCAAAAGACAGTGTTCTTTTACGAACTATTGACGTGCTAATGGCGCGGTCTGTGGGCGCTCGGTGCCTCAGTGGTCTTCACTCACCAGGCCGTGGTTCTCCTCCCTCTGTCCGGTCGTCCTCAGGTGCCTCTACTCTCCGCTAAGTCCTCTGCTGCGCCTGAAAGCAAACGAGGAGAGTGAGTGAATGAAAGGAGTGGGTGCGCGTGCGCGCGTGTGTGTGTGAGACCGCATAAAGAACACCAGAACGCACGCAGGGCATCCGGGTCAGACGAGACCACACACACCTCCCTCCTTCCCTGCCTGCGTCTTTCCACCATACTTTGAACGTGTCCTTCTTTCCTGCTGTGTCAGGGCCCTGGCCTCCCTCCACAGGCCTCGTCAGAAGGCTCTTCGCTGGTACAGGGGTGTGTGTGTCCACTGTCATCAGCACCTAGCACTCTCCCTAAAGGTCTGGGGCTCGGAGCCGTGCCTTCCCTTTAGCTCCCCACGGCCTCGTTAACGAAGAGGACGATGGCTGAATGGTGGCAAACCCATCAACCAGGCACAGTACTGATTTTAATTTTCAGTGCGGAGACCACAAAAACAGCAGTTATTTTGACTGTAAAATGATACGTGCTGTAACATGTTTGCACTCTCTGATAGGCTTTGTATGCAAATGTGC
>NC_137499.1:30169490-30176990 GCF_041902795.1 Electrophorus electricus
AACCCAAACACAGATAATGTCTGCTTCCTTC
This sequence comes from Electrophorus electricus, assembly GCF_041902795.1. Taxonomy (NCBI): domain Eukaryota; kingdom Metazoa; phylum Chordata; class Actinopteri; order Gymnotiformes; family Gymnotidae; genus Electrophorus; species Electrophorus electricus. The sequence goes on from NC_137499.1 coordinate 30,169,522, forward strand.
TACAATCCAGACTGTGCTACATTAAACAACACAAAGGTAGCACTGACTTCCAGCTTATCTCCTAATCAGGGTTTTGAGTGAAGTGAGAATGTTGCTTTTGCTGACTTGTTTGACTTCGTATTAGTCATTAACAGCGGGCAGTTAAGTATTTGACCTTGTGTGGAGTGGAAGTCTGCGGTCGAGCACGGTTTGGAGCACGACTGCCTCAGAGCTGCGCTCAGCCCTCTCTGCTCCGGGCGTCCTTCCCCAATTACAACTCAGGCAGGAGGTAATTACCAGGCTTAGATTAAAAGTCGTTTTTCTTTTTTTACGGCTTGGCTGAAACACTGCAATTTGCGGTGGCTTTCAGGAATATGTGCACTCTCACTCCACTCTTCCTCTCTCCCTCTCTCGCTTCCATACAGGAAATTAACTAGTGGATGAACGGGCATTTGTCAGATTTTTATTGCGTATTCGAAGTGTTCTATATGGAGAGAGAGAGAGAGAGAGACGGAGTGTCCGATCTGCTAAAGGAGAGTTTACGTCTGCTCCACGTCTGCTCTCTAGAGAAGGTGGCTGAGACGCGAGTGATTTGGAGTTTATCTTCTAGCTGAGAAGCTCATGGTCACTGCGTATGCATACGAGTGTGTGTGTATTTACTCAGACTTCTTTTGAAGTGGTTATTCTGAACGCCTCATTTGGCCTCATCTGTCAAGCTCTTCTTCAGTTTGCCTCGGCAGGGATCAAGCCTTCGGTTCGCCTGCACACACTGCTTGGTCAGAATGGCTTTGTGGGCCTTTGAAGACAGGGCCTTGATTTAAGGGCACCTCCTAGAAATGTTGAGGGACAGTGAGGCTTGGACACCTGGGGAAGCACCTGACTGTGCTTACAAGGCTTTTATTCAAAAGGCTTTGAACTTCACCACACCATTAACCATGGCTCAAACTAACTTACCTTGCTATAGCTACCCAAGGGATGTGCAGACTTGGCAAAGCCGTGTAATTAATGTTTCCCTGGCTTGTTCTGATGTTCCTCCACTAGTCACTCTGAGACAGATAAACACACTTTCCTGATGTCTCTGTGCCCTCAGCTGGACTTCTCGCCCTCCCCACCTTTACCTCTATGCCTGACCTTTAACCCAGATCCTATAAATGGTATAAGATAGAAAAGCTAGTGTGTGTGTGTGTGTGTGTGTGTGTGTGTGTGTGTATGCATGTGTGCATATGACTCTGGATGCTCGGTATGTTCCTGTAGTCATGTGTATGTGTGTGTCAGAGAAAAAGAGTAAAACTAATGAATGCTCAAGCAATAATGACCTTTATCACTATTTAGTTTGCAAGCAAGTTGTGTCTTTCCTGAAGAAGACCAAGACCAGCACCTGGTGTACCAAGTCTAGGAATCAGGAGTTAGACAGTAACATCAAAAGAAGTGACAGAGAGTCACTTATCTAGAAGGCATTTCAATAACACCACTGTGAAGTAGAAACATTAGATGCAGGCACAGGACCACAACACAGCCTTTTAAGATCATCCTCGTGTGCAAATGTGCGTGCAAGCGTGCGTGTGTGTGTGTGTGTGTGTGTCTGTGTGTGTGTGACTGTGTGCTTGCATGCATGCATGCGTGTGTGTGTGTTTTGGTGTGTGTGTGTATGTTTGAACAGTCTGTTTAGCAGAAGCCCCTGGTGCTGTTCTTCTGTTTGAATGATGGTGTTTGGACAAGGCAGTGGACAGAAACCAGTTGGATATTATTCTGACGCTACATCAGCTACAGGGCAAACTGGCAGTGAAAGCTAGGAGTGCCACGTGCACTGCTCACTCTGCTTTTCATCTCCTTGACAGAATGTGGTTTGGAAATAGTAATGCTGGCAACAGCAGAAGGTAGCATATTATAATACTTAAATTATAAATATTTAAATATTTAAATCTGGCTGTGGTATTTGTACAATGGAGGTCTAGCAAAATTTATGTGCATTTAGGCAGTTTAAATCTGTGTGTTTAACTCTGGGTGTATGACTCTGTGTGTTTGACTCTGGGTGTATGACTGTGTATTTTTAAGTTAGCATTTTAAGAGCACCCACTTCCTGCACTGACTAGCAGGTCTTTTATGCAGGGTCATAGCAGAGACTCAGGATTGGTGATGGAATGTGTGTTTGTTAATACTTATTTCAGGTCAAGATTAAACGTACACTCTACATGGTGTACAAAATGCCCTGGGAGCCCCAGTGCCCACATTTGTGTTACGCCAAGCATCCACCCAGCTACCTCCTACCAGATTCCTCTACCCATCTCTCGGACACAGACTCAAGAATATTTGCTTTCTCTCCCATCCCTTCTTTTTCTCCCCTTACAATGTCTTTTTGTCTCTTTTTATCAATTCTTTTTCTCTCTGTCTTTCTTTCTCCCCGAGCATCTTTGCATAACATGCAAACACTACTCATGCTACTCAATTGGAGTATTCAAGAACATCAATATATAAACACTTTTAAAGCAGAAACTCCTAACAGCCACATCATAATGTGTATTCTGTAGACAGACCGGCTATCGCAAAAATGATTCCTTATTATAAGCCAGTGCTGCTGACGTCCAAAAGAAAGTTCATAGTCTATACTAAAGCTTTTTAGTGCACAAACTAGTCTTCTCTATAAACAGCAACGATGGAGATGAATGCGGGCTTTCTGTGGCGCGTTTGCAGGGGTTAATTATGGGTTCCTCTGTAGGCACGCTCCATCTGTCTTGCTCCGAGGACACATTAGGCGATTTTCCGAAAAGCCTCATCCCGATCTGTCTTAGTTAGATTTTGTTTAGAAGTCCTGTGCCGACTGTTAACTCTGCTGTTTTAAACAGAATGTATTGAGCAGAGATGTGTTCGACAATATTTGATATTATTTAGTTATATAAGGGGAATGTAAAAAATAAGTGCAGAAAAGTTGAAATGTAACTTCATCATATGTTGTAAAGATAACATTTTAGTATAACGATATGGTCAGATCAGGTCGCTCCTTCGCCAGTATTTCTCTCCGCATTCATTAAAGAACCAACCTGTGTGGTGTATTACGTTTATGAGAGGAGTCTGTCCTTGTCTCCACAAACCGGTAAGTAAATTCCTGCGGTGTTGTTTTGCCTGAAAGAGGAAAATTCTGATACTCTGCTCCAATAAACAAAAAGATCGGTTGTCCCGAAATAATAACAGCTAATCTCCATTATGATGCGTGTACCTAAACGGATTTGCTTCTACCTTTGAACTCGTGTTGAGTAAGCGCAATCAAACCCTTTTCTCCATCGTTTTGTTTGCTGATTTTGTTTCTCCACTGTGGACGTTTGGTGTGGGTCGCTCGTTCACACCGGGCGAAACACTGCTGTGTTTTGCCCTGTGGTCAAACACTTCTTTCTAGATTTCCTATGACAGACGCTTTTCCAAGTTTTGGGCACACGCGCGCAGTTGCAGCTGCAGAACTTACAGTTTTGCTCGCAGCGATTACAGTAACAGATTCCGTAGGCGCGCGGACAGGAATACACTACTGCACCAGCTACAAATACGGGATTACTGTAGATCCCCATGAAATGCAAGACACATTCTGTACTCGTGCCAAACTGCTTCGGTTTATTTTCAACAATTCATTTCGTATTTGTTCATACGAGATGATCATTTTGATCAGTGCATTAAATAATGTCATTTTTATTTCCAGGTGTTTAATCTTAAATGTGTCTGCATGCTTTTCATGGGTGAAATAAGATAAAACATAGCATACAAATCTCGTTCCATTGTGGACGAAAATGCACACAATACACTTTGTAGATACTGCATTTTGTTGTCTTAAAGTAATCTAATTCAACTCACCCAGCGAATTAATGTGGTACCCCAGAACTCCGAAGTTGTATTCTAGCAGTTTTTTTATCCACAGACTCAACCACCGAAGAAAATCCTTTAGGCTGTTTCACGGACGTCTTGCGAAACTTCGACGCTTCTGGAATGTCACATTTATAAATGTGACATGTACTCCCGGCTCCCTTGTACGTAGTGAAGTGGTCCACGTAGGTCACTGTCCTGTGAGGTCTCGATTCCCGTGCCGACCCCTCACTATAGGGCTTTATCGGCGCGCTGCAGCCGAGCTAAAACGGGCGGGGCGACCGGAGCGAGACGGAGCTGGGAGCGCACCAAGATCGCGGGTGCCCCGTTTGCGGATTGGGTAGCGCGCAAGCACACCTTGATGTACAAAAGGGCCGGCGACATACTTCAAGCGTTCTTCCGTTTGTTTCAGTTGTATTTCTAACTCGCCGAACCGGTAGGTGTAGGCATGCACCGACAGTGCTTACGATACAGAGTACTTGGCTGGTTATGAAACCTTTTATTTATTTATTTTTGCACACGGGGAACTTGACTAAACTCAACATTCGTGATCTAAACCACAAAAATAAAGATAGATCTGTTGCCATGTGTTCATATGATGAGTTATTTCAAGTTAAGGGACTTTTTTTTTTTTTTTGCTTCACTGAAAACCTTTCCGTGCTTATGAATTGTATTTAGGGAGTTGTGTACCCTAAAGTGAGTTCTGAAAAGTGTTTCTTGGTTATAGTGGCAGTTTAAGAAAATGAGACACACTCTCCACATGTAATGATGGCTGTCACTGTCTGCAGGCTGTGTTATGTATTTCAGTTGGCTGTACTCTCACTAATTAGATCTTTGTGTGAGGATTATGAAATCATAACTGTGCGTTTGTCTGGGTAGAGCTGTTCATCCTTTCAACTTTATGTTAACCTCAGGATGCTCATGAAAGGATTCTTAGTTTATTTATTTATTGCATATTTAGATATTTCTTTTTTCTTTAGTCATTGTCATTAGTCACTCACACTGTTGATGCACACAGGCTACACATCTGTAACACATTTCACAAAAGTACAGGAATAAAGAAAAGATTTCGTGCATGTTAAGTGTGACCCAGATGCTGCCCATGATCGAGGCTGCAGCTGAACGGTACACCTTCACCGAGAACTAATCATCACAAGTAGTCATCACAAAAACCAAAACCCTCACTTAATCTCTCTCTCTCTCTCTCTCTCTCTCTCTCTCTCTCTTCTCTCTCTCTCTCTCTCTCTCTCTCTCTGTCTCTCTCTCTCTCTCTCTCTCTCTCTCTCTCTCTCTCTCTCTCTCTCTCTCTCTCTCTCTCTCTCTGTCTCTCTCTCTCTCTCTCTCTCTGTCTCTCTCTCTCTCACCTACCCTCTTTTGTGTCTCCCTTTTCACCCTCTCGTCTTTCTCCCCTCTCTGTCTCTCTCTCTCTCTCTCTCTCTCTCTCTCTCTCTTCTCTCTCTCTCTGTCTCTCTCTCTGTCTCTCTCTCTCTCTCTCTCTCTCTCTGTCTCTCTCTCTCTCTCTCTCTCTCTGTCTCTCTCTCTCTCTCTCTCTCTCTCTCTCCTCTCTCTCTCTCTCTCTGTCTCTCTCTCTCTCTCTCTCTCTCTCTCTCTCTCTCTCTCTCTCTCTGTCTCTCTCTCTCTCTCTCTCTCTCTCTCTCTCTCTGTCTCTCTCTCTCTCTCTCTCTCTCTCTCTCTCTCTCTCTCACCTACCCTCTTTTGTGTCTCCCTTTTCACCCTCTCGTCTTTCTCCCCTCTCTGTCTCTGTCACCCGTCTGAAGAGCCAAGCATATTACTCAATCACCAATTTTGAGTTTTTTTGTTTTTTTTTGTTCCCTCTGAAAGTAAAGATTTTTCTTTCTGAGTTTAGGGAAGTGGTGAAGGGAGATGGCGTGGCCTAAAACAAACAGGCCTTTTCTCTTATTCCTCGCCACTGCTCCCGCGCTGTTGTGTGCGTTCTAGTATGTGACCACTGCTTTGGTTTTTAAACATCCACCTAGCTTTGTCATCATGCTCTTCTGCGTATGCATGGTTCAAACAAATAAGACGGCCTATCCCCACGCGCAGGTCGCTCCGTTCCGCTCCACATGTGTAACGGAACGCTCGGGAGAAATAATTCCGTCCTGCCTCGTTCTCACCTCATCTGCGCTGCTACTTCTCCGTGCGGGGTGTGGTGAGCTGGTGTGTAAACAGTAAGGCCGCCCTGGGATTCAGCCAAGTATGTAGCGGCCGAGTTGGGGAGGGGGCCAGTTGGGTAAATTAGTCGGTGTAATAGCTCTGCTTAGTGTGCCGTCAGTGTGCTGCTTCCCCCAATCATCGGAGCCCTGTAAAAGATGGCGCGAAGGAATTCACCTGGCAACTAATGCTGCCCTGGGGAACCCGTAAAACAGGACAGCTATACTTTGATTTCTTTCATTTGTCCACGTGTTCTTCCATTTGTTCTTTCTTTCTTCCGTTCTGACCAGCTTTCTTCAGTCAGCCACTAGAAGTCCAACTTACGTTTAATAAACCTACTTTTTTGGAATCAGCCTGAAAGTGCATATTTTTATGTTAAGCTACTTTTCATATATGTCCAGTGATGTTAGACTTTTGTTATTAATAGGAGTACCAGAACTTCATTACATTTTCTTGGCATCAGGGGACTCATCATTATAGTGCCAAATGAGGTTGGGCTTAAAGAGCAAGTAAAAACTATGTATTTGGCCCAGGTGCTGGAGCTCTCTCGCACCACTGCTGACACTCACAAATAGCAAAGGAATATTTATAGAATGTGTTGTGATGATGAAGTTTCCACCTGGCCTTTATTGCTCACAGTTACTCAGTTACTGGCGACTAATGGTTGGATTTCTTTAGCTTAGAGCAATATGACAGACATGAAGCAGCAGTAGATGTGGAATTTAATTATCCAAGGGTAAACAGACTACCAGTGGAGGTGACACAACAACCACTTCTTTAGGAACTGGGAAGATTCATTGCACATGACATTGCTTGTGCAGGATTCTTCCATTAAACGGGCTTGTGAAGAAATCAGTGCGTAGCACATCATCACACGTACTACAGGTACCCAGCATGCACCGAAAACACGTTTAAAGAGATGCAAGAAAATGAAGAGAGTGTCCTTAGGATGAGAGTAAAGGTATAAAAGAAAAATAAACTCACAAGGAGAAAATGCAGGGATACAGGGCTTAAGAGTGGGCTTGATGCTGGCTGTGAGTGGTGTTATTGTGGTTTGGGTGGAGAAGGAAGTGTGTTCACGTGCTTACAGAGAGGAAGAGTAACGATTAAGAGAAAAGGGGAGGATGTATAGGAGTCCCTCACTCTGCTCCCATGAGCTTTGTTTTTTTGAGAGTTCTTACCCATACATTTCCCTGTCACACTCTCACCCTCTACCTTTACATGTTAGGTTTCATGTCAGTAGGGGGCAATATTGAAATACTGCTATAATGCGATATTGCTATAATGAAATACTGCTATAATTCAATACTGCTATAATGCAATATTGCTATAATGAAATACTGCTATAATTCAATACTGCTATAATGAAATACTGCTATAATGCAGAAATACGTGGCTCTGCCTTTAGTCCTGTGCTCTTCTCAATCTTGCCAGTGCATAACATCTTCAGCTCTTATTTGTCCTTCAGATAA
>NC_137499.1:30181990-30186990 GCF_041902795.1 Electrophorus electricus
CAGTGGTTTAATTTTTGTGTTTTCGAGCTATGATGCAGTCGGTGATCACTACTTATTCTACAGCCAGTTTTCATTAGCTCACACTGTCTAATGTGAAGGTCAAGAGTTTCCTCACTGAAAGCTAATATGACAATACAGGCGTTACAAACTTGTTGATTCTTGAAGATGACACCTTATAGATGCCTCACTATAGTTCACCAATGTGGGGCAAAATTAACTAGTTTTAGATGCCACCTGTTTGCATTCAGCAGGAGTGTGAACAAACCATGTTTGCGTGTTCCAATGTCACAGTCTTGGCCGTTGTTTCTTGTGTTCAGCCTGTATGAAGTTCAGTCTCATCCGGAGCATTTTGAGAGAGAGAACAGCATCTTCACAGCTCCATCCTTTGATGGGTATAAATCACTGCTCTCTGGTTACCACCCTGAAGTTCCTGCTTGTGGTTGTTATTTATGGAGCAGGCCTTTCAAGAAAGACTTCCTGCAGTGAGTCATCAGTAAGATTGGTGGTGTGGGGTGTTGCTGGGGTGCAGTTTCCACCATGTTGCATCTGTAATCCAGGGCTGACAGGTCAAGTGTACCACTCTAGACTCACTCCTGTTTGCTCTTTGACTGTATGGTGACCTGACTGGTGAAATAGCCCTAGGGAAATCTAACAAACCTCAAGACTTCCTCAGGTGTGTTTGTGTGTGTGTTTGTGGTTTGTGTGTGTGTGTGTGTGTGTGTGTGTGTGTGTGTGTGGAGGAAGGAGCTTGCGTGTCTAACATGGCCATTATGCGTGGCCAGGTCTCTTCCTGTACCCTTCAACAGTGTGTGGTGCTCTGGACGTGACCTTCTACACCCCTTCCATCCCTCTATCCAACCCTCTCTCTCAGTCCATACCTCTCTCTCTCTCTGTGCTGTTCTCAGACCCTGGTGACAGCTAGTTTAACGCTTGTGATCTACAGCCTCTTGAAGTTTGCTGCTGTCTGGAGTTTAACACACAACCTGTCACTTCCAGGTCTTCTGGGGTCAAAAGCTCTCATACAGCACCACACCCTCCTTTCACAGGCAAGACATACCATTGGCCTTTCACCAGCATTCATTCCTCTAAAGTAATAAGTAACACTGAAAGATAATACACTTGCACTCTTGTTATTTAAAAAACATGTCTCTTCCAAAAAACGAGTGCAGTTAATGAGTCGCAAAAAGGACTGTTCCAAATGAAACCTATGTCTTTCCACAATGTCTGCCATTATTGGCCCTTACATATCAGATCCCTGTGTTGATATAATAGTGCCTGAATGCTTCACCGAAGGCCAGGCACATTTAATGAGGAGTGTCGTGGTGAGAGGCTTTATGGAGCTGTCTGGAGCAGGTAGACAGCAGGTTTATGAGTCACTCTCTGTGTGGTGCTCAGAGAGCCTTAAAGTCACTCTTACTGCCTGGTTTGGGGGTGGAGTAGGAGAGCTGAGCCTAATGCATTACAGCAGTACGTTCTCTCTCACTCTGCACTCCCTAGGCCAGTGCCATTTTGGTTTTGCTTCCAGTGCCCTGAGGGGTGTGTGTGTGTGTGTGTGTGTGTGTGTGTGTGTGTGTGTGTGTGTGTGTGTGTGTGTGTGTGTGTGTGTGTGTGTGTGTGTGTGTGTGTGTGTGTGTGTGTGTGTGTGTGTGTGTACTCACATGGACGTGAGAGTGTGTAACTGGCTGAGGCCCCGAGGCCTTTTGGAATCTTGTTCAAGTATGAGTTAAAGTTGTTCAAGTATGAGTTTGGTATAAGCTGTTGCTATTTTTTTTTTTAAACGCGACTGCTCAAGACCACTGGCCAGCCTACAGAAAAATGTTGACTCATACTGGATTGTCACGAAACATTTGGTTCCTTGTCAACTTCTACATTTTTTTACATTTAGGATCTTAGCAAGGCTGTGTTGTTTTGGGAGTGTCTCTGTATGTGAAATGTTTTTTTTTTACAGAATTTGGCAGATGCTCATATGCAGAGTGGCTCACATATTTGCTATTGTTACAGCATGTGTCATTCAAAGCCCTAGTCTTGGTTTGTCAACTCCCTGCTCTACCAGGTGAGCTACAGTACAGGGTTTATTGTTGGTAGAGGAACTGAGAAATTCTTTGTTTTTAACAGGCTTAAAGTGTTCTGTTGGTACCTAGCTGTGTGTGTGTGTGTGTGTGTGCACACGCGCGCGCATGTGTGTGTGTGTGTGTGTGTGTGTGTGTGCGTGTGTGGAGAGTCAGGGAGGGCGAGAAGAACAAGGCGGATGTGTGCATTATCAAGGTGCACACCAACTCTCCCTTGGCCAGTGCATGCTTCTGTATGTGGGCCCAGTCAGGTATGTCAGCCTGGGGTGAGCTGGGGCCCAGTTTAATTAAACGCCAAGGTGGGCTCATATATTAGAGCGTAGCGGACTGAGTGAAGCCGCTGCTTGGCACCTCTTCACACACTGCCACCCCATACCCACCCCCTTCCCTCCAGCCCAACCCCTTCTGGTCACAGCCGGCGTCCCTCATCCGGGCCCGCTCGCTCTCAGTCCCCCTGGCCCGGGAAATGCTCCAGGACCACGCAGCACAACTAAGTCCTTTTAAATGAAAGGGCTACCAGGCTCTGGCAAGGGGCAACAGGCTGCGGATTAGCAGAGGCCCGGCGCTGTAGAGGGAGCCGGCCCGGGCCGGGGGAGAGGTGCCGCTCCGCCCAACATCCGTTGAACGGAATGAGATGCGCAAAAGCTGATCTTAAGCTAAGCAAATCCAGCTCTGAATATAGACATACACAGCACAGACTTCGGCAGAAGAACACTGGTGTTACAGGGAGCTACTACAGGCCCACACGATTTAGCTCAGTTTCAGGGAAACACAGATGACAATGAGGCTATAAACAGAATATGAAATAAAAACAGAGCTCTAGGATTTGACTTTCCCTAACGTTTTATGCCTTAAACGAAGTATATTATGTTTGCCACTGGCTGAGGCAATATTGTAACAAAATAGTTGACGTGTAAGTCTAGCCTTAAACACTTAACCATCCAGGAAGACACTCTGAAAAAGAAAATGCATGAAAATCCAGAAAATGCAAACTAAGTAGACCAGGATGAAGAATCTTAGTTATTTCTAAGTTACAGTTACAGCACATATGCAAACTAATGACAGTCTCCAGGTGTGCATAGATATCTAACCTATTGCAAACAATAGCGAAGAAAACCTTTAACTTTCATGCCTTCTCCCGACCCTACAAACGACCACTAATGGAGATGCTTGTAATTAACCAGTGCAGAAAGGCTGGCTGCCTCCGTTGGGGCATGCTTCCATACAGCCACTGCCCCATCGCTCCAGCACATTCAGGCTGCATTACACAAACTGCTTTGCTGTTAGAAATTCTAAAGACCCATTATTGGTGATGTCGTCGTAGCTGGAAAGCAGAAGCCATGCGTAATCCCAGCACTGTGCCAGGGGTTTCTCACGATCCACCTCCACCCAGACCTCTGGCTGGTTTACTGAAGCCTTAATCAGTCCCTTTTCTAGCCTGCGAGCATGTGTATGAGGCAGCAAATCCCAACAGTCTTCCCTGGGACACTGCGGTTTCCTTCTCCGAGCGCAGCTGCCAGAGCCTTTCTGCGCTGCGCTCGAACCGCGCTGAACAGATTTACACTGTTGTCCTTGCTTACAGCTACTGCTGTGGGTGATGTAGCACAGCCTAGCAGTGCAGAGATGACAACTGAGATGCTGGTTTTGGATTTGCGGTCCCAGCTGTGCCGTGTGTGCTCTGAGAGCAGAGGTTCCAGAGCCTGCAACTGGACATGTTCTCACTGGGCAAAAAATAAATAAACAAAACCAACACTACACCAGTCCACCATGTACCAAGCGGAGCCTGGCGAAATGAGTGTACCCTTCCTGCCATGCTGCAGGGCTCGGCAGGACAGTGCTGGACGTATTTGGTTGACGCATAAGTTGACCTTCACTATTGAGATTTAAAAAAAAAAACATGGATGGGAAATACCCATTGGCACCGTTCCACTACTATGCCAAGAGACTGGCCTTGATGCATGTTTGTGATGAGCGTATTCTCATGACTGGAGGCTCTGTTTTTGGGAAACAGGGATATCCTGAACCGAGCACAAATCCATGGTCATACTGTACAAAGTAAGATTTATTGTGTACTTTCAGTGATGTAACAGGACATCAGTAAACAGGGTTTGTTGTTTCTGGTCATCAAGCAGAACTCTGTTCTATGATAAATACCATGGTGACGGCATCTGCAGATAGGAGAACAGTCCCATCATGCACAGAGAGTTACACATTAAGGTACAGCCGCACATCATCCCCGCTGTTGGTCCAACATCAGCTCAGACTCTGTGGGAAGAGGAAGTAGCAACAGTCTCTCACGTAGCTGTCACAGTTTCATAGAGCCAGTTCCCACACTGCTAGTGTGTGTGTGTGCGTGATTGTGTGTGAAACTGGGAGATTTACAGCATACTAATAAAGTGGGACATACTGTTTAGATCATTCACCCTGTCTATTTTGAAATATTCTACTGATCATCACCTGCACAATTAATCATGTACCTGGCCCATTACTATCGAGTGAGTGTTGAAGGTAAGAGTTATGGGAAATTTCATTCTCCCTCAGTGTCAACGTGTAGAGGCTGCTGTCCACTGCCTGTTGCCTGTTGGTGACGGTGTCTTGGGGTCTTGTGTGACAGGACCATGGTGTTTTGTATGACGGTGTTTTGGGGTCTCGTGCAGCGGGGTACTGCAGTTTTGCATGAGGATGTGTCGGGGTTTTATGTGACTTTGAGCCTTTGGGTTTGTTCAGGCTTGGTTGTGTGAAAGGCACCTTTGAGGTGAAAGGGATGCGGGGAGGCTGGAGGAGCTTCAGGGCAGTGGGTCTCCAGGACCCTCCAGCACTGACCTCAGGGCCATTCTAACCAACTACCTTTAATATTGTGCCCAGCTATGCAGACACAGTCACTTCATACACATGCACACGCACACATGAATGCATAGCAGAGATGTGAGA
>NC_137499.1:30189490-30229490 GCF_041902795.1 Electrophorus electricus
GCAGTCGGTCCTGTGCCTGCCAGACGATATTTCGGAATTCCACTGTGAGGTTCAGCGGGCCATTCAGTATGTGCCTAAAACAACACAGATCTGTTCTCTTTGAAATGCGTGCGTCAAATGTGTAAAATAAGCCTCTGTTGATAGGTTTTTGGGTGCTATTGCCGTAGCACTGCAACGGGATCAGAAACAGATGTCCTTTGCTAGTAGGCTGCACCTTCTAGTGGTTAGAGAGTGTAAGTGCTAGAAAGAAAATTCTAGTTTCTGTTACAGGCCAAGTATGGTAGTTGCTTTCTGGACAGTGGAATTCTGTGCTGCAGTTCCTCTCTGTTCTAGGATTAGGTTCAGTCAGTGTCTGGATGAGATGATCCATTTGTCTTTCTCCTTTTGTTCTTTTGAATATATAGGACGTTAATGCCGTTGTACGACCCTGATTCTGGTCTTCTCGTAGTGTCAGGAAAGGTGAGTTATATTTTTGTTTCAATCTGAATAGCTTCATAACAAAAGAATTCTATCCAGACCTTTCCTCTGTGGTTATACTTACCTGCATTTGTTGTTTGGCTTCATCAGGGCGACAGTGTTATTGACTGCTTCGAGGTGACTACAAGTGACCCCTTCCTTTCCCAAGGTGAGAATGAAAGAACCTTTTTTAAAATGAAGTATGATGGGTAATAGTTGTTAATTCAGCTCTGCCCAGTCTGTAGAGCCCATATTTACTAGGCTTTGAGGTGCCAGCAGATTCCAGGTCAGCAGCTGAGCTCTCTTGCCATTTCTCTGAATTGCAGTCAGTCACTGCCTGAGTGATGCCCCCACGCGCGGTGTTGCCATGGTACCCAAGCTGGCGCTTGACATCGGGGTTTGTGAAGTGTTGCGCGTGATGCAGCTCACAGAAAACTTCATTATCCCCATCAGCTACCACGTACCCCGCAAGGTGAGATCAACACGGGCATTACCATCGTCCCCTGCTGGCACTGTGGGTCCTGGCTCACATGCACCAAAAGCACTGCATCACCACAGTATCACTGATTCAGACACAGATGAAACCCACTTGCTGAATGGCAAGTGTTTTTAACTGTCTCCGGGTAGAAAGAAAGCAAAGTCTAACAGCTATTGGAAAATCCTGACTGGCAGTGAAAGAAGTGCAGTTAAATTTGAGAGAGGGATAAATCTCTTATGCTTTAAGCACCTGTTTCCATGGAGACTATAAAGGTGATGTAATCATAAAGGATGAGTGCCAATGCTCAGGCTAATATAACCACCTGGATCTGCCAGGTGACTGTCCTGTGTTGTTTTTATCTATAGTGTGTAGACAAAATAACAGAATCCTCAAATATGAGAGCAGATGTAATGTGATGCATTTGAAGTGCCTGATATGAAGCAGGGCCTTGGGAACAGCTTGGTTTGCTGTCTCAGCCCTGAACTACATGTAGGGAGATACTCGACCATTCAAGCACAGCAATTCTTTGAGGGATGAAGCAGGCAGAAAAGTACTTTTTTACTCTCTTCTTTCCAGAACATTCCATGTATGATGTTTAGATCTGGCGACCTGGTCTAGCAGTGTGAACATGAAACATGAGAACATTTTAAAAGAACAGTCTATTATTGTAGGCTTCACATGCTCCTGTAAAATGACCTTGTATGCCTTGGCTGTTATAAACGCACAGGCATAACAGTCATGTGATTCAATGACCCCAAGAGGTGGCAGTTGGCAACATACATAGTGCCTTAAACACATCCTTTGGCTTTCTCCAAATGTAAACACATCTGGATATGAAAGACATCAGAACATATTAATGTTTTCCATTGCTTGGGATTTCTGGTTTTGTAGTCCTTAAACCAGGGCATGCATCTCCTCAAAAACTATATGTTGTCAAGCAGCAATTTATGACATGCCTATTGGCTGGAAACAAGGCCAACATACAGTTTTTGAGGACATATATTATAGTTGGGGCTGCTTATTGCAAGATCTGTTTTATAGCACTCACTGGATGATTTCATTTTAAAAAAAGTCTTAATGGAATTAAAATAATAGACAAATCCTTACTTTCCATTATTGTATGTGTGTGTGTGTGTGTGTGTGTGCGTGTGTGTGTGTGTGTGTGTGTGGTTTGCAGGGAGGGCAGGACTTCCATGCTGACCTGTACCCAGACACACTGGGCCACATGGCAGCCATGACAGCAGATGAGTGGTGGGCAGGAGCGAACAAGCAGGTACTGGCTGTTCCCTGTACTGTGCCTCTCACACTGGGGCCCCATTCACACAGCCGCTTTTACACAGACACTTTTAGCACTTCACCCAAGTCTCAGGACTGGTTTCATTCACCTGGATGCTCTCTCTTATTTACAATAGGTGCAGAGAGTGAGCCTCCACCCAGACAAGAGGCCAAGGGGCAGAGCTCAGAGAGCCAGTCAGGTTCCAGCGAAGGAGCTGCCTCGTGGGCGAAGCAAAGAGGTCCGCGGACAAGGCCAAGAAAGAACATAGCTATTTCCTCTCTACAGCCCTTTATCTCATAATCTCTCTCTCTCTCTCTCTCTCTCTCTCTCTCTCTCTCTCCCAATCTCTCTGTCGGTCTGTCTCTCTCTCTCTCTTTCTCTCTCTCTCTTCTTTCCTCTTGTCTCTTTTTCTCTCTCTCTCTCCCTCTCTCAGGAACCCTCCAGCTCCAGCAGTCCCCTGAGCACTCCCAGTAGCAGTGCTGCTCCATCCCGCTCCCCCTCCTCCACCAGCGGCCTGTCCTCTGGCTTCCTGCCCAGCCCTAGCCAGGGCTCCCGCGCAATCCACACCATGCTGGGTAACCTCGCCCACCCCATACCCTCCACACCATGCTGGGTAACCCCACCTAACACCTTCCACACCATGCTGGGTAACCTACCCACCCCACACCCTCCACACCTTGCTGGGTAACCCTGCCCACCCCACTCCATCCACACTATGCTGGGTAACCCCGCCCACCCCACACCATCCACACTATGCTGGGTAACGCCGCCCACCCCTTACCATCCACACTATGCTGGGTAACCCCATCCACCCCACACCATCCACACCATGCTGGGTAACCCCAACCAACACCATCCACACAATTGTTGGTAGCCCCACCCACCCAACACCATCCACACCATGTTGGGTAACCCCACACACCCCACATCATCCACACCATGCTAGGTAACCCCTCCCACCCTGGACTATTCATGCCAAACTAGGTAACTCTGTCTGAACCAACCTCTCTCCTTCAAGCCTTTATATCATCCAAGTGTAGCACATCACTGACACTTGTCCCTACTGGTCAGGATGTTCCTACTCCCCATCTTGTCCTGCAGGCCCAAGCTCCAAGTTCCGACACATCCAGGGGACTGTTCTTCACCGTGACACCCATATCACCAACCTGCGTGGGATGAGTCTGACCACACCTGGCGAGTGTGATGGCTTCTGTGCCAACGGGCAGCGCATAGCTGTGCCCCTGGCCATCTCTGGAGGGCAGATCGCTGTGCTCGAGGTGCTGCCTTTCAGTTTTTCATTAGTACTTTAGTTTTTTCTAGACTGACCAATTGCTTCTCTAAGAATTTTTCACAGTTTTAGTAATTATCTGTGAATACGTGCCTCATGGACATTAGTATGGTAATTCAGCTGTGAACATTCTTGTCAAAAACAGGGATAAAAGACAGGATAACAGCAGTTCTGTAGGAGAGGTTTGAAATCAAGGCACTAAATAAATGAGGAGCTTCATAATTCACTGCTGTGACATTATAGTTATCGCAGCCTGGGAAACTTCCAGACACTGCCCTGCCTACCATTCAAAACTCAGTCAATGTGGCCGACTTCTGCTGGGACCCATTTGACTCCTCGAAGTTGGTTGTTGGTAAGATGGTTATTTAAACTTAAAGTCTGTATGATTTGATCTTATTTCAAATCTTATTTTTCAAAATCTTCTTATTTCAAATTTTCTTCACCTGCTATAAATCTGATTCCAAATATTATAACCATTAATGTAACAATTACATTTAAATAAAATTCCTTATGCAATAAAATAATGATTTATAAATAAAATATATAAAAAGATAGATTAAAGGCCCTTCCTATACTTGACCACAAGTGATTAACCTAATTATCTTATAATTGGAATTGGATTTTGCAACTCTGGTGAAGTGTTGATCTGCTCCATGTCTTGACAGCTGGTGATGATGCCAAGATCCGTATGTGGAAAATTCCAGAAGGTGGCCTGGTGGAGACACTGACAGAGCCAGCGTGCATTCTGCAGGGTAAGAGAAGCCATGTGATCTGCCTTTCTCTACTGCAGAAATTCCTTCTGCTGTCTGTGACACCAGGCTCTAACCAATCACAGGACACACTGAGAAGATCTACTCCATCAAGTTCCACCCCCACGCCTCAGGTCTGCTGGCATCCTCGTCCTATGACATGACGGTGCGGCTGTGGGACCTGGAGAATGGGGTGGAGGTCAAGAAGCTGCATGGACACCAAGACCAGGTGAGTGTCTCCCTCTGTCTCACTTACTGGACAACAGCACACACTATATCTCCCACTGTATCATATGTTCTTTGTCTTTGCCAGATATTTGGGATGGCTTGGAGTCCCAATGGCAAGTTGTTAGCCACCGTGTGCAAAGATGGGAAAGTGCGTCTGTATGACCCACGCAAGTCTGCTGAACCTATCCAGGCAAGTATAGCACCAGGGACTCCCATCGTATGGACCTAGTCAGAAGGTCATTATTTGACATGGGAGTGCGTCTTCAATCTCCTCCCTCCCTCTTTCCCCTTAGGAGGGCCCAGGCCCAGAGGGACACAGAGGAGGTCGTATAGTCTGGGTGTGCGACGGCCAGTATCTGCTGGTGTCAGGGTTCGACTGGTGAGCAGGACATCCTGTTCAAAAGAGAGAGTGTTTTCTGATCGGCCGATCTGTTTCCATGGTGTTGCGGCAAACTGATTTTTGACTCCTTCTTCCTCTGCTTCCTTAACAGTCGCAGTGAGAGACAGCTGTACCTGTTCTCTGCCACGTCCTTGGCCTCTGGAGCAGTGGCTTCCGCCCCAGCTGATGTGGCCCCCTCTACCCTCATCCCGTTCTACGACCCAGACACCAGCCTCGCTATCCTCACTGGGAAGGTGCTGAGAAATTATCTTGTCCGCCAACCGTTAGCTAACACATAAAGGTCCATCTACACTCACCACCTACTATATTCTTAGATAGATTTTTCTTAGTTAGAAATGCCTAATAAGTGTACAGTTAGAGACTACAATCCATCACATGTAAAAATTGAGGTGGCCCTACTGTGGCTAAGACCCCCCCACACTTTACCAGTGTAACAGCCACCACCGCTGGAACTGACCAATGATGAATGAGGTAGAGGGAGCCTGACAAACAGGTGGTGCATGGCAACAGGTGGGCTACAGTCTGTAATTGTACAACTTTAAAATATACCTATAAGCCAGGTGTACTTAGAGAGCTACCAGGGAGTGTAGTGGGAATGCAGATTTCTTATGCACTAGTCATTAAAGAGCAGAACTGGGATGAAACAAAAAAAAAGGAAAGTGAGAGAGAAACCCACAAGATCTTTCATTATATATGTTGTTATCTCCAATATGTCTTCCTTCTCCTGTCAGGGTGACACACGCGTGTACATTTTTGAGATCACACCCGAGGTGCCCCACTTCATAGAGTGCAGCAGCTTCCACGCCTCAGAACCACACAAGGTACCGTCACACCTCCGCCTCTTCTCCCTCTCACGTACATGTGTCTGGTTTCCCTAAAACGCTCCCTCTTCGTGACCTCAGGGCTTGTGCTTCCTGCCGAAAACACAGTGCAATGTGCGCGACGTAGAGGTGGCCAGAGCTGTCCGGCTTGGCAAGACCACCATTGAGCCTGTCGCCTTCAAAGTGCCCCGCGTCAGAGTGAGTGACCCCACCTCCACTTTCAAGTTGGGTCAGCTCGACAGACCCATCTAGTGGGCATACAGTAAACATGTGATATTATGAAAACGTGAACGCCGTATAATGTTCTTATTTCAGACAGTTCTGTACAGAACCGAGCTGGTAGCAGTGTTAATGCTGCGCCTGTGGTCATTTTGTGCAGAAAGAGTTCTTCCAGGATGACGTGTTCCCCGACACAGCGGTGTGGTGGGAGCCAGCTCTGAGCGCTGCTGCCTGGCTCTCGGGATCTGATGGCCAGCACCGCAAGATCAGCCTGCGGCCAACAGACATGACCCTCGGTACGAATGCACGGCCTGATGGTTCTCACTCACTGTTATTTATTGTGTTCCTCTCTTTGGACCAAACTTGGTTTTGAGTGTGTGTGTGTGTGTGTGTATGTGTGTGTGTGTGTATGTTTTTACTTTCTCAGTGAGTGAGGCTCCTAAGGAAGCTCCAGTAAGGAAGTATCTGCCATCCTCTGTCTACCTTGAGGAGAAGACGGACGAACAGAAAAAAGAGGAGGTTTGTAAGGGCTGTGTGCAAATTCAATAGGGTTATGCACAGTTTCTTGCTATGAATTGTGTGTGTATGCGTGTGCGAGAGCATTTGTGACACTGATTCTTTGAAGAAGGGGCCCATGGAGGAAGAGCTTTTCTATTTGCTGGTTTTTTGTACCAAACCATATAAAAAAATGACCCAAATGATGTTGTCTGTGTTCTGCAGCTTTTGAGTGCTATGGTTGCTAAGCTGGGGAACAGGGAAGACCCACTGCCACAGGAGTTATTCGAGGGTGTGGATGAAGAGGAATGGGTGAGATCACGCTCTTTTATACACATGCATGAAACATGACCCAGGATGTTTGGGACAGAGGTCCTTCCTCAGCTGTGCAAGCAAACTGTAATTTTACCACAGTACACTGCAGTTACTCCCTGGAATCTTCCTCAGATGTATGCCTATACAGTAGATATATAATGTTGAGTCCAAAAGTTGCATACACTTAGGATGAAGACATTCAACCTCAGTGTTTCAGAACCACACATTTCATATTACCATACAATTCCTGTATTAAGTCTTATAGGGTATGTACTTTACTTCTGTGCAAGATACAGAATACAGACAATAAAAATACCAAAGCGTAAGGTGTGCCCAGACGGTTTGACTTCTAGCACTGCAGTGCACTGCAGACACTCCCTGCAGTCTTCTTCAGATATATTCTATGGGGGAATTAGTGTTAGATTTAGAAGGCTTAAGAGATCAGTACTCAGTGTGTGTGCCTGTGTGTGTGTGTGTGTGTGTGTGTGTGTGTGTGTGTGTGTGTGTGTGTGTGTGTGCGCACTTTCAGGACGACTAATGGAAACCTTCACTTCATGGACCAGCCAAGGTACCGGCAGCAGGGAGATAAAGGAAGCTCTTACCGTACTTGTGAAATTTGCCATTTTTGAGTGCCAAACTGAGGTCCACACACACCAGTCCCACCAAACCTCTCAGCCATTAATCTAATTTTAAACCTCCTGTGTGGCCAGATTCAGTCTATGATCTCAGCAATACTGTTCAACTCTTCAATGGTTAAATGTGCATTTGTTAGGTGCTTAGTGATTATGTGACCAGTTACATCCAAAACAGCAAATATGTGAGACTGCATGACTGGACAAACACCACACTGCTCTTTACCACAGTGGTCATGGTGACAAAACTCTTGTGTTCATTTTTATCTCTTGATCAAGCATGACTTTTATACTGTAATCTTAATCTGGCTGTTGTAAAATAATTGCATTCTTCCACATACGTTATACACAAATACAGTACTTGCTTTTATTGTTTTCTAGATGGAGCTCAGTCAAACTGTTCAGCTGTTGAACTGTATGCTTCAGGTTTATATTGCATAGCTGTGTTAATAATTTTGCATTTGGCAGATGCTCTGATACAGAGCAACTTACAGTTTTAATCATGTCAGTCATGGCAAAATGTGTTAAGAATCTTATCCAAGGACTCTTATTGGTGTAGCATTGTGCACTTGCCCAGAGAGGGGATTGAACTGCCATCTTCCACAGGGGTGTCAGCATTGTTACCTAATACACCACACCAACCAACTACGCCATGCACGTTCAAACATACACAATGTCGAGAAGGTGCACAGGTGATTGAGACCTCCATTTCAGGATACTTATACAACTGGAATTTCTATACCCTAAAGTCATGTCTTACTAATGTCTAGAAAATAGCCCACTTTTATTAAACAAAATGTGTTCCTTTGAGTGCATGTTCCTCAGTCAACTTCAGCAACAGTATTAACAGCAATTTTAACTACTAAGATCAGCGTCTCAGTCAGGTCTTTTACTTAAGGCAATATTAACAGCAGTCTTTCCTTAATCATGTTTGCATATGACAAAAATAACCATGCATGTTATAGCACTTTCAAATGTGTTATACTAATAATATACTATGCTTTGACTGTAAGTATTACTGAATGTGATTCTGGATGTGTTGAGGACCAGTATGTGTTCAGTTTTATCCAACATTATTTGGGATGTCTTGAAACTTGATTATTACTTTTTATACTTCAGGGGCAATAACATTTGCTTTACCTTCTATTTTTAACCTAATCTGTCATGGGGAACGTTGCCTTGCAATAAAACAATTTTGCAAGTTTTGCATTCTTTGCAAATCTAGTCTTGTGTATGGAATGGAAAAGTGACGAAGAACAATAAAAGACTGGATAATTATTTGGATTATTATGCAAGATAGAATGCTCATAACACAACCCAAACGTGTTTATAATCATTATGCAATTCAAACTACAGGCCACAGTACGTCACACACTAAGGAGACAAATAATAGCGTCTTCTGCAGATATACAGGCTGCAGGTATTGTAGCCTATTGCAGCAGTACTGTTGTAGCTGCACTGGTCCAGTGAATAATTCCCACACATCGTACAGATGACATTTGAAGATTTATTTTGTCTGTCTTTTTTCTTCAGTAGACACCGTGAAAACTGCGAATATGAAGAATATAAAGAAACTTAAAATGTACATCACAAGCTAGCATCCGTAAAGAACAAGCCAAAACACATTAGCAACACAAATGCGTCGACATCAGTCAAAATGACTCAAAACGCCTCACAAAGGCACATCGACGAATATCACCGATAAATAACAACTACCGTGTGAGCCTCTTCTGCCCTTAACTAAACTCTAATCACTGTGACCAGTTATGCTTTTCATTAGAATAAATCATTGCATGAGTACATTTTAACCAATGCATTATTTATAATGTTACTATTAACTGTTATTATTATCAAGTTCGGTTTATTCGTCACATACATAGTCATACACAGTATAACACGCAGTGAAATATCCTTAACGTCTTACACTCTTTATGACTATGAATTGAAAATAATCATGAATATGTGACACACAAAATGAACATAAGCATTTAAATGAAATTTTTCCTTACAACTGTAATGGCTGATACTGATACTGAACAGTACTGTAATAGCTGATAGTGAACAGTACTGTAATAGCTGATGCTGAACAGTACTTTGCTAGTTGTTTAGATTTTCTTTTCACCAGTCCAGCAAACCCCTTATACATATTCTGTGCCCAAGACTACCCAAAATTTAAGCATTTACACTTATAACCATGTGCATTCAAAACTTTGGTATAACTGGTCCACATAACCATCAGAAGAACAGACACTTTCCACAATCATGACAATCTTAGTGGTTTCATTGATAATAAAATCCAGTTTTCGGTAAATTACTAATATGTTGTAATACACGATTAGTTTTATTAGGTAGTCCATTTTAACCTTTTTGTGGTGGAGAGTATGATTTCCAAAGTTCTCTCACTCTTTCTCTCTCTCTCTCTAACACACACACACAGAGACAGACACAATCGTTTATTACTGTCTGTGGGATGTTTTCCAGATCCATAGTCGTCTGTTTGGGTTACCTAAACGTCAGCCTAATCCTCATGTAGCAAACTCTTGGTCTGTCCATATATCTGAAGACCTCCAAACACTAGGTGGCATCAGACATGGTCAGTGTGAGGAGCCTAACTTTTCCTCTGTCGTCTATAGTTTAATTTATGGAGTCCAACTGTATCACCTTGATGGAGACACATGTCAAAACATTGATGGTACGATTGTTACTGTTAGCCATATTTTAATTAGATCACTGGAAAAACACAGAACTGAACAATGGTAAGTTGTGTTCGTTGTACTTTATGTAGCTACTTGACAAGCTAGCCAGGTACCGAAACATGTATTTTCTAGTGAAGAGCAAAGTGGCTAGCTAGCTAGCTAGCCTCTCCGGTGCATGTATTGGTATCAGAAAGCTAGCTAACTAATATTTTACCTAACCTGGGTTAACTAAGAATTAAACACTAGTCCTCGAGATTAGACAAGCCCGTTTAAGACATCGTTTTATTAATCAGAAACAATTTGGGAGCGTATTTATTGGCAAACGGTTACTAGTTTCTCTGGTCGTGGTTGGTTTTTTTTGGCGATGTGCTTTTGTCTCAAGCTTGACGCAGCACGATAAATGAATCCCTAAAACTACTGTGGTAACAAATGTTTATTTGTACAACACCCAAATTGCTCACCTGTTTGATCGTGTAGTCATATGTGACGGAGCCTAATCATTCCAACCTTGTCTTGAATGAAGCGCTTCACAATTGCATGAAGTTTTAGTCGGTATGGGGGCTTGAATCACCTGTGAAAATCATTTCTTTCAGGCAAAGTACCTCGCGCAGATTGTAATAATGGGAGTGCAGGTGGTGGGCAGGGCATTTGCGCGAGCTCTGCGTCAAGAGTTTGCAGGTAATTGACTGACTGATTTTTCATTGCAACGTCCACTGTAACCAGTATTGAGTCGAATGAATTAGGCTTCGTGAGGTAATAAAACCTGCAGTCTACACTTGTTGCTTTATATGTTTGCAGCCAGCCAAGCTGCAGCAGAGGCGAGGGGAAGAGCCGGCACGCAGTCTGCTGCAGCGTCTAGCTTTACTGGGATGACCTTACAGGAAGCCCAGCAGATTCTAAATCTCTCAACGCTCACGCCAGAAGAAATCCAGAAGGTAGACTTAGATGTAGCATATCTAAGATGGAACCTACAACACTATAAACGTAATAACCTCCCAAAGTGAGACAGGACTTTTTATTTTCTCCCCAGAATTATGAGCATTTGTTTAAAGTAAATGACAAAGCGGCTGGTGGCTCTTTCTACCTGCAGTCTAAGGTAAGCAAGCATGAGACATTTCTAATCAAGTCATGAACGTTTCAAAAGAATTTAAATAACACAAGAGGGTAATGGCATGTGACCAGTGATGAGCAACCCCATTACTGACTGGGAGCCCTTCCATCTAAAGCGTTCTGAGTGCCGTCATTTTGGTACTAAATGCATTGATGTTTGCTACGTAATACTTGATCTTAACTTGAAACAGGATGCCACAGTGTGACAGGGTTGGAGTGTTAACTGGTGGTGAGGATGTCATGTAATGTAGTGAAAAGAAGGAAAATGGGGGGGCAACTAAAGGAAGGTCAGGATGGTTGGTGAGCACTTCTAAGGGACTGACCTTTCACAGGTGGTCCGTGCCAAGGAGCGTCTGGATGAAGAGCTCACCATTCAGCAGCAAAACACGCGGCCTGGGTGGAAACAGCAAGGAGAGTCATGAGTCTGCTCTGTCATTGCCTGCTTTCTCCTCTGTCCACTGTAAATAATCTCCCTGTTTGAATAAAGCCTTGTCCTTTGTGTTATCACGTATAGGCTGTTTTATTTGTTCAATGTTTTTTTTAAAAATGTTTTAGAAGCTCACATTTCACAAAGCTGTAAGGCACTGTTAAAGGGACTGTAAAGCTTGACAAAAAAAAAGCTACATACAGAGTAAAGAACATTTCAAAACAGTAGTGTTTTTGGTGGTTCCCTTACATCAGTGGTCACCAACCTTTTGAAATCTAAACAAATCTAAGATCTAACGACATAAATGCCAGGCATAGCATACTTAAATAACAAAGCTGTGTATGTTCCCATAGCCTCCAATAACATGAAATGAAATTGTTTAATGACTTCATTAATGTACAGCTAAGTGCTGGCCATGGTGACACTCAGTGAGATGCCACTTTAGTTGGGATGTTTAACTTAGAAGGCATTAACAGCAGCAAGCATGTGTGACATGTCTCTGCTTTCCCTGCAGTTCACAGTTTGGCCCATTCCGCTTGGATGTTGGGTCCATCAGAAAGGCCAGCTCCCTGTATTCTTCATTCCTTGGCCTCAAAAAAGTCGTAATCTCGGGCAGCAAATCGATGAATCGCTGGAACACCTTCCCACCTCTTAAGCAGCGTACCAACGTATATGTTATTTATTCCGGAATGGAAGGTTTTTCTCAGTGGTGTACATTTTTAAAGCACTGTGTATATCCTCGCCTCTTGTTCTCATTCAAAGGTAAAAAACTGAGGAAATCTTCCTTGACACAGCTCATCAATTGGTTGGCAACCACTGCCTTACACTAACTCCTGCTTCATAAATAAGCCTTCAATAAACCAACTACTCTTTTCCAAAGAAACATTTTAATGTTTATCCTTACTTGATGTTCTTAAATGTGTCCTATTCCATTAACACCCTCCAAAGTAAAATGTTTTTTTCTTAGTACGAAATTAGTCCAGCATGATGATTTCCATATAATGAATAGGTGACGAATAATGAATAGCCTATAATTTTCAAATAAGGAAGAGGAAACTATGGTTGAACAATAACAAATGTTTCTGACACAACTGGAAATGATTCCACAGTGACTCATGTGGCTTCGATACACAGCAGGCTGTTTAAACCATGTGTGCTACACTGGGTTGTGTGTTGTTCAGAGTTGCCAGTATTTGCAGAGTGGTGATCAAACCTTAATTGAGAAATTATACTTTTTACTATATTATTTCATTTAGATTTCTTAAAAGTACCTTTATGATGTTTGTTTAATATTACTAGGATATATGGCATGCGTTATTATTAAATATTATTTTCATGATGATTAATTCCAAAATTTTGAGCGTTTCTAGAGGCACCCTCACCCTCCATTGTAAATTGTGGAATATTTGTGTACTGTAGTGCCGGTACAGCACTTTATCAGCATAATTTAGATTGCACTTTAGTGGAAAAGAAGACCCAGCAAAACTCAGTATATCAAATGTGACTTTATTAAACATTTGTTTTTTTTTCATTGACATCATTATCAATATCGTATTAAAATTCCTCTAAAACAGGAGCACACACCTATGTTGTACCAACTGGAGACTGTTACAGCTCTAAAATTCTGCCTGTTCGGCTTCAGAACATGATGCCGGGAAAATATATATATATATTTATATATATATTTATTTATATATATTTTTCATATACTGTATTTGTACTTCTACATTTCACCTATAATAAAAGGCACTTGGAAAAAAATGAAAATACTGATATTAAAATATTTTAATGTGCAAAAAGAAAAGAAACAGGTTATTGGCCTTTCCTGGCCATAGTCTTGCATTAACCCTTTGTGCACCACTGTGGCACTTATAAGTTTTTTTTGTTTGTTTTTTGATTTTGGTCTCTGTGAAAGCGGGACAAGCCAGTCTAACTTACTGTCTCACTTCTCTGAGTCTGTAGTTGATAAACTCTATAGGGAAATTGTGGTATTTGTACCGTATATCTACTGCCTCTTTTTAATGTCAAATTCAGAAGGGCTTAAGAGGCGATTACTGTGTCAAATATACATTTAAATAATCACTGCTAAACTGTGACTCTGTCCCAGCCATTTCAGTTATTGCTCATGTTTCGCATACACTAACAATCATATATGTGATCAGTTATTGTGGGTCCCCTGCTGGGATTTTGCTTCCCCCCTACATGTTCAGACAGCCCTGAACCAAGCAGGCTTCTCCAGAGTGCTCAAAGGGTTAATGGGTCAAACAGCTTATTTGATATTTGAAGATGTAGACCGTGAAGGGTCTGTGTCATTTTCAGCTTTCTCAAACAGCCAGCAAGAACCAGCCACCAGGGGACATGGAGAGGATGGTGGTGGAGAGAACTGAAATTTGAGGGACTTGAAGAACACTGTAGAAAAAAACAGCCCAATCAACCATATTTTGCAACGTGAGCACACCATGAATGCAGCAGGCTCCTGAACATACCTGCTCCCCTCAGCAACACCCTAAAAGGACCGTGTGTATGTCCTCTGTCTTGTATAAGGCTTAGTTTGGGGCAGTTGGTTAAGATTTTTTAAATTTAATCTGGAAAAAAAAAAAGATTGGCTGAGAGGGAATGAGAAGACCTACTTTCACTGTTGGCATCTTTTTTCTTTTATTTATTTAATTAATTCTTTTACAAGTGGCCTTCAGTGCAGCGCTGTCCACCTCGGCGTATACAGGGACCCTAGCAGCTAGCATACATCATATTTCAGATATTGGTGCAGCTGCATGATTTGGCCCCATGTGTCTGAGCCCTGGTTTTAGGAGCACAAGGGCCAATTGGTCATGATTAGCATTTTGCTGGGTTTGTGCGGGACACTGATTAATGTGACTGCATGGCTGGAGGTCAAGGCATGAAGGGAAGGAACTGTTGCAGTTCCTACTAGAAACATAATCTAGATCTCTGGATTTTTTTTAAAAAACAAACGGGTCTGATTTACTACCCACAACCGCTGGGCACTGACCCTTAGAGATGCCCGTCTCTGCGTTGACCATCTGCTCCAGCCAGCTGGCCATCTGAGCCACTAGCCCCCTCACATGAACTCTCATGACCTGAACCTTCATGGTGTGATTGTCAATGGGGAATTAGGTTGTTCGAGAAAAGCTTCTCTTCTCCACTTTTATGTGGCCTAGGATGGGCAGACGTCCATTTCTCCACCTCCACCCCCTTCCTCCGCCCTTACTCCTCTGGGGAGAAAGCAGAATGCAGAGCAGCAATAGCAGAGACAGGGAGATAAAGCAATGTCAACATCAGGAAATGTCTCGTCCAAGCAATATAACAAACAGCAATAACTGTATAGTTGTCTCAAACATAATGAAACCATCGAGGAATTATAAGACTCTGAAGGGGAAAAGTTGAGAGGAGAAGTACAGGAAAAAAACTTAATTCTAAGTTTTCAGTTGGAATGTTTTCTAATGTAACAGTTGTCCATTTCTCACTAAGAGAGCTGATGTTGGAAGCCTTACAGGCCACTGAAGGTTTTGAGGAATGTTCTAAAAGCCTGTCATAAAAAGGCAATACTCATCCTGAGGAGACTATTAGACATATAGTTTCAGGTGAAGAAACCATGTAGCATAATGTGAGAAAGGTTTGTCTAAACTGAAACAATGTCTTTCTGAAAGCGCTCTTACACTTGGATTTAAGTATGTGTAAACAAAATACTGACTGTGTTGTAGAAGAGGAATGTCATTTTTGAGATAACTACCTGTGTTTTAATCATTTAAGCGGATTTTTGGCACAGTGTATTTGTCTTGATATGGATGATTTTTGTTATGTGCACATTGTGTGTGCCTGTCCATGTCAGTCTGTCCATATGCGTATTTACATAATGCACTGGGTGCATGTTTTCCATCTCTGTGTCTGAAGAGGGTCACTTTCACCTTAAGGATGCTGTGCTGTGTCAATTAAAGGTCTTTCTTTTGAAAACGCTGTTCTAACATAGTTAGCGCAGACGTTCAAAGACCCGGGTTCAGCGAGTGAGTTGCACTAACACAAATGTCCAGCAGATGGTACTAGTTGCAGAAGTGCCACAGTCGAGGTGCGAATGTGATGGTGAGATGTAGAATCTTTGTCTGCTTAAAACTCTTTTGCTGAGTCTTGTGTCTTACTGCCTAATTTAAGGGCTTAAACGTGCCCTTGTGTAAATAGTGCTGGTCGTTATACTATTTCTTCCCTCTAAGAGGACAGATTGTCATTTATACATTTATCCAACCTTAGTTTCATTTTAAAGTAATAGACTTGAGTAGCAGTTAGCTGGATAGTTTAGCAGCAATGGCAAGGTTTCTATATAGGTTCCATACAACGAGTGATGCAGGGACATATCTTCTCACTAAATCTCCTCGTGTACAGCTGTGGGTGACAGAGTTTTGTCGGTGAACAACTAGCACAGCCCTGCTGTCTGGCAGGCTAAGACAGACACTGATTGTCCTCTGAAAGAAATAAACTCTAAGTAACCCACGACCAAAGCACCCCTCCCAAAACTGTCTGACATTGCCTGCTTAAAGATTTCTAGCGTGTCCATATATTATTACAATTGTCGTTATGGAGCTCTCAAAGGAACTTCAGGATTCAAACACAAAAGAGTGCTGTCAACTTACAAGTCATAACAGAAAATGGCATCCTCGGTGTGTTGTCTACACTGGCGTCCAGAAATGCTTGTTACATATAAATACACAGAAACCAATGTTCATGAGTGAAAGCAAGGAGCAAATACAGACCAGTGGTCAGCACTGAGGCTTTTCCTGTTCCAACCTTTCCGATTACATTTTTACATTAATATTTCGGATTATCTTCTTTTTAAATGCCTATTTCTGTTTGGTTGTTGGTCCCAATGGAACTGATAAATGTCCAGTTGGAAAACAAAGGTACAAAAGTGAAATGCTGCGCAGAGTAGTGCTGACTGCTTTTGATTTGTGGAAAATGCCTCCCACGTCCCTCCCGCCCCCAGGGGCCTGCCCTTCACCTCTGAGACCACACTCCCTCCTCTTCCCCTTCGAATGCAGGGATCAGTTGACCACAGCTGGCTTTAGCACCACGGGCCCAGAGGGGATGACTACCCAGGATAGGGGGTCATGGGCCACCCCTGTGGAGAGGTTGAGCACGGCCCCGGGGCTGTCGTCCTCGCTCTCCTCCCGCCTGCCTTTACCCTTGCCATGTCCCCTGCGGTCTGAGCCCAGCACAGGGACCATGGGCAGGCCCAGGGCCGAGGACGAGTAGGCAGGAGACAGCAGGGGTGACTTGGCCAGGCCGAGCGGCGAGCCATTGAAGGAGAGGATGGGAGTCCCCGCGAGGCCGGCCGGAGGGGAGCTGGGACTTCCCAGCGTGCTCAGGTCCAGAGGCCGGGGGCTCAGAGGTGACAGGGGCGACAGGGGCAGGGATGCCCCCAAGCCCCGCAGGCCTCGACCGCCCAGAAGAGCGGCTGCCGCCCCCGGGATGATGATGTGGGCCCCGCTTACGTACGCCAGCTCGGCCTCCTTCCCTGGCCCTGACACCTGGGCCGACTTGAGCAGGGAGCCCACCCCTCCAGGACCCGGCTGCTCGTGGGCTACAAAGTGCCCGTGCGCTTTAATGTGCTTGCGCAGAGAGCTGGGGTCCGTGTAGCGCTTCAGACAGCCCACCATCTTGCAGTAGTAGGGCTTGTCCACGTAGTGCGTGCGCGTGTGCTTGAAGCGGTCGCTGGAGTTAGAGTAGCGCTTGTTGCAGCCTTCGTATGGACAAATGTAGGGCTTCTCCCCTGAAAGAGACCATGGAGTGTGTAAGTAGAAGGCAGTCTAGTCATCCAACATACAGAAAGCTGAGACGTGGGCACTGTTTTCCATTGTAGCTCTGACCTGTGTGTGAACGGTTGTGGATCTTGAGGTTCTCCAGGCGGGAAAAGCTCTTGTTGCAGGTGGGACAGCGGTGGGGCTTCTCGTTGGTGTGTGTGCGGATATGGATCAGCATCTTGTACCTGAACAAGATGAGGAGACACAAACCAGTGTGGAGGTGTGTAATTCTGTTTAATGTATGGTGTGCAAGACATTGTCCATGTTGAGAAGGCCACACCCCTCACCTGGCATTGAAGCCACGCCCTTTCCGTGCACAGCCCTCCCAATGGCAGCAATACCCAGAATCCTTTTCAGGCTTGACATGGAAGTCATTTACATGGTCCACTAGGTCTTGCAAAGAGTCAAAAAGCAAGTGGCACTGCAGAGGAGAACCAGAATTAAAGAGGTGCTCTAATTAGAAAGATTAAACAGTAATCAGATCTTGAACAGCTCTGTGATTTAATGTACCTGATCCTGAACTATTTGACTGTCTATTTTTGAGTTCAATTCATGTTAAAACAGGAGAAACACTGAACTGTGCACTTTCAATCTTAAGGAAAAGGAGAGAGCTAACTATGTAAAGTCACTTCTGCATTTTGGTTACCAGATTTTTTCACGCCACCTCACTTCCTCTTTCTCACCTTCCGCCAGCGGCAGGACAGCTGTTCGTCCGCTGAAAGATCAGGAGAGGCGCGCTTGTCCTTGGGCTGGCCAATGAACATGGAGGATGGCAGGTGGAGTCCTCCCCCTCCCCCAATTGGCACAAAGAACTGGAAGGCTTGAGAGGAGGCTCCTCCCTCAACATAACGGATGTGAGCTGAGTCCTACCCGAGGGAGACAGAACGAAAGACAACTACAGACATTTGTGGTTTTTAATATTAAGTCGCCATTCTCTCTGGCCAGAGACGTGTCTTGATGTGACCATATTTGGGAAGGGTTTCACATGCATGTTATTTCATATTACTACTTACTACACTCTGACCAGAGTGCATTCCTCATCATATATCCACCTAGCCTCAGCATTAATGAAAGACACATATACCTCCCATATACACAATCACCCATGCAGTACACATGCTGAAAACCCCCTTCACGCATGTGTTGTGTGCATGTGCTTCTGCATCTGTGCCTTTTTGATGAATTTTCAGAACACAACATAAACTCTACTTACCCAGTAGACATTACACTAATATAATCATGTTAGATATAATAATATAATACAATATCAGATATTACATATTATATGAACCATGCTTTTAGTGAAATATAGGACAATATTTAGAGGCTGACAGCATCTGAGATGTTATAAGCAGAAACCTAGGCTGAACATGGACGCATGAAACAAAAGATTTCGAAGAAATGGCAGCACAGTTGCTGTGTGCGTGCACTTGGGCTGTGTGAGAAATGTACATGACCAGTCTCATAAGGCAGTGGTGATCGCCCCCTCCCTCCCTGGAGCTTGTGGGGGAGGCATGTTTGCCAAGCGCTGGAGGAGTTGTGTGATGAACACGGCCGTGTGACTGCGCCTGCTGATAGAGCCCAGCCAGCGGGACCTCAATTCAATTGAGGCAAAATTGAATTAGGCGGCGAGAGGTCTGCATGGCTGTATCTGGCACTAAATCCGATTTACCCCCACGTCCCATCAGCTCGGCCAGCGCGCACGAGAGAGAGACGCTCCTGTGTGAGCGGACACAGGGGGTATTTAATAAGAGCCCCCTCCTCCTCCCCCACGGGGCTGCGCTGGGTCACAGAGGACAGCCCAGCTGATTGCCTCGTGTGCGGGGAGGCTGTGGTAAGTGCAGCCCTGTGCATCTAACACTCCCTCCCTGTCTGAGTCAGTGTGTGTGCACGGAGCACCTCATTAAAGCCAGATGCAGCTTCATTCCTGGTTAATCCAAAAGGCTGCACCAATATAGGACACACAGGGTACGACTTGGTGAAATTCGGTTTATGGCGCAATGTGGACATCTTAAGTTCACAGCCTAATATACCAATGTGAGTGCTGTCCATGGGAAAGTGGTCAGCATGATCTAGTCTGTATAATGATACCTGCGTCCTAGGATTTACTGAATATTTGCAGTAGGAGTGGGGTGAAGTAATCCTCTGACACACCGATGCACTGCACACTCACCCCAGGGAAGATGTGTGAGGAGCCGTTCCCATTGGTGAGCTCAGGAGAGCAGGCTGTGTGGCGTAAGGACGGAGACAGGCTGAGGTCCACCGCAGGGGGTGTAGGAGGTTCAGGCTTCTCCTGGGGCACCATGGGAACACCTGCAAGCATGAAAATACACACCTCCAGCTCAGGATGGCTCTTGCTTTAAGGCAAAGTCACATCGTGTACTGTAATAGATTTGATCAGTATTTGACATGCTGAAAACTCATCATAAACTGAAAGAAGACACTGTCTGATCCTGTAGCTTACGAGCTGGGTCTTCTTTGTGCATGTTGCTGCATTCACCTGTGTGGGGGGAGGCAGGGGAAGCAGGAACAATGACTGCTGTGCCGTCGTCGGCCATCCGCAGCTGCCCAGCCCTCTTGGCGTGGATTGGAGAAGAGGTGAGAGAGGGCGGTGTCCTGGAGCCTCTGTCCCACCCATTGACACGCCCCCGGGGCAGCTTCAGGTCTAGTGGCTCATCCAAGGAGAGCATGGCTGCAGCCCAGGGCCTCCAACTTGAAGCGAAATGATTGCTAATTCAGTATCTCAACCAAAATGCTAACATGGCTAATAATAAATGACAGCAAAGTGTAATCTGTTAGCATGACTGCACTTGCATAATGTTAACAGTCCCCAAGACCTGAACTATCACTATTAACAATGATGATAATTTCACTGGCTTGATCCACAATTCTATAAATGCAACTCCCTCGGTTCCTCTTTTTAATGACGTCACACTAAAGCATTCTTGCATTGGCCCTAAATCGAATGTATAGTTTAAAATAACTGGATAGCAAAGAAAACAGGTATGCAACAACTACAAAGAGTAGGTATTTTCTCAGCATAACCTTCACTTTTATACACAAG
The DNA here is from genome assembly GCF_041902795.1 of Electrophorus electricus. Lineage (NCBI taxonomy): Eukaryota > Metazoa > Chordata > Actinopteri > Gymnotiformes > Gymnotidae > Electrophorus > Electrophorus electricus. The sequence goes on from NC_137499.1 coordinate 30,209,952, forward strand.
GTCATTCAGAGTGTTTCACAAATAAAAATGATTTAATTTATTTAAATGTAATTTAATTATTTAATTATAATGTAATTATTTAATTTAAGAAAGATAGGTTTAAAAATTTTAACCTTGAATTTAAGTAAATAAAAATAATATAAAAGTATAAAGTGCATCAAATCTAATCGGAAAAGCCATAAAAAAAAAAAACATCATCATGTGACCACTGCAGGCATTACTGCAATTATTATTAGCTTATTCCACTTCTGTGTTTTGCACATATATGTGATTCCACTACATATGCCATTGAACTAAAATAATCGTGCTCTTTAGGTGGTGGGTTTCACCTGAAAGCTAAGCTACTCTGCTGAGCTAACGTGTAATTTGTCACTCATTAGTACTATACTAAACTGTTTACTTGCATACTGGATATTGAAGTTTTGGTTAAACATTTGAATTTGGTTTAGTGAACTGCATCTATTTTGACTACAGCCAAATGGACAGTTTGTTGCATTAATCCATTTAGATGTGTTCGATTACCGACGTTACAGGCTATTAAAATAAGTGAACACAATGGCCATTGTTGTGCTTATTATAAAAGTGGCCATGTGCTCAATAATTGGCGGGATGTGATATTAAATATCTCCACGATCATTTATCCTGCCCTGCCCAGCAGCTCTAGTCAAAAAGCAGCTTGCTGAAGGAGGCAATTATCCAGTTAAAGGATGAGACTGCAGATAAGACTAAGACAAATTTGTGGTCTAGACATGGATTTTCATTTTATACTGATCAGATGACTCATTTCAAGGGTCTTTATGGTACATGACATTTTTTAATGTTTGGTTTAGAACTTCCTCTCGACTGCCTTACTCCTCACTATTTCCCAACAGTTCTCAAACTGAAGGACTGATCTAGGTTGGCTAATGCTGAATGACCTTATTTGAAATAAAACACATATAGGAAACAACACAAGAAATTGAAGAATTTCTGACATTTTCAAATTAATATTGAGATTTCCTTCAGTCTTGTGTGAAGGTTTTAGGAGGAAGTGTTATTGTGCAATGACTAAAGAAAGCAGCTTTCCACAGGGACAATAAAAAAACTGTCCAAAATGACTGCAGAAGGACACTAAAAATATCCCAGCTGTGCATCAGTCTATGTCTGCATGCTGCAAGGCTGTTCTTTAATGAACAAACCTGGTTGTCTATTTAAGCCCATAGCGGACAGGAGCTTGACATTTCGCTGCCCCTGTCTGTGGATGTTTAGTGAAGGACATCTTCACGTTCACACTCATCCACATGGCCCAAATCACACTCCTCTATAAGCTCTCTCCACTCTGCTGACCTTTGCTCGCACGCCATTCTGAAAGAATGTCTGCAATCCAATCCAGATGGCCACGCTGACGCCGCCCCCTAGACCGCTGCCCCAAGACACCACTGCACAACCCTTCAGAGCACACAGCTAGTTCCAACATGCTCTCTCTCTCTCCTCCTTTCTTTGCTCTCTCCACTGCCCCTCTGATCTAAACACACACACACACACACACACACACACACACACACTTCCCATAACTAGCTCTTTTTCTGCTGCAAAAGCCACCAGCTTCTGGATAGAACCGCATAGTCGTGCTGAATAATTGCTCAGCTCTCCACATGCTGATCCTAACATGGTGGAATATACAAACATTCACACACATACACAACCTGAAATTGGGAGTTGTCGAGGCTGACCCCTACAACTCTCGCACGCAAGGTTCACTGGGTACAAACTGTGCTGGGAAATGTTGCTCTCTCTCTCTCTCTCCCTCTCTCTCTCTCTCTCTTTCTCTCTCTCTCACACAGACACACAACCCCTCTGTGTCTGTACTATTACTTGCACAAGCTTGCTGCCCTTGGTCACACACTGCACCCATGTCTAATTAACCACACTGCAGTTATCATTATCAGAAGCAGACTGCACCTGCACAGCACTGTGGACTCTATGCCTAGCTTCTATGTCTTTTTTTTCCTGTTACACACACACACACACACACACACACACACACACACACACACACACACACACACACACACACACACACACACAATTACACAGGAAAACATACAAGCCTCTTGATTGGTGGTCTCTGAGATTGGCTGTCTTGAATCCATGTGAGGACTATCTGTGTGTGAAGGTCAGAGGTCATAGTGTTCAACCTTGGCTATAGCAGGCAGGATAGCATGGTTGATAACACATACTATAACACTCACACACACACATACACCAGGAACTCTGTTATCAGAGTCTTCTACCTGCTGGTAGAACACACACACACATATACATACACACACACACACACACAAGGCATTTCCTGTCTTCTTCCTCATCCTGGTCACCCGCAAAGTGTACCCGGAGCCTGCGACATAGAACACACACACACCAACGCAGCGGCCCACCAGTAGGCCAAGCGTACCTGCCTTACAAGTCCAGGTGGAAATGATTGGTGTGGTCTACAGAAAACATATGGCTCCTCCTGTGCAGAAGTTAATGAGCAAACCACTTTATCTGCAGCCTGCTTGGGGCCCAACGGCCCGAAGAGCTGGTGCCATGGATGCCCAGGCTGCAGGAAGAGCTGGGCTCTGGAGCAGCACCATAACGCCCATGTGATAAGACTCTGGTTAATAATTAGTATCTGACTGCCTTACTGAAGCTATCATTGTCATGCAAGAAATACTCAAAGATGCCACCACCATGCATAGTTAAAAACAGAGAGCTATGCATTCTGTATGATGCCGCGGTATGGCTGCTCATGTTTATTTTGATCATATGTTTTTTTCCTGAAATGTTTATATTGTTTATAATGTTTATATATATAATATTGTTTATATTTATTGTTTATAATTACCTATTGTGTTGAGAGAATAAAAATCCATGGAACAGCATAAGAGATATGATAACTAATTTCATCTTTAATGATATGGTACATTTTATATATATATATATATAAAATTTTAGATCTGCTTCCTTGTCTACTGTTAGCTCAACATTTATCATCTTGTTTTGTGATCTAAAGCATCACTTGCTTTTGCTGTATACTGGAACCCAATATTACCTCATCTCTTTGCCTGAGCCGATAGCGACTCAAACGCTAGTCTCACTTTTGTTACTTTATTGGCCCCAAAAGCAGGTCTTTACTCCTGACGCAGTGAGGAAATCCCCCTTTACTGTGCAACTGTTCATAAGCACCCAACAGCACACGGTTTCAGCTAGAAAACACTCCAAATGATCCAAAAACAAAAGGCCTTCTCACATGGGTTATAGGGTCCATGTGCAAACCATTACTGGTCCATGCATTAGGACAGCTGCAATAAATCATCTCTTCTCCTGTTTAATTAGCTCACCCAAACCCTTAATGATAACCACCCCAAACACACACACACACACACACACACACACACACACACACAACTATAACTAATATCATTCAGGTACAGTCATGAAAGATCGCTATCCTTCTTCTCTGAGATGTCCAGGTGATGCACATTCTACTTTATGTCATCATTATTGTTGCAATTGATGTAGATGTGTGTGTGGAAGAATGCATTGTGCAAAAATGCTAACGCTAATAAACAATGAGAACAACAGCTGTCAACAGCTGTCATTATGCAAATAATTCATCTGAAGTGCTCCATCCTAACATCCATTCACTGTTAATCGCGTGACAATTTTTCATGCACAGTGATCCTCTAACCCTCCCTGAATCTGCCTGGCACCATTTTGTTTTGGCCGGTCTGTTTATTCACCTCAGAATACCTCTGTAGCAGCAGTGACTAAGAGACTGGCGAAGGCCCCTTCACAACACATGGCCTACTGTTCTGCATGGGGGTGACGGTGGAGATCCTGAAGAGAGCGCTTGCCCTGAAGCCCAGCGGAGCAGGGTGGCGGGTGGACGTGAACTTTGGGCTGAGGGTGTCGCTCTGCCCCATGCAGACTTCCTCGCCCTGCTGTGGGGTCGGCAGCCCTTTGAAAGGGTGCATTGTGCCTCTGTGACACTCCCTCACCCCTCTCTGGGCTGCTCCTCTCGCCAGCATGGTAAACATACGCCACAGCAGCTGGAGGAGGGAGCTCAGGGTGGGCGAGGACGAGGCGGTGTGCGGGGGTCCAAACAGGGAGAAGCCGGGGAACGTCTGGGCCTGCGCCAGCTACCTGCTGAGCACCATACCTTCCGTGGAAGTCCTAAAGCCATCTGTCTTTGCGTGAAGGTGAGGTGTAGGGAAAGCTTGAGAAGGACGGGGTGGAGCCAGTGGTGAAGTGTCTTAATTTTCTAACTCTAGGGTCAGGCTTTCCAGACACAGATTAAATCTACTGGGGATCGTCTTTTTTAGCACTGAACTGTACGCATTCATTGTCTTTACATGTATTTTACATTCCTCTGCCTGAGGGCTGGAATACGTGTATGTGTTCCTTTGGACAGATTCATGTTGCTGTGACTGTGGAGGTAACTGAATACCCCCGTCTTTGGGCCCTGGGAGATGGACTCCAGGAGAGCCCCGGCTCAAATCGGGCTGCTGTCCCAGCATCGCAGAGAGGGTGTGGGGTCTCCAATATCACATTCTTGGCCCAGACACATAGGAAACACAGATGTGCTCCATCCTCAGAGCTGGATTCACCCTTCACTGAAACAACTAACAGTGGTCCTGGAAGGCTACCCTGAAGATGGCATGACCTAGATCACACTACAAAATAGCAGTGAGGTCACACAGGGTCTACACTTCCAACCTTCTCATATTTTTAGTTTGTTGTTCAATGAGAAGCTCCACATCCATTTGCAGTACATGGGTAACTCCAAATTCAAACATCAAACATTCAAACATCACTTCCGAGTTTGGGACCGCTGACATGGAGAGTTTAAGACATTCGGAGTATGCTTCCATGCTTAAATAAGCTCATCATAAATGGATGCGAAATCTGTGCTTGTAAGAAACGACGTACATGCTTGATTTTAAAGGCTGTGTCAGAGATCTGTAAGTTATGCATTTGAAAACTAACCCCTTTTGCAACACCTAATCACCTGCAGGTGATGAGTTTTCTGAAATTGTACACCACAGGTACAGAATGTCTCTCACCCAGAAACAAGAAGCTTCAGCTCAAGAATGTCATTCTTCTGAAAAGGCTGAGTCCAGGCCTGTCTCTGAGGGATTTAAGTGTGGCACAGAGTGACAGCAGGACCTTGAGCAAGCCCATATATGTCCACTGACGTTCACCACACCACCTATCCAAGGGCACAGACACTCAGATCCTCATGGCAACACCATCACGTTTTAATAATGTATTTGGAGCACTCCGTACTAAAATAGTTCATTTCTTGAGAGCAGGATAATAAAGCCATCACTAGTGTTTCTGAAGCTGTATTCTGAATTTTCCCTGCACGCTCTTATCTGCTCCATGTTCTTGCTCTCACAACCATCACGTAAATATATCTGTTCCTCTCTGCCTTTCCCATCTTTCTCTCTCTCCTTCCCTGACCTCCCTTAAGGCAGACTGACCCCACCTCCACGGACACGCACACTCACACACCCATACCACAGCCTGCATCCACCCCTCCTCCCTTGCCACACACACACACACACACACACACACACACACACACACACACACACACACACACAGCCCCAAAGCTGAGAGACTTTTTCCTGCTCCCCTCTGCCTCAGCCAGCCGCCTTCTCAGACAGGAAACCTCAGTTTCCACTCAGCCTCCACAGGGCCTCTCTCTCTCCCTCTTTCCCTCCATCGTCCCCCTTCTCTCCCTCCTTTACTCCTCCTCCCTCTGACTTTCTTCTCCCACCCTGCTGTTTTCCCATCATCCCGCCCTCAAACAGTTTTTCTTTCTTTGTACAGTTCATAGGGTACACGCAGCCCTCTTTTTTTCTGAAGGGCTGTAATTGATCTGTTTCCCTTAAAGCACCTCTGCTAATCATGGCTGCTATCTGTCGGGTCCCAAAGTGGCTTCCTTTTTCCACTCTTTCTCACTGTCTCATTTATTCTGTCTTCTCTCTCATTGTAAAAACATCTATCTATCTCTCTCTCTCTCTCTCTCTCTCTCTCTCTCTCTCTCTCTCTCTCTCTCTCTCTCTCTCTCTATATATATATATATATATATATATATATATATATATATAATTATTATTATTATATATTAAATTATTTATCTATTTATTTATTTTCACAAACTTACGTAATTGGCCAAAACAGTGGTGTTGGGGCGGGGATTGTGGAGATAAATACGGGAAGAGACAGAGCGAGCACGTAAGACCGAGAAAGTGCCAACTCCAGTAAACTGTTGACGGTTCCAGCGTGAGCATGGCCAAGAGCAGCCACCTGCCAAGAGAGAGTTGTGTGATCTCCACGAGCCAAAGGGAGGAGAAAGGGAGGGGAGGAAAGCAGAGGGAGGGAGGGAGGAGGGAGGAGGGGCAAGGACAGGAGCCTGCAACAGGAAGCCTCTTAGCAAGCTACTGATGGCCCCCAGCCACACGTCTCAGACGCTGAGGAATTCCTTGCTGAGGGCAGGGCAGCGGGGAGGGAGGGGGGAAGAGGGTGCTGCAGTTGTGACTTCATGCTGGGACCGGGAACGCTACCTGGATCTGGACTCGGGGAGGCACGTCTCAGGTAAGGTGAGACTCGGAGAGGCGCGTACTAATCGGACATGCCTTGCAACCGGAAAGACACTCGCCAGTCTGCTAGATTTCATACACCAGAGTGCAGATCCTATGACAACAGACCTACTAAGTCCCTCTAATGGTCTACAATTCCAACCAATGGAGGAGTCCCACAACAAACTGGCACAGAAGGGAGCTCCCAATCACTGCTCCCTTCCTCGGCAGACTGAGCCCACTGGGAGAGAGATTAACACAGACTTGGATGTTAAGCAGGCTTCAGGCTTTTTTTTTCTGTCTTTTTGACTTTTTTTTTTTTTTGTCAGCAGACTTGACGTCATTCAAGGGCCCTGGGTGTGTGAGGCAGCCCTTTGAGAGCACACACGGAAGCTTTCACACTCGACGCTGCTCAGGCCCTGCTGCTAACACATTATGAAACGCAGCCTGACCTCACTTGACTCGGGGCGAGGAGGATGGCGGGAGCAGGGCAGAGGGTGGAACAGCAGGGACGCAGGCTCAGGCTCCTGACTGTTCAGTAGCGCTGTCTTTTCACCAATATGGCGAGAGGTTCTCAGGCTGGCCGCTAGCACAAGAACGAACTGTTAATACACACGCTGCGTGGTTTAACACAATACTGCACAGATTAACACAGCACTGTACTGAATATCGTTGCACACTTTAGGGTTTTCCTGATCTAACACATATGGTTCAGGTCATCAAATAATTCCAAAGCCTTGGACGAGTTGATTCAGGTGTGTTAAGCAGCACGGTGCTGTGGTTATCCAAGGTTGGAGCAGCCTGCCCTCAGTGACTACAAGCCATTTCACCAGTGTTTTTTTCTTTTTCCCAGTTGTTTTTTTTTTTGGGGGGGGGGGGGGGGGGATTTGCGCATTTTCATATACGTTTTCATTTTTAATAAGTGCATTCATGGCGTATCCAGAGTGTACGTCCTCTAGGTTTTTATTAATAGGGTTTTCTCCATTAAAAAAATATTTAATTAGTCATTAAAATTTGTCCACCCTGATTAGAGCTTCCCATCTGTTTCTGTATATTTCCCTCATCAAAATGGGAGTAAATAAGTCTTAGACACAATGACATTTACAAACATGTTTAATTTGTGCATAAGTGACAGGACCACTGAGAAGAGTGAGAACTTGCTTTTAAGATTCCTTTAAATGAATCTTTCAGAACTGACAGCATCCACAGTAGCAATTATGTGCAATCATTTGTTTGTCCAAAAAGGTACGGCAAATCTTTGTAAAATGATTTACCTTTGCCACTGCCTGTGAAGCCACATTATTCTTTTTTTTTTTTATCTACGAATGATATCTTTGTCCACTAAGTTTGTTTTATCCTGTAATGCAAAAATGTGGCTGGGGACTGCACCAATTTTCCTGCATGAGCAGTGCCGTGGCCTCCAGGTATCTATGGGGTTCCAGAACATTTCTCAGTGAAGCATCACCAAGCCTTTATATCTATGGGGGATTGTGAGGTTTAGCTAATGTGATATTGCAGATGCCTCTATTGCTAGCTGTATATGAGATTGCCAAATGATTGTAAATGGGATATTGCTTTAATTTGTACTTTGTGTCTACCAATTATGTCCAGTAAGTGGGTGCTGCACACAAAATCTGCATCCAGTCTTTACTTTGCCTCTAGAGGTCTCAGACAATCAGAACACATCCATGTACTGTGCCCCTGTAATGAGATACGCCTACTTTCACACTGTGGTCATTAACACTGAATACAGAGGGAGGACACTGCAGTGAAATGCTTCTATATAGGCCTAATTTGAATGTTTGGTAGAAATAAATTACATATAACGCATCGTCATCAACTTACTCAAGCCGTATACATGAATACGCTTCTAGGTCATCTGAGAAAACATTAGTCCAAATTATAAATGTAAAAAGGTGATTCTACCCCCCACCCCCAAACAATTTTAAAACCACACAACAAGGGGTTTTATAATATATTACATACATGCACCTATTTACCACTCAGCAAAGCAACCATACAGAAACTTGCATGGGGCCATGACCAAAGATACTAGCTGTGTCTTTGTAAGAATCCCATTGGTTGGCTTGCTGTAGGTAGCACTCTTGTTCATCTTAGTGTGATGTTGGGCTATCTCTGACACCTCCTCTTAGTGTGATGCTGGGCTATCTCTGACACCTCCTCTTAGTGTGATGCTGGGCTATCTCTGACACCTCCTCTTAGTGTGATGTTGGGCTATCTCTGACACCTCCTCTTAGTGTGATGCTGGGCTATCTCTGACACCTCTTCTTAGTGTGATGCTGGGCTATCTCTGACACCTCCTCTTAGTGTGATGTTGGGCTATCTCTGACACCTCATCTTAGTGTGATGTTGGGCTATCTCTGACACCTCATCTTAGTGTGATGTTGGGCTATCTCTGACACCTCATCTTAGTGTGATGTTGGGCTATCTCTGAGACCTCATCTTAGTGTGATGTTGGGCTATCTCTGACACCTCATCTTAGTGTGATGTTGGGCTATCTCTGACACCTCATCTTAGTGTGATGTTGGGTTATCTCTGACACCTCATCTTAGTGTGATGTTGGTCTATCTCTGAGACCTCATCTTAGTGTGATGTTGGGCTATCTCTGACACCTCATCTTAGTGTGATGTTGGGCTATCTCTGACACCTCCTCTTAGTGTGATGTTGGGCTATCTCTGACACCTCCTCTTAGTGTGATGTTGGGCTATCTCTGACACCTCCTCTTAGTGTGATGTTGGGCTATCTCTGACACCTCCTCTTAGTGTGATGTTGGGCTATCTCTGACACCTCCTCAGTCAAGACCTCACATTTTTGGATGTTCATGTACAGCACACAGTACATCACTTTTTTTCTACTTTGCTTTAATTATTTATTTTTGCAGTTTACTACAATGGCAGGATAATTCTCTCACTTCCTTATGCATCAAACTGAGTTTTGACTCATGATATATTCCCTCATCCCAAATGGGAAAGGACGCATGAAAGTATTCACAGTTGCCTCATGCAGTTAACTGTTTTTTCTTAAAATATCTCTACTTGGAGTATCTGAAGTTAGTCCCATTTATTTCAACACACACTCATGCATGAAATGAATTTAACAATCTCCACCTCTCTCTGTACCCTCACACTTCCCAGAAGCTATTCGTGAAGCAGTCCCTGCACACTGAACAGATCGCGCCTCTTTCTGGAAGCATCAGGCCTCCTGTGACTAATATTTCAAACATTCTTCAGCATCAACATCAGACAAACTGCAACCTTCTTTGCAATCTCTGACGTTCACACTAACTAACAGTAACTCTGTTCCTCCCTATGTGGATCGTTCTCTCTTTCCCTCTCTCCCTCTTTCTCGCTCTCTCACTCGTTCCCTCCCTCTCCCGTTCTGAACTGATTCCTGCTGCCTCTCCCCACAGCCAGTGATGCAATCCACACACTCCTCTGTGCAATAACAAGGGCTGGAGGGAACTAGGAAGGGTAAGGCCATCTCTCCGCTGCCCTGCGTGTCTGAGGAGCGGGGGAGAGCCGCTCTGAAATGGTTTCCCACAAGCACTGTAGGACAAAGATCTCATCTGCTAGGGTGGTAGATGGTGTCATTTAGAGCAATCTCGCCAACAGGGCAGACCTTTAAGCTGCAAGGCATTTGTGGAAATGAACCAACAGTCAAAAAGGTATTAAAAAGTAGACTAGAAAGTTCCACAATAAACCTTGGGGGAATTACAATGGCTGTTAAAGACTGAAATCATAATTAGCACACTTGTCAGCCTGCACTTGTACTAGGCTGGAAAATCAGCTCCCCAATAAGTTTATTTCAGATCCTAACTTCACAGAATTCCCAACAAGCTAGTGGAACACTGCATATTCTCAACACATAGCCATAACATGCCACCATAGTCGTTTTGGCACCATACTCCTGAAGCAGAACCCACTTTATTTTCTGGCTCTTAATCGAAGCCCATGAAGTCTTAGTGCCACCAAAAAGGGCTGACTTTAAAACAATATGCCTCTGCTTCAGAAGGGCAGAGGTTAAGAATATGCAAGGCAAAACCATAAATATAGACAGGCCTGTTCAGCACATCCAGTACAGAGGCTCTGATTCCCCTGACGCTTGGGAGGAAAGGTCAGTGAGGTTGGCCAAGGAATGCTAGCTCCTAGCACCTGCCTATATCCCAACAGCCATCCTCCCACCCTCAGCTAATCACTCAGTACAGCACCTTTAGTCTCCTTGCTTTGCACTCCAATGCTACATGCAGACAATTCTTACTGATCAACTAGTGGTCAAAAACAACAATAAACGCTAGAGTTTCAGGACTCTCCTTCTGCAACGTTAAAGGCATATGGTAGCGTGTGTCAGTAATAGCCAAACCTCTGCTCCTTAGAGATTACCCTGCGCTGCACTTACATATCTACTTAGTGTCTTACAAAAGACCCCATGTCAACACAAATGATTCATCAAAAAGGGTACGTGCAAACTCGGCTGACACTGAACCACCTTTAAATTTGTATCCACTGGATTCTTTTTTGGGGGGGAGGGGATTTACACGATAAGTTATAGAGCCATAGGTGATAAGGCATGCGGCTCGCACCAGAACAATGATTTGTTGTAATGCAGTGATCTAGCCTTGCACAGGTAACTGGTGTCCTACTACCCAGGGGTTACGAGGCCAGACGAGCAGTGTCTTTCCCTAACCTTAATATTCTAATCACCATCATGACTTAAATCATGAGGTCAGCAAGCAGAATTATGCATGAAAAATACAGCAAATATAACACAATGCACACAACAAAGGTTCAGTACCTACACAGAGATGATTTGTTGACTTTTGAAGTTTCCTCTGAATTTCTGATTATTTCCATCCAGACCTGCGAATCCAATCCAAAGCCACATTATCCTCAACTAATAAAATTTGAATGTTCAGCTAGCAAGAGGCAGAGAGCTCGGAAGGACAGCATGCCATTTGGAATAAATCCCAAAAAAGATTTTAAATACATGAATAAACAGAATATAAATATAGAATATATAGAATAGAAATAACTGATCAGAGCTGTTCTGTTCGCAGTGCAACAGATGGCTACCTAAAATGTGCCTATCTGATTTTCCCTTTAGGAATACCCATGGAATATTAGCAAACATCTGTAAGGGATTGGAATCAGGGAAGGGAGGGGTGCCGTGAGAGGGGTTGGGAGGCCCCCTAGGTATGCAGGTGTTCGCCTGGGGCCTGTGTGTGATCGTCCATGCAGACCCCGCCCCTGGTCCTCAGCCGGCGGGTGTGTCTGCGACTGGGTGTGTGATGGCGAAAGAAGGGGTCTGGCCTTCGTTTCCTCCCACACAGTTAACGGCCTTAGAGTCACGGACGTAGAAACTGCACACGCAGCCACAACCCTTGACCATATCTCAGCACTGAAGCAGCCTCCAGCAGACTGCCCTCGGGTTTCAGGACCTGCTGGCATAGCCTCGTATCCGTTTCCTGGACCCTGCATACTGTGGCATGGGCCCACAAGGACCAAACCCTCTCCTGTGCTCCAAGAACTCCAAGAAAGAGAAAATCACTTCCTTTTGCAACTCAAATGCCATAAAACACATTCTCTGGTTCATGGGAAGCGGGGGTTCAGTTTTATACAGCTGTAACTTGATATGAGGGACAGCTTTATGCATGTCTGTGGTGTCGGGCATGTCTGTGGTGTCGGGCTCCTGTCATGGTGGGGTGTGTAAGGAAGAGCAATGTAGCATTTCCCACTTGTGCAGCAGGATCCTTTACCCCTCTGGGAGCCAGCATACTGGAGACAACAGGTCTACTGAAGCAGATGTGAGTGTGTGTGTGTGTGTGTGTGTGTGCGCGCACGCACGTGTGTGTTTTGGCAGGGGGGGTGGGCGATTGTTCAATTCCCCAAAAACCAAAACACATCAGGGCAGGAAGAAAACAGGAAGGGGTAGAAACGCAAACCGACTGAGCGCAATTAGTCGACAAGCTGATGTGAAATAGGCACGCCGGCATGGAGTGGTGGGGACTGTTTGCTCACAGCGACGGAGGAGGGACCGTTGCTGCTGCCCCTTTGAGCATGCCTGACCCACCCTCCCCCACTCCCAGCACACACGCTCTCTCCGTGCTGCTGTTCTCCTTCCCTTCTGTGGCGTTGCCAGCTTTACTGCTGCCTGTGGTCTCCCACTACCCTCACATGGGGCGTCTGTTTTCTCAAAGACAGGCCACCCCTCCACGCAAGCCCGGCCCCCCCACGCCTGGCAGCCAGACAAGGTCAACATGACAGGCCTTTTCTCCCTCCCTCACTGCCGCCCTGTGTTTCTGTGACTTAGCTCAGCTGAGCGACAGGCTCCTCCCAAACACTAAGAGCCTTTCATCTTCTGTCCACACAAGAGGAGAGCGGAGGGAAAGAGAGCGAGAGAGAGAGAGAGAGAGAGAGAGAGAAGAGTATGAGAGATGCAGTGAGGGATAAAACTCAACTGAATTAAATAGGTTTAATTCAGGTTTAATTTAAAAAGGTTCATCAGTTGAGTTGAAAAGAAACATAAACTACACAACTAGTGACTTACTCTTTATCTCCAATATTTCAAACAACAACATATAACACTCATAACACTTACCAAATGCAAAAGACAAGTCACTCATGGGCAAGCAGAAGTTCAGTGGTTCAGACACCCACAGCAACAGATGAAAGACTGCAGGTTCAGGCCTCTGACGGGGGTTAGAGGGATATGAACTAAGCACCCAGGGCTGGCAGGTTCTGCTATCACAGACGTGCCTCTGACAACTCTGCCCTCAGGTAAAGCTCATAAGTCCAAGTAATTCTGTGCATGCTATTCATTATCACACCTAAACCATTACTGAAAAGAAATGTTTAGTAAGACTTTAGAATGCATTACCATTATGCACTAAACTATCTTGAGCTATTAAATGCTTGACCTATTAAAATGAACAGCAGGGGCATATTTAAATCCTATTTTCTCTGATTTCTTTGTAGTGATGTAAATCCCTTAACTATACATTTCATCCAGGTTTTCTGTCTTCAAAAAGCCCCGCTGGTATTTCGATGCACTCCACTGAAAGCAACTTTGGGGAATAGGAGGTCATGGAAAGAGGGAGGGAGCTCACAGCTCGCAGACTTACAGACTCACTGACGGGAATGGATTTGCCCAGACAGAGCGCCAAGACCAGGCCCAGACTTGAGAGAGCCTTGTTTCTGTTTCTGCGCCTGAAACCCTCTCCTGCTCCTCTCTTTGCCTGTCCTCTCCCTCCCTCCCTTTCTCCCTCTCTTCTCTTGCACATACACACAAACTAACAGAAGGTCTTGCTTGCTCATTGGAGCTGGGTTGCACTATTGTGGGTAACTCTGGAGAATCCAGGGTGTTGGCCAAGCAAGTAAATAATAATATGAACCAGCTGCTCCTCCAACTTAAGCGCCTGTGCTTTGGGGACAGAAAGCACCACTCTGCTTATTTCTCACAAATTCAAAACATGGTGGTGATGTGACTAGCCACAGTCCATACACGCTCACAGACATAAACATCTTGTGAATCCTAGACATACTTTATGCAGACACTTTCAATGCAGAGCTTTTGTTCATATTTTGTTCATTCCCCCCGCCCCACGAGCCCTCAATTTAGTCTCACTTCCTGTTCTTTCTTGCTTTCTGTTGAGCTTTCCTCCTTTCCAGCTTTGTCCCTTTGTATGAGGCATCTCTCCAGAACACAGGAGGCAGGGAGGGAGGGAGAGATGGAAATAAAGAAAGAGAGAGGCAAGGAGAGGAAAAGTGTGAGAGAGGTGGGATGTCAGTGGTGTGGACTAAGGCGCAGAACTTTGTCTGTGTTTATTTTGGATGTGGTGTAGCAGAGGCCCGGCCCAACAGCGCACAGGGGTAGAGGAGCTGTGGATGGATGGCATGGGCCACGGGCCATGCCTGAGTGTCCCACCATGGTGCCTGGAAGGGGGAAGAGGGCTGCTATGGGCTGGGGTGGGGTCGGCCTCTGTGCAACATGAAGGAAAAGAAGGAGCCGTTCCAGGAGGAAACGGTGAGACCGCGTTGCGATTAGTGGTTAGAGTTTAACTGGAGAAGAATGCGTGGTCTGGGTCCAGCCAGGGAGGGCAGACTGCACCGGGCCCGTTCAGGGTGTGTGACTCAGGCTCTTGTATCAACTCTGACTCTGCCGTCCGGGGGTCTGTCCGCCCTGATGCACTCCACTCAGCAGCATTCCACGAGCATGCTGCACTCCAGAGCTCAAAAAATACACTACTGCTGGACGCAGACACTGGTTTTTAATTATGGATATGGAATGAATTCAAACATGTCCTCCATAACCATGACAACATTGAAATCTTCCCTGAAATCCTCCTCCGATGAAACTCAGACAGCAGCAGGCTGAGCTTTGTCCCAGCTTACTCATGCTGTGACATTATTCGAACAATGCCTCTGTAGCACTGTGCCACGGTTTTATCATTACCCATCATCCCTTGCCCGGTCAGACTCTGCAGTCATGTGACACCTTTTGGGACTTTTAACCACTCGACCCTCTGCAGGTCTGTCTGGCACCTGAAGGTTAGGCTGCCTTCGCTGGACTTTAGATGACACTGGGCCACATGTTTGTGAATGTGAGATGCTTTGGGAGTTGGTGGGGAGTTGGGTTCAGCATACCCTCAAGCAAGGCAAACACCACATGCAGCTCAGTTATACAGGCTTTACGGACTCTTCTGACACATTTTCAGACAATCCTGTCAGAATATCTAATATTCTCTGTCACTTTTCAGACCTCTCTGGGGACTGCCAATCTTGCATAATTGCATGTCCCACTGGCCCTGTTCATACTGCTGAAAAGTCCTCAGTGTTGATGTGTGGATGGTACAATAAGATACTGGGTAGTGTTTGACATACATACAAAAAGCAATCTGTCTACCCATATTGAGGTCTCAAAGGTGCGTGAGCAGGCAGGCAATTTCCAAACAGATGGAAATGGTGCAGATTAACATCTCTCACCTTAACATTAGTGGAAATGTCATGTATCTCCTTGGCTGTGCTCCAATTCAATGACTGTTTGAAACCCTCTGTTCCCTGCTGCTGGGGACACACATCTGCGTGCCTGTAATCCTGCACAGCACTGAAACCCCACTGAGACAATCATTCATCTGCTCAGGTTCAAGCACTTCACAGGCGGCTAATTCTCCATGCTGGAGTTGCTGGCTTCCTGGAAGCTCACAGACTCAGCTCTCACCACACGTTAAGGTTTCTGTGTGAAACTCTATGCACATTTTTTCTCCATTTCAGGGTCACTTTATGGTGTGGATATTGTGCTTTTAGCCAATATTAGACATTAAATATAGACTCAAATTTGCACTGTCCTCAATTTAAGCAGACACAACCGTGCACAGCTGTATTGAACAAGGTTTTAAGAGGGAATGTCCAGCATGTGTGTCAATGAGGGGGCATTCTGGAGTTCTGCTCTCCATCTGGTCCCCCTAGATGAGCTGTGACCAGACTTTGGGGCCCCGTTTCATCCACTAAGCTGCAGACTGCCTAATGGGCATTTATCCACTGCAGTTCCTTAGGGTGGGTCTGCCTTGGCCTAGCATTCTCAACATGGAGGGGGAACAGAAACTAGCTCAGCCCCTTTCTGGGCCTTACAACTTTGGTGTAGCTGGATGTCTCAAATTTCCCAAATGTTCATCTCTGCCTTTGACGGCTACAGTTAATGATGTCTGCTGAGAACCATGTAGCAGGTTTTTCTTAAACTGTGTGCTAAAGCACATGGAAAAATGGAGGGCTCTTCCACCCAGTTTCATCAGGAGAGCACAAGCCTGTATGCGGATGAGGAACCGCACATGCTCAAATATGGAGTCAAGCATGCAGGGTAATAATCAGATGTTTGTTCAACAGAAGCTCTAAAGCTGTGCGTATACATGCATACACACAACAAACACAGAAGTGTGAAGGAGTAGAAGGGGTTAGAGTTAAGCCTGGACATAAGGGTTGCTGGCAGTGGCTGGCACTTTTCCACACTTTTCTAAACTTGCTGAATATATTCACAGTATTTTCTGAAAACGAACATGCTTTTGAAACCAGTAGGAATTGTCAGAGGGCAAATGATAATAGAAAAAGAGGACCTGCAGCCAAGGATAATGGTGTTGGGAATATGGCCAGAGAAAGTGAAGGGGATTAAAGGGGTCAAAGTGTTACTGAAGTTCACTAAGCTTTCTTGTACAAGGCATGCAATAATGCAACTCTTTACTGGGTGAGTAGGTCACCTGAGCTTCCCTCCTTCAGCTTTAATGAAGACAGCTAGCTGGAACGGGTTCGTGCAGTGAAACCTTCTGCCTGATCCATATATACTATAAATAAAGGGTGTGGTTTTATCCTGTGTTTTTGTCTTTTAATTTCAGATCCATCCTATCAGCTGGTTAAGAACATCCTGGCAGGCAACCTGTTTACCAATAGAGCCATGTGTGACCGCGAGACAGTACAGGTTATATTCGAAGCCCAGCCTCAATGTAGTCACAATTAAGTACAGGGCCGCTGGAATTAATTCCACTGGAATCCTAATTATAGGAAAACCGCTGCTCATTTGTCGCACATCATCAGCGCCTATATAACAACTGCAACAGTTCAGTGCCATGGCACATTAAGGTTTATTCATTTTGTGTTTTGTCTCTTGATAATCTTAAAAGACTGCATTTTTGCCAACATCAAGACATTTAGAATACGGGCCCAAGAGAACTCCTCACGTTACGTCCTCATCGGGCCATGGTATGCCTCTTGCGTCTGCAAGTCGAGCATCTGCTCTCGATAGGCCGCCCTGGAACGAGACGCAGCTGCAAAACTATCCTGTGTGCAGAGCGTTAGGCTCCGACTTTGACAAGATCAATACACAGCACGTAGCGCAAACGTGACAACGTGAACGTCAGAGAAAACAGCATGGCACAAGCCGCCTGCCGGGCTGGATATGGAAAATGGGTCATTCGTTCAGAAATGACAATGTCGTATAATTGCATTAAAGATTGGTCACGTTGCATTCAGTCTCGAAACCCGACAGTGATCCGTCGCCTTCTTCGTGACCAAATGATGTAACGTCGGTGTGACATCTGACAGAACGCACGGGCTACTGAGTTCTGAAGATGGGCTTACCTCTGACAAAATCCCGTGGATATGGCCGAGTTAGCTCCGACTTGAAGCACTCCTCTTCACCTGAAACTTTCCGCTCAGAGTGTTTGTTCAAATCCCTTTCTTTTAGCAAAAGCGTCGTTTGACTACAGGCCCGCAAGCTGTTCCGCGCAAGAGAATATGCGACAGTCACCAAGAGCTTGGAAATCTAACACTGTCTGTAGCGGTCGACTGTCAGACCATTGTCGTGTGAAATTGAGCGGTGTGACAAAAAAGAGAGAAACTATTACGAAGGTAAGAAACTTGGGGGGAAAAAATGAGAAACTACCGAGATCAAACGGCAAAGAATTAACGAAACAGACAAACACTCGAGTTGATGTTAGTTCCAAAGAATGAGATTAGACTAGAAACCCGTTAGCCTAATTGTGTCAACACTTGAAATAGTGTCCGTAATTTTGATAGGTTGAGTCAGCGCTGCGATACAAGACTAAAAATATATATATGTCGATTTCTTCTGAAAATCAAGGTTCATCCCTTATTGGCAAAGCTGGTCAAGTGGGGTTTTCTATGGGTGGTCGTCCTCCCGGAGGTGGGAGGGGGTGCGCAGGCGATAGAAAGAAGAGATGTCGCGAGGAGGGGGGGGGGGGGTCCCCTTCTTAGCTTCGTGTCCGGATGATGTCTCCGTATAGTTGTTTTTTTCCCGGGGTGCTTCCTGGTTCTTATTTCTTCTGTCTTGTCCTCGCTTTACGGAGACGTGAATACCAAAGGTGGTCTCCTGCGTCCGTCTGAACGCAGACAGCACCCGGACTCGAGCCAGTCCGTGTCTCCCTCTCCTCGGGCGCAGCGGAGGGGACTAGCCCTAACCCTGCCAGCTCAGCGCATGCTTGCTGCTCCGCCCATCGGCCATGGGCAGTCCTCGGCTCCCCTCCAAACACCCTTCAATCCCTCCCTCTCCGTGACCATACTTGCACTCTTACTCACACATGACAATAGATTACGAACTCGGTGTCGTTTATCTAATGTCACGCATAAACTAACATCTAGGAAAATTTATCTTCCACGTTTCATATGTAGGCTAGCGTTAGATGTTTTCAGGAGAGTCCATGTCAAGTCGTATATAACCCACTTGCCTTGTATTTGTCTAAAACATAGAATTTACAGAAATTATGCACGCTCCTGAAATTGAATTTATTGTTTGATTTATGATTATTTTTGCAACGTATTAAAAATACAGAATCGTAGTGGTTGAGTTGTAATCGGAAGATTGCCGGTTCACTCCCAAGTTGTCACCGTTGGGCCCCTGAGCAAGGCCCTTAACCCTCAATTGCTCAAGCTGTCTTCAGTCATAATTGTAAGTCGCTTTGGATAACAGCCTCCGCTAAATGCTGTAAATGTCAGTGTTTATTTTGTTGAAGCTGACAGAACCTCTAGGTAATTAGCTATTTTTAGTAGTAGTAACAGATTTAGAATTTCCGAATGTCTTTTCGCCACACGTTTGTTACATTATTAAAAAGCGGGCAAACGATGCATTCACAAAGCAGTCAATCTGAGCTACACTCCGAACTCAAAGCGAGTCGTGTTCCCTTGGGGTTTGACGTGTAATGACTATTTAACGCCACTAGAGGGCAAGTACTCAAACTTTCATAGCAACATCTTTTTCTTGTAACCCATGACAGGTTTCAATCCATCACTATATACTTTTGCAGTTTTACGTATGCATTCCAAAAACAGTGGCCTGCAAAAACCATAAATGATTCACTTAAAACATCTGCGTCAACGAGTAGTTGTCTACAACACATTTAAGAAAGTCT
>NC_137499.1:30239490-30566990 GCF_041902795.1 Electrophorus electricus
CAGTGAAGCAAAGGTGGCGTTGCCATTTACTTTGATCTCACAGTTAAAAGGTGCCTTTTATCAGGTAAAAAATACATTTGAAGGATTCATTATGTCTGCTTGTTTAGGCCATCCAGCACATTGAGGGCACGCAGGAGAAAATGGGCATGCCTGAAGAAGAACAACGCCGGGCGGTCATCGTCACCCCAGGCCGCGTGGTCACAGACACTGCGGACTCTGACACTGCCTCCGATAATGAAGGGTCAGAGGACTGTTAACCGCCCTGAGAGCTCCCCTTCAGTAATGGGGCGAAGAGGGTGGCCACAGCCACAGGGAGGGCCCTCCCGCAGACTCTGTCTCTCTCTCTCTCTCGCTCTCTCGCTCTCTCTCTGTCTTTCTCTGTCTCTTGCTCACATAGACATGCAGAATGAATAGGATAGTGTTAACAGACCTGAAAAGGTTCAATCAAGAGTTCGTTGAACAAAATGTTTAAAACATAATCAGTCTATCTCTATCTCTCTCTTTCACTCAGTCACACATACACACACACACACACACACACACACACGCGTGCGCACAGACACTTATACAGTACACCAGACTCCCACATGTCTCTGGTCCATGCTGTTGCTCTCTTCACAGTCACTTGCAGGCTTTTTACATTCGGAAGCATTTTCTTTCTACCTTCATAAATGCACACTCATATACAAGTGCTTAAATTGAACGCCACACTAGGCATCCACTTTAGCCAGTACCCTCCCAGCGCTTTCCTCCTCTGCTGCCCCGCTGCGCTCTGCTCTGGCGAGGGCAGAGGTCTCCGATTCAGGCCTTACTGTCTGTTCGATCCCTTTCTCCATATCGCAGAGTCCCGCCTCAGGTTGGGTAAACGCTCTCTGATCGGGGAAACCCTTACCTAAAGACTTCAAAATCTCTACTGAACATTTCTAAAAGCCCTTCTTTCTGTCCTAGAGAATGCTTATTTTTGGTTTTCATTATTATTTTTTACAGCACCACTGTGAGCATACCTGACTTCAGAAGCCAAACGCATCATTCCCTTGGCTTTGACTCTCTAGAGGAAATGACACCTTTCATTGGGGGGAGGGGTCCTCGGGTCCCTAACTAGCTGCGCAACCTTCAGTTGTTCTCATGGAGGGCCAAAGATCGTTGCTGCTTTGTGCACTTTGTAAACTAAAACAAAGTAAAAGGAGCAGGGAGAGGTTGGTGGGGGGGAGGGTTCCACTGTGCACTTACTGTCACTCACACCCAGCTGGGCTGGCTTTCCAGTACACACAACCCGTGTGAGTGACACCTCCCCCCTCCCGCCACATAGAACTCCCAGCTCTGTTATTTGGCCCTCCTAGTTCTGGTCTCATCTTTTGAACTAGTTTGTGTCTTGAAGTTGAATAAGCTATCCAGCGCTTGCTCGCACCTGCCGAAAGATCTGCGCATCATGTTTGTTTTGCTGGAAGCTCGTATGCTGGCGTCAGCTCACAGCCCAAGACTCGGCCTCTTTTAGTTATGCGAGAGGGGGGCAGCCCCACCCTCAGTCTATGCAGCGCCCTTGATGGCTGTTTGCTTGTGTTGCCCTCTGGACGTCCTGCTCCGTAGACAGGGCCCCGCAGTCCTTGTTTCCAGGATGTTGTAGACACCCGTTTCTGGGATTTTGTGGCCGATGCTGCTGTTGAACACTGCACCGGTTGGATAGGCCTTCTCACACCCTGCACACTTGCTCTATGCATTCAGTCGTCTGCTCCGCTTGCTTGAATGGTTTGGCTGTCCCCTGTTTTGTTTAGTGGGGTTTTTGGCCCATGTGCTTTGTTTTCGCTTGTACACAGTGCCGCAGAGAATCCCGGGGCTCTTCATTCCCATTTGGCCCTCCAGATTGAAGCAGTGTTTTAACAGGAGCTTTCTGTTCCCTGTGTGAGAGAGAGGGGAGAGAGCAGACTGCTTCAGACCTCACCCAGGTGTGTGGAGAGAGGCAGCGGCTTGCCTTAACCCAGCTTCGCTGTGCAGAGGGACACAGAGGCTAGCCTTATATCAGCCCTGGAGTTGGCATTTAACAGAGCCTGGACGTGGGTAGTCTGAGCTCTCCTCGTCCCCCCCCACACATGCTCAGTTGGCATTACGCTCAGAGGGCTTAAACTATCCTGTCTCATCCTCCCTGCCCCATTCCCAGTTTTCTTGTCGTGAGCATAGGCGACGACCCCAGACATTCCAGAATGTTCTACCGGCGTGTTCATGTTCCATTTCTTCAGACTCCAGTCAAACCTGCGAATGCAGTTTTTATCTTGTGACTTTTATATTTGAGATTCAGGAGCAAAGATTAGACAAATCTTGTGTATGAATTTGACTGAAAAAAAAATATGAAAGTGTGTCTTCTCGTTCCTTCCCCCAATGTTACAGGGAATCCTTTGCTGCTGGACAGATTGCTTGTCCTCCAGGATCTATCAGATGCTGTCAGCACACTGGCTCTCTCTGGACCCTCTCAGTCAGGCTTCAGTGTTGACTGCTGAGAATCAGGGCTTCCAAAAGGATGGGCCAGTTAGGTCATAGATGGAGCTGAGATGTATGAAAAAAATATATATATTCGCATATACATATATATTTTTTAATTCAATCAATGATTATTTTTGGCCTTGGAGGCTGGTGTTGTCCCTTTTCCCCCTTGCTAAATGGTTTTTTGTGTCCATAAAAGCTGAGAAGGCTTTCAGAGCTCAACATTTCCTCTACCGAAGCCACAGGGTGTCTCAATTTTGTTTTGTTTAGTTCTATAATTTTTCCCTACTTGCGGCTGTCTCTAAAACACCGAGAGCTGCGCTGGAAGGTTTGGGTGCATGAGGGTTTCGTCTGCGGTGTGTAATTATGAATCTGAAGCACTTAACTCTTATGGAGGGGTATCTCTCGTTTTTTTCAAGGGACGCCTCCTCAGTTGAAGCTCTTTCTGTTTGTTTTTTTTTGTTTGTTTTTTTTTTGCCGAGAGTCCGAGCCGCATAACTGCGGAGCCCTCCGACCCTCCCCTGGTGCCCCTCCTCACCTGTATGTCTGTGTGTGTGTAGGCTCCAGACACACCTGCCTCTCATTCTGCTACCCTCTTCATCCCTTGCCATCCCATCCCTGTATTGTTTGTTTGTTTGTTTTTTGTTCTGTTTTTGTGGTTGGGCGCATCTGGTTCAGAAGCTATTATATTTTGTTCTCATTTTTTTAAAGAAAAAAAAAACTGGGGAAAAGAGGCTTGTGCCTTTGTAAAGACAAAATAATAAAGTTTGTACTTCGTTTTTTACAAGTCATCGTTGCACTGTGTGATTATTTTACCTTGATGTCTGTTGTAATGTATGGGAAGTATGGGAATTTTACCCAGAAATATATGTCATATAACAACCACAGCTGGAAACATCCTTGATTGGTTTTTAATGGGTTTTTTTTGTTATCAATGTAATGATTAATATTAGTAAATTAAATGAACAGTTCTAATGCATCACAGTCTCAATTTTAATGCAGATTTGTAAAAATGTGTTATTAGTATTCTTGAACAATCACAGTGTTAACACAGTGGGATAGTTGATGGTTAATAAACAGGAATAAGAATTAGGAAGGTCTTAGGAATAAGCCTGTATGTAAACTAGAATCTGATGTCTGACATGTAAATAAATATTCATAGCACAACATTAATACTGCAGAGTTTTGATGGAATCCTTGTTCTTAGTGTTTTAATGCTTAATTATTACATTGTAAATGTGATGTTTACTGATGTTTCTGGAATTGATAATGATGGAATTAACTAGCTGGAACGGCCTCGTTTAAACCAGCTCTTCAGAAAACTCTTAAATTGTTCAGTATTTGCCTTGAGCCTACCTAAACTCCAGCCTTAGGAAAGGTCCCGGGCTGGACTCCCAGCCTTGCCTAGGTTATTCCTCTGGCACCAGTAACAGTCTGCAGAGTCAAATGCTATTCAGCACTGATACAGCTCCTGAGAGCATAGCCAAGATGTGTCCATAACGTGTGACAGTGTTGTTTCACTTCTCCTCCTTCACAGTTTACTAACTGAATTACTATAGTCGCACACTTTTAAACTTCATACCATAGGGAACATAACGTGAGTTTGGTTTTATTGAGTGACTCAACAAAACACTGTGTATGTGTGATTTTTTAGCATGATTTCCTTGGAAGCAGGCCCAAATAATACCTACTGTTTCACAGATTCAGTGGGTCACCGGTGCTGCGTTGATTGAGCAGTCCAAGCTGTTTCACTTAGTATAGAGTTACTTGGGCATTGGTCCAAAGTGAGTAAACATCCATTTTAATTAGCACACAAATTAAACACGGATATTTACTGTCACTTCATCCTGTTGTAAAATAAATAAAACATGAATTTGTGATTAAAGTTAAATAGGCTAGTCAGACTAAAAAGCATAGGCTACATATTAGGACAATCAATTTAAATCTGTTGTCATAAAACAAAATTCAAAATGCCATAGTTATATTTTTATGTTTTTTGCAACTGTTCTTAGGCTACCAAATGTTTTATTGTTGTTTTTTAAAATTCTCTTTTAGAGTAAGGGATTGGGGTGACCATGTCCCTTTCATTTACAGGCATAACCGCGTGTCTAAAAGAGACAGTCAGCTGCTCTGGTGAGTAGGGTCTTCAGCGGCATGCCACGCTTCTGTGATGCCTGTCGCTCCAACCCCCACACCCAGGCTGACACAAGACCCCGCCGTGGTGCCCAGCCTCTGATGCATGCCCCTTGACCTTCTGTGGATGGTATATATAGTGAGCGAGGCTATCAGGGTTCTCCTGGCTGCCAACATGAAGGGCTTAGTGTGGATCTGCTGCTTCTTCTCACTGCTGGCCCTGGCCACACCAGGTAAAATTGCTTTTAGCACTTTGTCAAGGGACTTTTATTGTTGCTGTTGCTTGACTTGTTTATGTTCCTGATCAAAGTTGTAGATGTACCAATTTTTTTTTTTTTTATTCTATGCGTCACATTCAGTAATGCCAAGAGGAGCCACAACTGAGCTGTTCACTTATGGCCTAATTAATCTTTAGTATTTAGGACTTCTCAGCACATGTGAGTTGATGAAATGTGTCCTTGTGTACCCGGTACTGGCACGGACACTGAACACTGAACATCTACGACAGACGGTTTGACTTTGGGAATTGATGAATGCTCAGTCACCCATGTGAAGACAAATCTGTTCTCCATGGGTTTGAAAAAGCAACAGCTAGCACATGATGTAGTATTGTCCACGAGGACTTGATTGATTGCATTTTGACTTCTGCACTGCAACAGTGTGTGATGTAAAGGCATGGTGGTCTCTTGCAGCTCAGGCATGGAGGCTACGTGGGAACATGAACTGAGCTGTTCATCTATGAAGGGTCACACCGCTGAACCCTGACTGTGCCACCCACTTCTATCTTTTGCCACTGGCCTGAGTTATTTAAAAACCCAGCTTTCAAATATATATCTTCCATGTCGGGGTTCAGGAGGAAGTGTCACGAGAGGCTCATTTTTACACACACAGGCACTTTTGAGAAGCTTGCACTCAATTAATGTTCAGTTTTGGTTTATTTTTTAATAAAAATGTCCCATAAAAAGCTGGACATGGCGATGAAACGGACGGAGCCAGGACTGGCCTCTGAGCGATGGCTGGTGTGTGAGCCAGAGCTGGTGTCTGAGGAAGGGCTGTGTGTTTAGCGAGGGCTGGTGTGATTAGCGAGGGCTGGTGTGTGAGCGAGGGCTGATGTCTGAGCCAGAGATGGGGA
This sequence comes from Electrophorus electricus, assembly GCF_041902795.1. NCBI lineage: Eukaryota > Metazoa > Chordata > Actinopteri > Gymnotiformes > Gymnotidae > Electrophorus > Electrophorus electricus. The sequence goes on from NC_137499.1 coordinate 30,245,231, forward strand.
ATTTTGGTATGGCTGGGGCTCGCTCAAAAGCATTGTGTGTCAGCTCCCCTGAGGCATGACACCAGCTGATGGAAAGACCTAGATCTTGGAGACTAGAGGATCACAGGAAGACTGGAAACAGTAGTTGACCTGCCTGACAGGCTACTTCTGCTTGTGTCTCTCTGCTACACTGTTCTTAACACCTTTATAACCTCTCTCTGCTACACTGTTATTAACACCTTTATAACCTCTCTCTGACTTTACTTCTAGGGCTTTTGGCTGGCAAAGTACTTGGCATGTACACTAATGTTTGATTCCTGTTTGGTGTTGGAGACATAAGCTAATCTATCATGGTCCGGACGGGTCTGACTATTCCACCCATGCCTAAGTGGCCTAAATGGTCTCAGCTGGCTTTTGAGCTGAGCCACAAATGGGAGCTTTTTGGGTGGGTTCTGGCAACCATTACCCTTGTTCTGCCCTTGGGTTCTTCCACGGCCCGGACGCAGGCCTTCATGTCCCAGGCTCCCATCAGGCGTCTAAGATTGGAAAGTGTCCTGTAACTGGACACTGTCCACTACAGAGCGCCACCCCCCCCCCCATCCGTCTGTTCTCCCTCCCCTCTCCTTCTTTGCCTGCCACTCCACTCGCAACACAGCTGCTCTGACCCTGCACTGTCACAATCACAATTTATCCTCAGTAGCTGCCCATATAGGGACATGCATTATTTTGACAGGAGGGGCCACCTTAATGTCTGTGCTTATGGACAGCCCTGTCCATACACATATAGTGTGTAATTTTGGATGGTGTTCACCTTAACTGTATTAGTTCAATGGGATCTAGTGAGCTGGAATACAGAATGTTGGAATATAGATGTATAGCTGTATGTTGGGAAAATCCCAAGCATCCTGATCTGAAGAAATGGAGTTATGTGTTCAAAGGCCATTTACATCATTTAGAATATTTGAGGAAAGAATGAATAAAACATTATTTAGAACATTTTAGACTTTCTGCATAGTTAATTGTAATTAGGGGGCATCACTGATGCATAAAAACAAAAGCTAAGGAAGGGCTTGAAAATAAATGAGTTACCATAAATCAGTTACTGAAAACATTGTGTTACCAACAAATTTTTTATTTTTTTTTCCAAATTCAACTGTGTGGTTTTATGAACCTCCAGGACAGGAGCTGAAGAACCCCACTGTGGCAATGCCATAAATAGTAAAGCGCCAGACAAAGGTCTTGTCTATAAAGTAACTGAGCGAATGTCAGAAGAAGGGAGAGCAGCCCATAGCACATACCCGAGCACACAATTGAAAGCGATACCTGTTGCGTTTCAGATTGCTGCAGAGCTAATAAAAACTTATTTAGCCAGGGTGACATAATCAGCTTCCCCTCCCTTCTCCCTCTGCCTGGACTAACATTCAAGTCTTTTAAAAGTACCTGTAGAACACAGAACATGCTTATAGAAAAGAAGAAAAAAACAATCATTTGTGTATGTGGTTTTCTAAGGTGTCTTTTTGACAGTTTAGAAGCATAGTAGCATGCTTCTTCCATTCTACAGTGTGGAAAAGGAGGGTCATGTTTCTTCTCTTGATCTGTACTAACCCTCTAACTCTTTTAGACACCAACTATCCGCTGAGCAAGCAGAGTTGTATGCTCTCATTATTTTTGTGTTGACTGCAGTCATGGAATTTTGGTGCAATCCTATAAACCAGTTATTCTGTACTTGATTATGAAGGTGAGTTCTACTGCCAGCCCATGGGACAAGTTAAGTAGCGGTGGAGCAAAGACTGGTGACCTTCGACCCTGTTGCAGCCGTCTGCCAAGGCAGCAGTGAACTCTGACCCCTAGTGTGATATTAGGTTATGAGGTATTACAGAGTTGTGGTTTTGGCCCAATTAGTTTTGTTTTAATTAATTCATTTTAAAAACTCATGGGAATGAGGATACTGTAAATTGTTGAATTGCTGACTTGGATTACAACTTTATATCAAGTTGCCTATGACTCAGGGAAGATGTTAGTTTCCTTTGTACCAAAACAGGCTCTCTCTAGTGTTGGGTATAGTAAGCATGTAGTGCCCCAGCTAGACAGGGGTATCCATCAGATGCCGCATACGTAGGAAATATGCATGCATGCACCGAGACGATCCTTAAAACCTCAAAGTCATCTGATGAGAAAATTACATAGTTTTAATCCCACATACCCTCATTCCTGTGACATTCAATGTGTTTGCTGGTATCCCTTTGCGGAATTACCTCCCAGCTATGATCCTGGTAATGGAATTCAAATTTAAATTACAATGGACACCGTGGTCCGCATCTGACAATGGCCATCATGTCTTTAAGTTTAAAGGAGGTGTCCAAATGCACTCAAGTTTAAAAGGCCTGTTCATGTAAAGGCTTGGTTGCAGGTTTAACTTCAGACCTTTGGCTTTACAACACATTTCACATATGTGTGTAGTCCAATCCAGTTCCTGTTTATTTATTCTATTTCCATACATGTAGAAATGTATCACTGAGGGATCAGTTAGCGGATCAAGTTGTTTTTGAAAACCTAAGAATGAGATCATGGAAATATTTTGGTACACTAGCTCTTTATACATAGAATACTGTGTCTCCAGTGGTATATTAGGATCATGTAGAGTCTGTACAAAAATTAGAGAGGTGCTGTAACAGCTTACAAATTAGAGTTAGAGTCCTGATTAGCAAAACAGAACACTGGAGAAGGAAAGCAAGTCTCCATACCTACCTTTTTTCATGGCTTGATCCACTGTATTTCTATTTCTGTCCTTGAAAGAAACCAGCATTCAGAGCCTCAGCACCTGCTCCTAGCCATGCTGTGCTGGCCACCATCTCTGTGTCTTCTGTTTGGCTCACTGCTTGTTCACTTGAAATATTCATTTTTAAGACCAAAGAATACTTAAAATTAAACTTGGTCTTTTATGCTGTTTTAAATTACAACAGAGCTTTTTCTCTAATGATAAATCAAAAGAATCTGAAACTGTTCTACCTAGTGTCTTTAAAGGGCATTTGTTGTTGTTTGTTTATTTGTTTTTTCCAGACTGTGGTTTTTGGAGTTGGTGCCCTATAGTGGAATACTCATATGACTGCTGCAGCTCTTCTATCATGGAGATCCCATGACCTGCTGTAAAGGTTGTGTGCACCTGCATTTAGCTAGTGGTAAATCCTCTGGGTTCAGGGAGGGCTCAGGTCCCACATCCCTAATAACGTTAACAGTAATTGAATTTACCTCCTGGGTGCAGCAAGTACAATATGAGCTGGGGGATTTATACCTTTACACAAAGGAACATAGTTACAAGCAAAGAAAGCTACCATCTGACATGTCACAACACGGCTTATTCAGAATGGCAAAATATTTGAATATAGGTTCCAAATGAAAATATTTAAATAAATAAATATTTTGTTTGTGTTTTGCACTTACTTTGAGTGGCTGATAAGGTGAAAAGTGAGTCTTAAATATGGATTAAAAACTAACAAAATGAATACATTGAAATCTGTGCAATACTGAAAAGCTATTAACATTCATCTGGCAATGATATTCCTTGAGTAGATGCATTGAAGAGGAGAGCGTTAAAGCAGGTTCAAGTCCTAGCTGTGCTGTGTGCCATCTGTGGGAAAGGGTCTGGATGAACAGGACACTGAATTCCCTCCAACACTGGGATGATGACAGTAAACACCCCTACCTGTCAATAATCAGCGCACCAAGCAGTTTAGATTCCATTTGGTTGTATGGAAAACCTACTGGTTTAGATGTGCTTTCCAAATGCAATTTATACCTCACAATGTACTGGTCCCAAAAAACAAAAAACAGACCACTTGTCTTTCAGGTGAGGTGCTTTCTGACTTCATTCCTTTCAAACTAGTGGTACTGATGTGTGGATATCCTTTTAGCCCTGCTCAGAGATGACATAACACAGCTAAAACAGAGAGGTTTCGCTCACTGCCCCTTGTTTCTTAGCCGGAGCAGCCGTGCGTATTTGACCAATAAGCCAGGCACTACAGCTGTTCTTTTAAGCATTCCATCAGGATGAGCTGTTGCAACAGCCGTGTTTTTTTCCAAAGCCAACTGAGTTGCTAGGAGACTAGTTCGTTGAAGGTCCATGATCCCAGCAATAGAAATGGGGAATTCACCCTATTTGCCCCGGCACATGCAGGGTTAATTTAGAAATCCTGTTCCATTTGTCTATAAGCATTACTGATTGCATTTCTGCTGTTGTGCAATAAAGTGACATACGTGCTGATGCAGAAATGTCTAGGAAATGTATATAAAGGGGTGAGTTTTGAGAGAGCTGGAAGCAACTCCCATTACCCTGTTATGGGAATGTGGTATATTCACATGGAAAGAGAATCCCTTTGTGTCATTATATTTTGGGTGCATAAACTATTTTCCTCCATTGTTTGTAAAGAATATGTATAAATAAACATTTTACAACACATTCACCAAGTTCCTTCATAGCTTTGTCAGTAAACGTTAGTAAGGTAACATATCTCAATGTCTTTTGGTGGTTGTAGAGTTTTTATTTATTTATTTATTGCTGGAGCTACTGTTGTTCTGAAATCCCTCATTCTAGTTTGTGTGTGTATGTGTGTCTATGTGTGGGCATCCATCAATCATGAATGCATCATTTCAGGTTAGCATAAAACATTTGTAGGAAACTCAGGTTTATTGTTTTTTCACCAAATTTGCATGTATCGAATTTAGACACCTGCTTTAATGCTTAGATTGCATGTTATCTTTTACTGCAGCATAGTGCTAGAGTTGACGCCTGCATTATAATGTGCATGTAAACAGTATAAGTATGCTGATATTTTTGATTTTGAAGTAATACAATTAAATTGCTTTTTGAACATTTTGCAATGGTAAGGTTACAACATTGCTCAGGTATGTCTCCTATAATGACAATAGAAGTATAATGCTGATAAAATCCAGTCCTTCTGTTTATGCTGATTCAATTGATAATCCTGTAATGCACACTAGCCATTCTCCAGTCCATCTTAATCTGTGCTATGTAAAGTGGTTGATGGGTCTTCCATAAAATATGAATGCAAAAAGATAGATTTACCGTTCACTTTATGGGAATCATTGAGAATTATACTATTTGATGGGATTTCTATGAAGCAAGCTTATTTATGTAAACAACATTGTTTAAGCACTGAGTCACGTAAACATTCGATCCTGCCTTGGTATGCACAGCTTCCTGGTGGGATGTAATCAAAAGCCACATCCCTTAGAATCTTGGCAGCTTGATGATCCAAGAGAATCTGGCCTTCTCTTCCTTGACTGCAATCTTGTACTATGGTGCTATGCAATCGGCTGATGCTTAACACATAATGATCTACTAAAACCATGGAGTGGATACTATAGAACACCCAATTGAGGGTCTGATGGGTTAATTAACACCAGAGGCCTGCAGCAGAGTTTCTATAGCATGGAGTACTGAATACCATGGAAGAAATGAATATCAAGTTAAAAGGAAAATATATGTTTTAGATTTCGATTACTTACTTGATGCAGTTTCTTGTAGCAAATAAATTTCACTGATATTATTTGACTGTGGCATTGTTTCTGATATGGGCTTGAGACCTTCAAAAATATCCCAGAGTATCTGATATGAGAAATTACATTATGCATGTAGATTTTCTGCACTCAAAATTTAAAAAAAGGTTTTTGAGATGCTGAGCAGTTCTATAACAGTGGCCCATGACCAGGTGTCAGCTGAAATATATGAAAACTTTGTTTTGGCTTGAATAAGATCTATCAGTTTACCAATTGTAATACATGAGGGGATACAGACTGTAATATATTGAATTTATTTTCATCCTTCAGCCTGTCTGATTTGCAATTACAAATATTCTTCACTGCCAACATTCTAGGAAGAATATCTTCTGCACTCCTTCTGTAGATGATGCAGAGGGTCCTGTTGAGACAATGGGAAGTCTACATATTTATTTTTGTTGTTTAATTTTTAAAATCAATGTAATGAGAAAGAAGAAAATTGCTAGATCTTAATCTAAGCTTATAATGTTTTGTGATATTAAATACTCCCAGTTCAAATTAACTTTGGATTTTTAACCACTTCATTTCAGTAAGTCTATGTGCAGATCAGATGCTGGGTTGTATGCCTTATGGGCCTTTTATGGGTAATCTCCCTATATCAAAGAAAATGAGAAATACATTTAATATTCATGATAACTAAGTTCTATTTCTGGGATAAAAGTTGGGAAAAGATCCCTAACTGTGTTGACATAGGTTAATTTGTACTATGTAAGGAAACATAACCAGAGACCAGAATGAACAAGCACAGTCCTTCAGGGTTGGAAGTGTGAACTGGGAACAAGGGCCAGTTACCCCCATATTTAGCCCTGTCCATAGTGCCAGTGTGAAACCTGATTCCAGACACATCGCAGAGTGACCATACAGCCATACATGTTTGTAGAAACACACAGACATTCTTCATGGGCTGATGAGTCCCCAATTCTGGATATATTTAGAGTCAGAGAGCAAAGAGTGAGGTGGGGTGGGTTAGCATGCTAATATCTTCATCTGCTGTACTGCCTGGTGAGTTGAGAGAGTTTGGGAGAGGTGCTGCCCCAGAGGCTTCAGAGCTGTTACGAAACTAGGGAGTCCCCCCACAGTTCACAATTCCCTTGCATGATGCTACTATGGATACTTCAAATCATGCCACTGTTTGGATTTATTTTTAGATTTTGGTTGCTATAAAAAAAAAAAGTCCTGATCAAAGCCAAAGCAATTGTGTTTTGTGGTTTTCAAATACGGACACAGCTCGGAGCTTCCTTCATCACACCACAACAGAGACGTTGTGCTCTGATCACCACCTGCCAAGAAAGGTGTAATGACTGTTGATGACTCCTGATGAAAACTGTAATGAGTTGCATGTATTTGAAAGCCATTTATAGCCATTCTTTTCTGGTCATTCATAGACCAGGTGCAGGAAGATGGCAGAATAGAATGGCCAGCTTGTCCAGGTTTAAGTTTCTGTCCTGCTGTATTATTGTATCTTACTTTGTAAAACAGTCTTATTTTTCCTAATTTGAAAGATCTTGGCATGTTCATCAACAACTGCCATTTAGTATTTTAATAATGTCACAAAACACAAATGCACAAAAATCTATTCCTCATCGGGCATTGGACATGTAGGGTATGATATCAAGTATCAACAACAGTGTCAATCACAGGGATTATGGCCCATACAATATCAGTCACAGGGATTATGGCCCATACAATATCAATCACAGGGATTATGGCCCATACAATATCAGTCACAGGGATTATGGCCCATACAATATCAATCACAGGGATTATGGCCCATACAATATCAGTCACAGGGATTATGGCCCATACAATATCAGTCACAGGGATTATGGCCCATACAATATCAGTCACAGGGATTATGGCCCATACAATATCAGTCACAGGGATTATGGCCCATACAATATCAGTCACAGGGATTATGGCCCATACAATATCAGTCACAGGGATTATGGCCCATACAATATCAGTCACAGGGATTATGGCCCATACAATATCAGTCACAGGGATTATGGCCCATACAATATCAGTCACAGGGATTATGGCCCATACAATATCAATCACAGGGATTATGGCCCATACAATATCAGTCACAGGGATTATGGCCCATACAATATCAGTCACAGGGATTATGGCCCATACAATATCAATCACAGGGATTATGGCCCATACAATATCAGTCACAGGGATTATGGCCCATACAGTTAGCAGCAACATTTTCCTTTGGGGCTTGGTATATGTGACTGGAAATGGAAAAGGGACAGATGGGTAGATGCTTGATGCGAATATGTTCGGTGTGGGCCGACTTTGACTGAGGCATGTGCATTGTTGTGCTTCCCACAGATGAGGAGGAGGTTGTGACGGAATCCATTTTGAGAGACAGATCTCACATTGAGGAGACGCTGAGACTGGCTACAGAACAGAAGTCAGGAGACTATGCAGGTGAGGAGAAGTTGGAGTTTTGTTCTCAGGTTGAACATTAATAGAAGCACATAATAACACACATAGGCCTTCACTCATGCTGAAAACAGTATGAAACTCAGAAAGCAGCAGCCTGTGTCTATATGTACACTGAAACAACATTAACTCAATTAGACACACATACTGATAATCTGTATTATAAATCATGACATCTACAAACATATATTTAAATAAAAACTCCATCAAGGTGAATAAATAAATTTAGCATTTATGTGGACTAATTTATAACTTATCCAGAAATAACTTTTCTCAATTTGTACACAGTCCTGTATCTGTCTCTTCTTATTCATACCTTTTCATAAATCTCTCAATCTTTGTAAACTAAAGTGTTCACTCTGCCTTCTATTATCTGTTTTCTTCTCCAATGTTCAGCTGCTCTACAGAGACTGAGGAAGATCTACCACAATTCCATCAAGCCCATGGAACAGGCCTACAAATACAATGAACTCAGGCAGCATGAAATCTCAGGTACTTTGCTTTCTTGTGTCTGGCCTGGCCTCAGACTAGTTTGTGTGGTCATCTCTGTGTGAATCCATGCAGCACATCTCTGTGTGAATCCATGCTACGCATAAGGTTGGGAGGGTTAGCCACAACCATATTCCATGTAAAAGTAAATAGCACAATATGAGGAGATAGTGTTTGCATGTCAATAAGTTCAGAAGGTTGCCAGTTGAAGCCCCACTGCCGCCGAGCTGCCAGTGTTGGATCCCTGAGCAAGGCCCTCAATCCTCAATTGCTCAAATTGTATTGTCATAATTGTACATCGCTTTGGATAAAAAGCATCATCTAAATGCTGTAAATGTAATGTAATCATTACAATGTAGTGATTGAACCTGCAAATGTAAGGTGCATGCTGGAAATGCATATCAATAACAGTCACTGATACTGTATGATATGATATCAGTTATAGAAACCTGGTATACATTTGTGACAGCCTGTTTAATTTTAGGCTTTATGAAAGACATCATAACCATATCTACACTGACCTGATCTTTATAAAGAAGTATAAACCCTAAATGGCATTTTTCGAGCTGCATGAAAAAAATTCAAGAGAAAGAATTGTCATTTGTTTGATGTGCCATAGTGCTTAGCTCAGCTGTTTAAGAGGTATGAGACAACATAGGAATGGCTGAGAAGACACTAATGAATTACAATAGCCTCCTATTTCTATGCCACATCAGCAAAACTGTGGCGATAGTGTAAATGGAAACACCTGCATATTACAAGTGCCTTTTGGATACACCCTCATATGCCTCTGACACGCAGCAGCAGTGGTGCAGGTTTCAGTGATCACCTGACTGAGGTAGTGCCCACTGAATCAGATCTTAACTGGGTGTCTCATATCTCCGTCATTCACAGCATCACCAATGTCCAGTCAACTGCTGACTGTCCCTAGCTTTCTAGCTTTAACTGTCCCTAGCTTTTAGCTAGCTTTCTGTAAAACCTTTCAAACACAGATTTTGACTTCTGTCTTTGCTATAAATGTAAATGTTAACTGACCTTCTGGAAAGATGAAATATGAAATGAATCAACATGTGAAACCAAGGATGGTTATTGGGCTTGAGACATGGGATAGTGACACATCTGAGAATATGAAATGCCTTGAGCTGATATATAAGGGGAAAAAGAGAGAGAGAGACAGAGAGAAAATCCTGAACATTATGTATATACATCCCACCCAGTTTATTAGAAACAGTACGTTCAAACTGCTCTCGTGGACCACTGCATTACATAAACGTAGTTATAGAGTGTTTCCCTTCTTTTTCCATGCACAGTTTGTCAGCCACCATCTACTATATCAATCGCTGGTCAGTTTCTGACCAGAGGACCACTGCCATTATGTGGGTCCATCCTCAACACAGCAGTGAAACTCACATGGTACTGGAGTGGGATTGAGAGTTATTTTTATATGTGTCAGTGTTACTGCTGGGTTGAGAGTGGCCTGCCACCCAAGAATATCTAGCCAACTCTAGCCATGTGGTCAGAAATGGATCACTGACGGAGACCTGAAGGATGGCCAACACAAACTGTGCATGGTAACAGATGTAACAGGCTGTAGGGGTGTTTTAATAAATAACTGCTTCTAATAAGTAGTTGATAAAATCTTCACTAGAGAGAGAATTATGGTTCTGGTGTCCCCATAGCTATGGTGTAGGAAGGGTGAGGTCCACTTGTCATATTCCCCATTAATTAATTAATGCATTTCTTAGAGCCTGCAAACATATTACCACATTTTAACTTACATCTGCTCTTTGCCTATAATGGTAGTATGTGGTTTCAAGTGGTTTTAAAATGCCACATTTAAAGTCCAACAGAATGTCTCCTAGCCAATCATAATATAATGTGGTGTGTCCACTGAGGGGTGACTGTCATTGTGTTTTTGTTTTCTACACTAACGTATGTTGTTAACACATGCACACTGAGATAAAACCCGCCCCCTTGTGGTTCAGCATGGTACCTAACCCCTCAAACTCACCAAAATAATTTATCCAGTAACAGATTTATCCAGTATCATGAGTAAGTTCTCCTAAGATTAATAGGATGCTCATGATGCATTTGTCATTGACATATTTTGCAGAGTAACAGAGTTACAGTACCCATATTTGAGGAAGCATTTATGATTACACATATATACACACAACCATATACATTGTACATTGTGTATATAAACATAATATACATATATTGTACATACATTGTTAATATATTTTGTACATATATAGAATATATATTTCTCTATGCACCCGTTTTCTTTTTCCTCAGTTTGGACAGAGCACTCGCAACCATTTCACTGCGAGTTATACTGTGTATGACTATGTATGTGACAAATAAACCAAACTTGAAACTTGAAACTTGAAACTTGATTCCAGGAAATGTCCATAGTAGGCTATGTATATTTATATTTTTCCTGTTTTGTCTCCTAATACCCTTGAGGCAGTTAATCAAGAGTCCTTGATTGATTTGTTTAGTGTAGAAGGACATTAATATTGTGGACTGGCTGAGGGTCCCAGGAGACTTAGATACTTGGCTCTGGCACAAGACTGAGAGAGCAAAGAACTAACTGGCACTGAAAGCTGATTGAATGATATGAGCATTTGAGAGGAGACCTCTGCCTCAGATGAAATTGTTCATATCATTCTAGAGCAAATAAGCATCCACAAGTTTGACAGTTCTTGTCAAAGAGGTCATTTTGTTAAATCTGGGTGCGATCTACGATATCTGTCTGCTCTCTGTTCACTTTATGTTCGCTCTCTGTTCACTCTCTGTTCGCTCTCTGTTCACTCTGTTTGCTCTGTTCGCTCTCTGTTCACTCTCTGTTCGCTCTCTGTTTGCTCTCTCTGTTCACTCTGTTCACTTTCTGTTCACTCTCTGTTCACTCTCTGTTCACTTACTGTTTGCTCTCTGGTCACTCTCTGTTCGCTCTTTGTTCGCTCTGTTCACTTTCTGTTCACTCTCTGTTCGCTCTGTTCACTCTCTGTTCGCTCTCTGTTCACTCTCTGTTCGCTCTATTCACTCTCTGTTCGCTCTGTTCACTCTCTGTTCACTCTGTTTGCTCTGTTCGCTCTCTGTTCACTCTCTATTCGCTCTGTTCGCTCTCTCTATTCACTTTCTGTTCACTCTCTGTTCACTCTGTTCACTTACTGTTTGCTCTCTGTTCACTCTGTTCGCTGTTCACTCTTTGTTCACTCTCTGTTCGCTCTCTGTTCACTCTCTGTTCGCTGTTCACTCTGTTCACTCTCTGTTGACTCTGCTCGCTCTGTTCACTCTCTGTTCGCTGTGTTCACTCTCTGTTCGCTCTCTGTTCACTCTCTGTTTACTCTGTTCACTCTCTGTTTGCTCTCTGTTCGCTCTCTGTTCACTGTTCACTCTCTGTTCACTCTCTTTTCACTCTCTGACATCACTGAGACTCAATCATATCCACCTCTGAATTACAAAGCTTCTGTATACTCCTCCATTCATTCACCTTTGCACCGCAGAAAAGTATCTTTCTTTCCTTTCTTTCCTTTCCTCTTTCTTTCTTTGGTTTCTTCTTTTCTTTTTCTTGCTCTCTCACTTTTCCTCACTCTCCTGCTCATTTCCATTCGGTTTTCACTGCACCGGACTCTTCCTATGTTGCTCACCCCCACTCCTACCACCTCCACTAAACAGCCTACCCAGGACGCACGCTGGGCGACTCAGCCACAGGTGGGTATGACGGGGCAGCCTTCTGCATGGCCCCTGCCTGAGCATCTCACCCCTGGCAGCTTAACGCTAGTGAGCATCGGCCAGCAAGCCATGGACTCGAGGGTGCATCCTTAAATGAGTGCTGTGGGCTCCATTTTATGTCACTTTGCTTGTTGTGTGGGGCACCCAAAGTGTTTTCTCATGACATTTGAATACTCAACAGTCCAAAATGTGCATTCCCCCTTGAAGAGTCCTCTCAAATATTTTCTGAATCATGTTGTCCATTGCCCCGTGTAACTATCACTGATTTTAGGGAACTTGTTCTTTTTCATGTATAATGCCTAATTAGAATAATTTGTCATTTCAAGAACTAAGATAAAATGTAGTCTATCCACACCACTGAATTAATGTGATTAATCAACTAATACATTTGCTAATTTATTAATTAAACTTTTACACATGCTTCTTTATTGAAAAGGGAAGTTGGAGGATCTTAGTAACAAAATCTTGTCATTGAAAGAATATGTGTTTTTCAAGTTTTGTCATTCTGTGTTGATTTTAGTATAGCATTGTACTTAAAGAGGATTAAATAAGAAGTTAGACGGGTAGAATGAACTGTAAAACTGGGAACAGCTGCTCTGTACAAGGTCCATTTAAATAATGGGTGTGATGGGCACAAGGGTTAGTGAGTGTGAAGCATTAGTATGAAACACAGATAGGTGGGCTGAAGCGGGAAGATGTGAGGAATTTATCACTTTCATTACTTTCATAAATATATTATTGTATTCATTATATTTTTAGTTTTTAAATCATTATAATCTTTGTTTCATTTTTTCTTTGACATTCTGGGTTCAAACAAAACATAAATAAAGATTCTTTATTTTATTATGATTACTAGTAGTTTATTTATATTTGTATTATGATTATTAGATTATTTATTTTATTCTTATTATCATTATTAGTAGTAGTGTTATTATTATTATTATTACTACTGCTTTTACTGTTGTTGTTGTGATAATGATAATTGTTGTTGTTGTTGTTGTGTTAGTAAATTATCATTATTATTATTATTATTTAGTGCCTAGTTGAAGCCTCTCAACAGTAGATGAACAGAACCTTGTCACATCAGCCACAAAAGTCCCTGCCTGTGCTGTCTGCTTTGATATGATGATGCTTTGCTTCACATTTTTTTTTAATGTGCTTGAAAGTGTTAGCTGAGGCAGATGGCACACTGGCTGTATGCTTTTGGTTTTATAACACAGCCTGCTGTCAGTGGCTCAGAGTTCTGATTAATTCCATCTAAAATTCCAATTATTTAGCAGCTGAGCATAGCAGGGGAATGTCTAAGATGCTTGCTGCTGATGCTCTACCGCAGTGCATGAAGCTCGGCATGCTCTTCAAAGCCCAGTGTTTTTTATTGCTTGCTTTGTGTATTAAATATGAATTTTTGATGAACACAAATTAAGAAACATGATGATGACTCATGCGGCAGCCCAGACATCCTGGTGTATAAACTATGCAGGAGGATGGATAGTTTTGTGCTTTAAAGATTTCTGCTTTATGGGAGAATGCTGGAGTGAAGAACAACTCCAGAAAGCAGTATCAGTACAGCATGCCCTCTGAAATTACAGCAATGCTTCTTAAGAGAACAATTTAAAAAAAAAAAAAAAAAACCAAACATCATTATTGTTGGTGGTGAACTAAAGAACTTGAGGTGTTCCATGTCTGCACTGTTGGTACTTTCATGTTTTATTTCTTAATCTTGTTGTCCACTCTTCTCGTTCACAGATGGAGAGATCACTTCCAAACCCATGGTGCTCTTCCTTGGCCCCTGGAGTGTGGGCAAGTCCTCCATGATTAACTATTTACTGGGCCTTCAGGACACCCCTTATCAGCTGTACACAGGTAGACTCCTATAGAACTGTACTGTTCATGTGGTTTAACAGAAGCACCGTGGGAAATATGGTCATTTCTCACACACACACACACACACACACACACACACACACACACACACACACACATCCATTACTTGTTCTAACATGACAACATGTTTCTGCTTGTTATTATTAGTCATACTAGGATGCTTCCTAACAATCTAAAATAATCTTACTTAGCGTTTGTTTTTGCATTGTGCTGTATTTCTGCTCAGACGTTCCCTTATTATATTTCTATTCTATTACTAAAGGAGCTGAACCCACAACCTCAGAGTTCACTGTGATCATGCATGGTGAGAAGATTCGCTCTGTAGAGGGAATCGTAATGGCTGCTGACAGCTCACGCTCCTTCTCACCCTTGGAGAAGTTTGGCCAGAACTTTCTAGAGAAGCTGGTGGGCATTGAGATGCCTCACAAGCTTCTGGAACGGGTCACCTTCGTGGACACTCCTGGAATTATCGAGAATCGCAAGCAGCAAGAGAGAGGTAGGATGATGATGGAACATGGTGGAGACTTTACGACGACCACAAAAGCAAGGAAAAGATGACCTTAAGCAATGCTTTGGCTTATATGTTTAGTCAGGTGGTGTGTGATTGTCAGTACAAAAGCGCTGCACCATCAGTTGCTTCATAAACAAGTAATTTATGCTAAAAAAAAACAGGTAGCCAGGAAGTGCTGTCAGAATATGGCTAATATTGCTAACAGTTTTAATCAGATATCCCAATAAATAGTTTCCTTTTCATCCAAAAGAAAAACCACTTTAATGACCTTATGAGTACATAGCTTAAACTGGGTTCAGAATCAAGAATTAACCCCTTATCCTTTAGTTCAGGTTTAGTATTAAATGCCAGATTTCCTAATTTACTTAATTATTTCTCAATTTCTCCATTTTATTTCATTTAGAGAAATTAGCATATATTGAATTTATGGTACTAAAAAAGTTCACTAGATAATCAAGAAAACTAAAATTACCAGGAACTACAGATGTATACAACTGTGTATGCCCTGCATATGGACGTTAACTATTATGCTTGTGCTGATGACCTTTCCACTCAACCTTCTCTACATTTCCACAGGTTATCCTTTCAATGATGTGTGCCAGTGGTTCATAGATCGTGCAGACCTAATCTTTGTGGTGTTCGACCCCACAAAACTGGATGTGGGCCTGGAGTTGGAGATGCTCTTCAAGCAGCTGAAAGGTCGGGAGTCTCAGATCCGCATCATCCTCAACAAGGCAGACAGCCTGGCAACTCAAGATCTCATGCGTGTATATGGTGCCCTGTTCTGGAGCTTGGCACCCCTCATCAATGTAACTGAGCCCCCACGTGTATACGTCAGCTCCTTCTGGCCCTATGATTATGCTCCTGACACCAGCCGTGACCTCTTCAAACGTGAGGAAATCTCTCTGCTAGAGGACCTGAATCAAGTGATTGAGAACCGCCTGGAGAACAAGATCGCCTTCGTCCGCCAACACGGCATTCGTGTGCGCATCCACAGCCTCCTGGTGGACCGTTACGTTCAAACATTCAAGGAGAAAATGAGCTTCTTCAGTGACCCCGAGCTGGTGTTCAAAGAGATTGTAGCTGACCCTGACAAGTTTTACATCTTCAAATCTATTCTGGCCAAGACAAATGTCAGCAAGTTTGACCTGCCTAATCGTGATGCCTACCGTGACTTCTTTGGGATCAACCCAGTGACCAGCTTCAAGCAGCTCTCAGCTCAGTGCTCTTACATGGGTGGCTGCCTGCTGGAAAAGATTGAAAGGGCCATCACTGCTGATCTTCCGGGCCTTCTGAGCAGCATCAGCTCCAATAAGAACCCAACCCTGTCCTCCTGTGAGGCTACTGGCTGTGGGGAGAAGCCCAAGAACCGCTACCGACGAAACTGAGAGAAGAGAGGGAGGAAGGAGGGGCATGAAGCGTTAAAGCAATGAGCAGCACTGAAAGAACAGCAGTAGAGGAGTGGTCGAAACAAACCCCGCCCCTGCCACAGGTCCGTCTCAGAGACAGAGGGGAATTCTTTAAGGTTAGGTTACTTTAAAAGTGGAAAAAAGAAAGGGATGGGGGACTCTGATAAAATGGGACTTTGGAGATTTGGTCATGGGTGGTACTAAAGGAGCCATGAGGTGAAAATAACGCGTTTACCAAAATAAACCTTTCCACATTTGTGTTTTTGGGCACTACATTCATGAACTGTCAGCAGCTGGGAGAGAAAATGCCTACACACAAAAAATAAATATCACATAAAAAATGAAAAATAAATCCTGAGACTGACAAATTCAGTATAAGCTACCTTGAATGTGAATAAAAATACAAAAAATTAAAATTAAATAAATAAAAATAATAGCTGTCACAATCTTGTTTGCAAGATTTGTAAAAAATCTACCAAGGATGTAGTTTTGTAAGCAAAGTGTCTATAAGAGGGAAATGAGCAGGTTGGCTCATGATAACAAACATTCTGTTTTCTGTTGTTGTTGTTGTGTTTTAGTTGTTGCCTTCTTTTAATTTCTTTTCTTTTTTGGTGATTTTGTCACTTAAATAGATTTATACTTAGGAGGTGATATTTTTGTTGTAAGATTCCACTTGGTTAAAAAAAAAATTAAAATTCACTGTGTTGCATGTTAGGTTACAGTTGATGTTAATGGATATGGCATCCAGTCACACAATTTTACTTATTCTTTCTACACATACATTTACAGTTTTTGGAACTGTATAACTGTACACAATTTTTGCTTTTCCAGGTGAATCATATAGCTATTCTATAATTGTCACTACAGGTCATTTTATTAGGAATTCTTTGTTTTTGTGCTTTCTTGGTAAGAAATCTCTTCCTTGATTCAGATTTAGTATAACTTAGATGTTAGATTTGCTTTAGTCTTTCTTGCTCATGGGAATGTCCAAATAACTTGACAGCAATAAAAGTGTTTGTGGTCATAAAACAGCCTGTTCTTTTGGTGAAGGATCACTGTAATTAAGAATCAAATTAGTTCTAAGGGCTCGTTCCTAACACAGCAAAATATGACATGCCTAATCTTCATGCTGTTTTTAGCATTACAACCCTGACTCCACTGAGCCACTGCAGGACTGGAGCAAGTGGTGAAAGCAGGCAAACTCTTGACCTCTGCCTGCAGTTATTACTGCGTGAAATAACCTCACAGTTTTCTGTGTAGGTTGAATACAAAGAGACTAAACAGGCCTATTTTTCCAGTTGATGGCTCATTAACTGATCTGGTTTACTGAAATGACTTTTGGCACCACATGCAATGACCTTCAGGTGTAAGATTTTATTTTTCAATTTATTTTTTACAGTGCAATTGTTTTCCAGGCCATGCCAGAACCTTACCCACATTATGATAATAAAGGTAATACATCAAATCAAGGTGTCATTGATTTTCGGTAGGAGCCTAATTATATATTTCTTCTGAAGCATCAAAATTCTTGTTTGATTTATTTATTTATTTGACTTAATGAAAGTGCTGTAGCATGAAATATCCACTAGAGCGAGCATTTCATGTGACCTGTGTGTGCATTGCCTACAGAGTTCAAAAGCCCCTAACTGTCTATGACCCAGACTACAATGTTCTGTTGTGTGCATTTTTAATTTCTCCTTGCAGTTTGTAACTATTAATATCTAATAAACTAAGCAATGCCTATGAACAGAAAGTAGTTTGTGAATAACTGATGTCAGCATGGGTACAGTGGGCTTGTCTTCATGTAACGTCAAGTTCTAATGTACAGTGGAGGCTGACACTGAAACTATAAGAATAGTAACTGTCAATCTTACTACAAAATGTAATGTAATCTAATGGAAATGCAGGATGTGCATTGAACTCAGAGCAAAACATGACATTTTAAGCAAGAGTTTAAAAGATGCAAAGTGCACTAATGCACTAATTAAATGTGCTATTCTGCTAGTTGTTAAAACATAAAACTCAGCATAACTTAGCAAAAGATGCTTGGCTAAAAAGAACTAAGAGAAGATCGATCGATCTATCTATCTATCTATCTATCTATCTATCTATCTATCTATCTATCTATCTATCTATCTATCTATCTATCTATCTATCTATCTATCTATCTATCTATCTATCTATCTATCTATCTATCTATCTATCTATCTATCTATCTATCTATCTATATCTCTTGACGCTTGACTCTTGACTCCTGCTATGTCCACTACACACACAAAGCAATTCATTGTTTAACAGTGACACAAGTCTGATTACAGCATGGTTGTTTAAGTGGACTGGTTTATATTTCCATACTAGTCCATGGTGGCCAGAGAACCAGTCTGATAGCTGTATTGCACCAGCAGCCATGAACTCCAACATTTACTGGAGTGTGTTCAGGATGGATATGTGGTGACTAGACAGGTGCCTCAAACAATTGAACAAAGCCTTCTCTTCTGTGCCTTTCACTGTATTGCGACTACCTGCAGCCATTGTTTAAGTATAGCTAGCTCACATGCAAACTGGCAGGCCTCTTGGTATGCCAACATCCATATACTTCAACGGTATGCATAAGGCAGTACACACCCACCAAATGCTGCTTTGCTGGTGTCAGCATTGTTAACACAGCAGAATGTGAGCAGGCCATCCTGGTGGGAGGAGTCTGAACATGGGGAGTAAAGAAAGCTCACGCAGTGCTCAGACCTTCCGTCACAGAACCAGGCTCTCTGTGGTTGCATGCCTTTGATCTCACAAGCCATGCTGAGAGACTCTGACCACTTTAACCTCCACATCAGGGGAGGTCTGTAGTACTATAGTACACCAGAATTTTACTATTTAAAAAGGGATAACTTAAGACACCTTGACCCTCTCATAGATTCATATGTAACCATAGCATTTACTAATATGTATATTCATCTTCTGTGATTTTCTCTTCATATTATGATCCATACCCTCATTCAACAACTAAAAAGAGTCTGTTATATATGACAAAATTATATTTCACAACAGCCAGTATCCAGCAGAATTAGAAGTACAGAGCAGAGAAGGTTCCACTGGTATAAAATGTGTTTTAATGGAATTTTGGCATAATTGATTTTCTATTGACTGTAACTGCTAAACAGCAATGTGAAATGGATTTTTTTTAAGTGTTGCAGTACATGTATTATAATACCTTGCTTGGATATGGCTCAATATGCTTTGTAATCTGTCAAATTAAATTATTTGAAAAGGAATATGAAAAATATAGAACCTATACATCCCAAATAAGGGGATTCCTTGCAGTGCACACTGCTTAATATGTATTGTGAGCTACTGTATAGCCAATGACACATTTATTTATTGCACGTGCGAATATTCTTAGGCAGTAGAGACAGATTCTCATTGTGCTGTGCCTACCTGTATTTGGTCAACACAGATGTTAGATTTACAGTCTATTCTTCCCTGCTCAAGAAATGCCGTGAACATTCATCAGTGCGAATCTGGGGCACCCACCCCATTGACTGCATGACGGTAACGATCGTAAAGTAGGACTTGTAAATTCTCCATAATGGGAGGGGTCGCGCTCGGACGCGCTCATTGCGGTTTAAGGGGAAAATGGAAAGAACCAGCTGCCTTATGAATGCGTGCTCGTAACCTTTCCGTTTTTCTGTCAGGAACGTGCACGCACAACCGTACCCCACCTCTACTTTATAATATCGTCGTTGCTTGCTTGGGTTCTCGACATATACACAGGCAGCTCGTCGAATGTCTGGAACCCCGCGTCGGGAAGGACGTCTGCAGTAGCAACGTTATTAAATGTTCCTGGGGATATCGCTCTGTGACTGCTTGCAGGATTTGTTCGCCATGCTATAAAGAATGTTATCTCATATGACAAGATAAATACGTTTATCAGGATCCAGGAGTCCACAGCCGTGATCCAGTGTGAAAATCCGTGGACTTGGACAACAATTAGTAACAGACGAAAAAACGCACCGCAACCCACTGCAAATGAATCTACTGACCAAGGAGGAGCAACACCAAGGAGACACTTTTTTTAGTGGAGCTCGCAGAGGAGAGGAACACCTTTCATTAAGTATTTTTCTTTCCACACATTTGCAATCTGCTGTCTGCAGCCTAACGTGGAGAAGAGCGGCGTGGGAAAACTTAAGAATGTAAAAAGTGTCCTGACCAACTTGGACTCGTAGCCTATGTGAACGCCGCAGTAACTGATAACCAGGTAATATAGTAACAGGTGCACATTTCGGGAAATCAGTATAAAGGAAAAGACAGTACTGTCTGAAAAGTAAGAGTATTCTGGGGAGTAGACTGCTTAGAACTTTGCCGTGGAAGTTTGTGCACCAAAGACGTTTGGCATTTACGTCGTTACTTTCTTTCTGGATCTGACAATCTCACAAGAACGTCAGATTATTAATAACATTTTGTTGTTGTTGTTGTTGTTGTTGTTGTTATCGTTGTTTAAATTAACGCGCATATTGCAAATGTGGCTACTTATACTGTGATATAAATGAACTCAGGAAAGGACGGGGTTCTCTTCAAGGGAAATATTTTCCGAACAGGCCCTTTCAGTATATGACGGATCAACATAACGGGCTTCACAAATACCGTGCTTACCTTCTCTCTCTTTCATTATCGCTGTAATAGCGAGTCTAAACTACTACGGAATCAAAAGCATCCGTGCACCGAAAGCAACGCATTCGTTTTCGTTGGATAATCTACGGGAAGCTTATAGGAAACTCTGTTGTTTGACAATGTGGAAGTTTCGATGGAGTATTAATTTTCTAGGCTACTAGTTGCACAATGATTGCAAAGGTTTATTTTCGACATTTGGTGTAGGTTTGTTCTTTCATTTGTTACTTTGTTGCTTTATGCTGCCTAAAGGATAGGGGAACTGTCCTAAACGTTTAAGTGAACGGATACAGCCAAGTCTTAAAATCTCCGAGCTTCAGAAACGAAAGAAAGGTTGTACTTTAAAACATTTTTGTTCGTATTTAGAAGAAATGTTTTATGAATCGTTAAGACTAGGGCAGAGGAGAAAATTATTTTAGATTTGTGACCGTCATTAGGGAGTCAAAACATGACTTTACGCCACATTTAAGTTCAGATTATAAAATGCTGAATCTTATATGCAACGAAATTTGTATTCCAAAGAGATTAAAAAAAAATTAAGATAACAAGAACTTGAGTTGGATCTACTTCGCATAACCCTCATTGACCCGAGTGCGTCAAAACAGAGGGGGGGGGGGGGGGGAGTAGTGGTATGCGTTTATTGACGTCATCAGGTGACATCACGTACTTCTGAAAATGCTGGGAATGGCTACATAAGTAAATTATCCACAAACAAAACGTCGGGAGTTTTGCCCTTATTTGCTTTAATACACATTTTAAGTAACTTTTCATCATTTTATTTGTCTGTTCAACTGGCTACTGAACTGGACTACTAGGTAATACTAAATAACTACAACCATCACCATGGCTTCTCCACAACACCAGCAGCTATTACACAACAGTGAGGTGAGCTGCGACTCCAGTGGGGACGGTGCTGTGTCTGTGCGAATCAGCAGCGTTAAACAGCTCAAACAGCAGCACAGCTCTGGTGGTCTGGGCTCTAGTGCCATGTGCAGTCTCATAGGAGGCTCCAAGCACTGCAAGTACAGCATTTCCTCCAGCTGCAGTTCAGGGGAATATGGCATCCGCAGGCCGGCTGTCAGAAGCTTGCGAACTCTGAGAAAGATGCCCCAGCTGTTCGAGAGGTCAGCTGGGAAGTTCTGGAACCCCAAGTTTGACTCCAATATTCTGGAGGAGGCGTGTCGCGAGCGCTGCTTCCCCCAGACGCAGAGGCGCTTCCGCGGTGTGCTCCTCTACCTGGCTGTGTCAAGTCTCCTCTGGGGGGCATACTTTAGTGCAAGCACTGATCGATGTGACACCCTCACCTTCCTGGTGCCCACCACTGGCTTCCTGCTCTTCTGTTTCCTGCTCTTCCTCTTCACTTTCACCCGACACTATGCTCACTGCTATGACCAGGCCTCCCTCCTGCTTATCTTAATAACTTTTACTCTTACACTGGCCCTCCAAATCCAGAACTCAGGTTTCACAGACTCACAAGAACCACCTGCATTATGGGATGGAGGAGAAGACATGGGTGCCCTAGAGAGCAGGAACTTCATTTTGGACTCTGTCAACCATGTAGGCTCTCAGGCCACATGCTTGTCTCCAGTGGGCACCTTCTCCCTTGGCATGGAAGTGCTCATGTTGCTCTATAGTGTCCTTCATGTTCGCCTCTATGCCTCAGTGCTGCTGGGCTTACTGTACTCTGTGCTGTTTGAGGCACTTGGTTGGATGCACTTAATCCAGGCAGGTAATTGGAGTCATCCCCCTGAGCAGAAGGCAACAACTGCCTGGGAAATCCTTCCTTGGCTGGCCCCCGCTAAAGCTTTGCTACACATTTGTGCACATGTCATCGGCATCCACCTCTTTGTCATGTCTGAAGTGCGCTCACGCAGCACCTTCCTAAAGGTGGGCCAGGCCATCATGCATGGAAAGGACCTGGAAGTGGAGAAGGCCCTCAAGGAGCGCATGATCCACTCTGTGATGCCACGGAGGGTGGCGAACGAGCTCATGAGGCAGGGTGACGAGGACAACGAGAACTCGGTGAAGCGCTACTCCACTGGCGCTGCCCTGATCTCGGCATCCAGCCCTAAGAATACCAAGCGCAAAAAGACCTCCATCCCCCGTGGCCAGATCATTTTCCGACCTTTCAACATGAAACGCATGGAGCCGGTCAGCATCCTATTTGCTGACATAGTGGGCTTTACCAAGATGAGCGCCAATAAGTCCGCCCATGCCCTGGTGGGCCTTCTGAATGACCTGTTCGGCCGCTTTGACCGCCTTTGCGAGTTGACTTGCTGTGAGAAGATAAGTACATTGGGAGACTGTTACTACTGCGTGGCTGGTTGCCCCGAGCCACGACCTGACCATGCCTACTGTTGTGTGGAGATGGGCTTGGGCATGATTCAGGCCATCGAGCAGTTCTGCCAGAACAAGAATGAGATGGTGAACATGCGTGTTGGCATCCACACGGGTACTGTGCTTTGCGGCATCCTGGGAATGAAGCGTTTCAAGTTTGACGTCTGGTCCAATGATGTTAACCTCGCCAATCTCATGGAACAGCTGGGGGTTGCTGGGAAGGTCCACCTGTCTGAAGCCACCGCAAACTTCCTGGATGACCGTTATGTACGGGAGGATGGAAGAATCACTGAGAGGATTGGCCAGAGTGTAGTGGCAGATCAGTTGAAAGGTAGGAGATGTAAAATATTATACATTTTCCTTTTCAACAAGGTTGTCCCTCACATTTCACTGCAATGTTGCTTTTAATTGTTTACACTGCACTCTACCTCTACTACATATTTATGCACTGAATATAAAATACTGTACATGGGTGTCAAGAACTGGTTCATTAGCTTCAAGGATCAGGTCAGATGCATTGTGGGTCGGTGTGTAAGGTTGTGCCTGAATGCTTTTATTACACCATAATGGCACTTAAATCTATGATAATGAACACTTCCTGAGAATACTGCCAGTTATAGGGTGGCAACCTGCTTTTCCAGCCCTTTCTTAGGCTAAAAATTAAATTTGGAAGAATCTTAGTTCACCTCATCTCATCATTTCACCTCAGCTTTCTCCCTCTGCCTTCAGTGTTTCATTTAAATTAGGTGCACCATATAAAACCTTGTGCTTTATGAGGCTTTTGTACCATCCTGTTAACACGCTTCACCTATTCCAGGAGAAAGCTTCATTTCACTGTCTGCTCCATGGTGTTGTAATTGCTGCACACACTCTTACACTGCTGAACAGGAGGGAAAATTGAGCTCTTCCAGAACCTCGCACATGAGGAGTAAAGTGTCTTGTCAAGCAAAGGAGGCTGACTGTTCTAGAGGTTCTGTTTTGAGTGTGGATATATGACAAACTGCAGACTGGCTCGCTCTACTGCTTTCTTACTCTGCCCATTCTCTCTTATCGAATAACTATTGCAGTACAGTCCCAGATATTGCCCTGATTTACTGTCTTCTCGACTGACCCTGATTGGTTTTATTCCAATTTAAAAGGCCCGTTGTATTCCATTTTCCTTTTTTTACTTACAAGCTAAAATGAATCTGGGGTAATTGGTAGCTGGCAGATATTATCAGACAAACAATTCCTTTTTTGAGGTTAAAATGAGAATTGTGTTGACTCATTTCTCTATTTATAAAATGGAAGAATGCAAAAAATATAGAATTTTTCTTTTTCTACTAATGATAAGAATTTGGCCATTAAGCCATTTTAAGCATTTAAATAGCATTGAATCCTATAAAAGGAAGAGTGTTTTTTTTTAGTTATCAGATAATGCTGTACTTGATTAGAAATTTTAAAAACTGTATGCATGAAGTACACATTAAGAATAATATGTTTCACATTCCAGATGGCTGTTTTTTAAAAGTTGGACTAAATTTATTGTTCTTGTATATAGATTCATCACCCATTATGTGTAAATATCGGTACATCATTGCTCAAATTACCATATTGCTATGAATTTAATATTATGATTAGTTTGTCATTGGTTAAATGAAGAGTATATTATTTCACAGTGAATTTCACTGAATTAAAAAAAAAATCTGGTTTTGTCTTTGATAGCATTAATATATACTAAGTATGTGAGCTTGAGGATATGCTGTATATTGACAGAAAATCTTCTTAACAGTACTTCTTTGGTGCTGCCACTAGAGACTCAATGCGGTACTATAAGATTTTTTATAACCAAGATTGCATGTTAGGCCACCTCGCTTCAAATTAAATGTCTATAAAACAAAAGAAAATTCAGTGGTGCTCAGTTGTAATTACACACCTGCCACTGAAATGTGGATTTGAAAATATTGAGAGTTCCTGTGGTGATTTTCACCTAAAGTGCACAAAATGAAACTCTTTGATCCTTATTCTTCTTGTTGGCTACACATGCACAGGTTCTAGCAATGTCTGTGAGGGGGCATATAGTGCTTGTTTTTCTATGCTGGCCTCCCTGTGCAAAGCGCAAATCTCTGTACTGTCCCAGCACCATCGCAGCATGGCTGACAGATGCCTCAACAGGTGCAGCAGGTCAACTGGAAGCGCTAGCCGAGAGCCCGTCTGTTGGAGTGCCATTCCTTTTTGCCAGAATTTCAGTGCAATCCATCCAAAGTAAAAAAACAAAAACAAAACAAAAGTCTGTTAAGGACTTAAGTCCTTTTAGTTTTATTTTCCTCGGTGCCATCTCTGTCTCTGCATTCATGGCCTCGTTTATGAGGGTAAAATGGCTCCTAAAAGTGTTCCCTGGATGCTTGTTCCAGAGTGGCGGTTGGTATGTTTGTGTTTTTTTGGTATCTAAACTCTCTCTATTGCTCTTTCTCACTCTCACTGGCGTGCAATCTCTCTCACTCTTTCTCTCTTTCTCAGCTATAAGATTTCTTAATTCCAACTGTTTGCTATCTGCGTGGGCAGTTGCACTCTTAGAGTGCCATCCCTCCTCTTAGTCGCCCCCCCCCCTTTTCATGAGTCATGTTACTGTGAGGGCCAGCAGTAACATTGCATAACAAGACCTAACCTTCGCTTTTATCCCTTCACGTCGGCTGAATTTCTTCTCAGCCTGCTTGGCTCTTTATGCTTGCAAAAGCCATGGTGCCATGGTGATTAACTGTCATAGATTTTTTTTCCCTTTTCTCCATTTTTTTATATTCCTCATTTTTTGTTGGCTTCTTTTTCTTTTCTTATCACTAAGTGTGTAATTCCCACTCATGAGCTTGCCATCCCCAATGATGTCCACTACCAAGGATTTATCTCCTATGGATTGATTGGCCCTGGGGGAGAACCCTCCATCACAATGGTTGTTCTCTGCTACTTTAAAAAAAAACTCCAAGCAGATTACTATAGCTGCATAAATCACAAAAAGAAGCAGTTTAGCTTTTTGTGGAAACCCGGCAGACTGGAGCTAAGGGGCTGGCCAGACCCCATCATTTGCACCCAGGCATTAATTGTGAGGTTTCAATCTCCCTTGTCATGCAGCTGCCAATCTCTGCAGTGTAGGACTTTGTCCAGTTTAATGTATCTGGAAGAAGACCAGCTACACATCTTGCATTCTATACAAGTGCTAGATAAATGACAAATGAATAGCAGGCAATGATTCAAACGCCGATTATGACTATTTACATGCCAGGTGGATTCGATATCGAAATTAGGCGGTGGTATGCAGGAATGAAACAAAAACCAGTTGGTCCTGTGGCTTTTCCTGAGAAGCAGGGTTTTGCATCCCCCACTCTCTTTACCTGCGGGGCCAAAACAGTACTCCCAGGTGGAGGCCCAACCTATTAAGCTCCTTTTGAGCTAGCACAGGTCTCTCGAGGTATTCTGGGTGTATTGTATTAAGAAAGGTTGTGTTCCCATCAGAATCCTCCTGAACTCTTCACTGTTTGTCCTGTGTTGGCCGCCAGGAATAAGTGATCTACGGCAGAGTCACAGGCACTGTCTATCTGTATAGGAAGTGGAACTATTTTTAGCTACTTCCCTTGAAAGTGCCCTCTTTTCCTTGCCTTGCTCCCTAACGTCATACTGAGCCCCCAGTGTCTCTCTAACGTCATGCTGCCCTAAGAAGTGGCACACTGGAGCTTTTCGATTGCCTCCTGGGGCAGGAAATGCTAGCTGTGCTACCTGTGCTGGTGGCACCCTGGCATGCTAAAAGCTGGCACCTGAGAAATGAGTTTTCACATCAGGAGAAAGTAGCACCACCCTCCCCCCAATACAAATTATTTAGTTCTCAGCAAAGCATGTCCTTTCTCATATCCAAAGCAAATCCATTTAGCAGTCCAAAGTTAGATTCAGATTCTTATCACTGACCACTACCTGCTTTTGTTGCTAAGCTGAGTAGCATCTAGAACCACATATTGATGCTCAAAAATGTTTGTGTAAAATCTTTTGTTAACCTTTTTTGTTACGTCTGTAAATGTAGATGGTAAAATGGATGATAAATATTTTTTTATCACTGGGTCTTGTCAGTAACATTTGTTTATTTGTTTACATTTTATCCATTTGTGATCCTCAAACATTCTCTTTTTTAATTATTTTTTTATTTTTACTTGAAATGGTAATATTCATTTTCAATAATAGCCTGTCCATAAGTAATGAGTAAAGGTTGTGATTAACATGCATTTGATTAACAGGCACATATCCTTTGCGTTCTCCACTCCTGTACGCTTGTAGTCATTATTACAATCTTGTACAGTCTGTCTAGGTTATTTTACTGTGTTGGCATTAAGTACTTAAGTACCATTCATTTTTTGGGGGGGGGCGGACACATTACCCATTTTAGACTTTGTCGCCTTGAAATCAATAGGAACTACATTGCAGTCCTGTGATTAATCACTTGGGGCCCTCTGCATTGATCTTCGCAGCTCCGACCGTCTTTATGACCAGAGCGATTCGGGGAACTAACGCAAGGGCTAATAATATGGCTAGCCATGACCTTCACAAGGAGAGGGGATGCTGGCATGCTGGCTGGCGTGGGCAGTACAATGCTCTGTGTGGAGGCAAGATGGAGGACTAGAGGATGCTCCCTGTAGTGCTGCGGTCCATGCTCATTTTGGCTCCTCTTGGGGTTCTGAGCCAGCTGGATGATCCAAAAGGTACAGAGGCCAGCAGTACTGCCATTTTTGTACCTCTATAGAGCGCACTCAAGAAAGCATTTCAGCTTTGAGGTTGTGTGTCTGTACGTTTGTGCATGCATGCTTAATTATTAGATTACATTGTTTCTTTAGTTAATTGAAGTGCCAGTCTAACAATTTGAGACTCAGTAGAGTATTTTTACAAGCTGTTGAAATCACCTCAGGGGACACTATACAGTGTTACACACCAGGACAGGGATGAACTGAGGTCTGTGGGGTGGGGATAAAACTTGCACACCTGACAGGGTTCACAACCTGTTCTGGCAGCTTCAAAATAGAGCACAATGTAGCAGCACTGGGGCATGGAGGCAGCTGCACCACAGCTGGCTGTCCAGAACCCTACACACACACACACACACACACACACACACACACACACACACACACACACACACACACACACACACAGAGACAGACAGCAAACTCTGTGCCAGCCATGTATGCTTGCTGTAGTGAGCACAGCTCTGTAATGTATTGTGCAGTTGCATGTAGAATTCTCAGGAGTCACTTTGTTTTTAGCACATAATTTTGTCCCTGCTGGGAAGACTAAAGGAAACCGCTGTGTCATGGCTGTGTTTCGCAAAATCGGGGGTATGTGGCACATCCCTGTAGCTCAGCACAAATGTCCTAATATACTGTATCTAGAGTCTTGAATCAGCAAAAGAAGTTGCTACTTGGCATATTAGTACAGTTAACCTGGTACAAGAATTTTAATTTTAGTAGTTTTCATAATTCTATTTTTGTGTGCCTCAGCTGTGACTAGTCATGATAAATTGTGGAATTATTTAAACTTGATTTTAAGAAATCTCAGACTAGTGCTAAATAAACCGAAGGGTACATACACTGTTTATGACAAAACTCTTGTGAAACAACTGGCTGTATCAGATCATCCATGTGATAGTCAGAATGAATCCTTGATGGTTAAGTACAGGTGATGGTTTTAAAGAATGTCACAGCCATCTTGATAACCATTCAAATAAAAAAAAGGTATTTCTTTGAATAATAATAATAGGAATTTCATTGCATATCTAAATCTTGTTCTACAAAGTTGCCAGAATTGCCCAGGTGGCTCATCAATTGTAATCCTTAATCAATCAATGGCTGGTTAGAGAAAGCAATATTGTCTTCTCAATTTAAGCATAACTGGAAACTATGTGCATTTTTTTAGCAGTTTTACTGATAAACACTTGATGTTGCACATTCTGGGGTGTGGATTTCCTTGGAAACCTTGTGTCTCCAGAACTTCCTTATTTGGCTCAAACTCTGCTTCTCATCTCAGACTGAGGTGCACATGGTGGGCTGCTGTGTATTTTTGTTTAATAAGGCCATGCTATCATTTGGGCTTGACCCAAAACATTGTGCAGCACAAATGAACAATTCTCATTATAGAGAGTTAAATTGATTATCTGGTATTTATTGTTGTTGTTGTTGTTGTTGTTGTTGTTGTTTTATTTTATTTATTTTATTTTTTTTAATTTTATCGTTAATGTTTTGAATGGGAACATGCAGAGCCATCTAGTTTATAGATTACTGCATGTACCTAATTGCCCTTAAAGCAAAATGTACTGATAATGCACCAGATAAAGTTTTAAATATTGAATGTTTTTAACTCTGGCTAGATGACATTATGTAACCTCTCCATCAACATGTAATGTAGTGAATACATTTCTTTAAATTAAGTCATTATATTTACCAATGCATCAAACAATTCCACTTTTCAATGACTAAGGTTCAGCCTATACACCAAACACTCCTTTCATGGGAAGGTTAAAGGTCACATCCATGGATATGAGGCTGACTGGAGGCAGTGTTTCCCAGAGGACAGGTGGACCAGCTGGTCTGCTCATGTAATGAGGTCACTGCCTGAATTTTGTCTCTAAAGGAATACTACCCTCTTATGCCCCACTTCACCCACCCCACCATCCCCCAAAAATGTTAATGTTGTAATAATGAATAAATGCCAGCAACTCTTGAGAGATGGGTTATGCCCTTTTATAGTTTGATTTGCCTTATTAGCTTGATGCTGACTGCCATGGTCTAGTGCTACATTGCTTAGTTGTGGTGTTCTGGGAAGGGAGTTTCACTATGATGAGAGGAAATCCTTGGGGAGCCATTGAACTGTAAATAGACTTTGCCTACTGGAAAGCCCAACCGTTGTCCTCTGGGTAATTTATGGACACTGGTCTTTTCATTGTCCTTCAGCTTATGGTTTTCTGAAGGCACAGTTGTCCACCCCATGTGCTCTCTTAGGGAATGTAATATTGTGGCTGAGGTTTTTGCTCTCAGTACATTACTGATTAAATTGACAGTGAAAAAGCACTTCAATCATACTTCCCAAATTCCCCTGCTCATAGATAAAAATTGTACTGAGCTGCTCATGCACTAAACATTTTGTAAAAGCTTAAGGATGCCAAAGCATTAACCTTAACTTTCCATGTTAAACCACGAAAGCTAGTATACCATATATTTATAAATTGCCTACATTCACAATACATGCATATTGTCATGCAGAATTGTTTCACTGTATACCATGTCCTTTCATTGTTTAAACTGATTATTACTATTTCTGGTTTTGCTTTGTATTTTTAGGAAATCCCTAGGAAAACATGTCAGAAATGATTATAGCCTACCACATGTATGTCACGAACACTCTACTGCATAATCAGTTTATGAAGTTCACAAGGCTTGTGTCACAGTATAAAATGGTATGGACCTAAAAATGTTGCATACCGAGAAGTATTTATCATGCTTTTACACAAACAAGTTACTCAACTGATTCAGTCACTGTGAGGGGCCAAAGGCAGAGGCTTTAGATCTGCATGGAACTAGTATTTGTAGGTCATCCAAAATACATGTGGTCTCTGATTAGGTGTTTTTTTTTTTGTTGTTTTTTTTTTGTTTTTTTTTTTGTCCCTACTTCCTGTAGTGGTTGCATCACTTCCTGATAGGAACTAGTCATTCTTTTCAGGCCTTTCACAAGGTCTTTTGTGTTGACACAGCTGGCAAAGAGTTTGAATGCCCTTCTTGGTCAAACACACAGCTGCCATTTCCCACGTCAGGGCAAGTTGGATGCATAAACCAACCCACCATGCTGCCCCCAGAGGAAAAGATCACCATGGCAACAGAGTTTTTTGGTGTTCTCGCCCTCTGTCTCTTTTTATAAATATAATTGAGGTCTGTCTGTGTGTGTGTGTGTGTGTGTGTGTGTGTGTGTAAACATTAAATGCTCATCAGTCATAACATTAACATCAGCAGATCCTGTAAGTCCTGCAATTTTGAGGTGGGATCAAACTTGTTTAACTAAACACATCCCACAGATGCTCAATTGGACTGAGATATTGTCATATTGCTCAAACCATTCCTGAACAATTTTTGCAGTGTGGCCAGGTACATCATCATTGCCATTAGGGAATACCATTACTATGAAGTCTGCAACAATGTTTAGGTAAGTGGCATCTGTCAAAGTAACATCCAAATGATTTCCAGGACGCAAAGTTTCCTAGCAGAACATTTGCCCAGGGCATCACACAGTCTCTGCTGGCTTGCCTTCTTACATAGTGCTTTCTGGAACCATCTCTTCCCCAGCTATGCAGCACACATGCACCCATCTGTCCACATGATGTAAAATAAAATGTGATTCATCAGACCAGGCCACCTTCTTCCATTGTCTATGGTGCAGTTTTGATGCTCACATACCCACTCTAGGTGCTTTGGCAGTGGACAGGGCGAGCATGGGCACTGACCGGTCACCAAGTTGCTTAGAGGCTTACACATCCATTCTTCCTGCTTCATTAACATCAAGAACTCACTGTTCACTTATATCCCTTCCCTTGACAGGTGCCACTGTAACAGGATAATCAATGTTATTCACTTCATATTACAATTTCAGTCATGTTCCAGAGGTTGGCAAATGTAGTGTTGGGAGTCTTGCCCAAGGACCCTTATAAGTGTAGTATAGAGCACTTGCCTGGATTGGGATTGAACTTTGATTCACAGGAGACTCAGCGTTGCTACCCACTACACTACTAGACTATCTGAGCTTCTTTTCCTGCATTGAGTAGGCACTTATGATGTTAGAACAGTCATTGGGTTTTGTGGTCTTGGTTTTGCTCAGCTTTTCACTCTTTCCAGTCACACCCATGATATTCATTGTGGTGTCTTGCTCCAAATGCTGCCCGCCCGCTGAGTGCGCCTCACCCACTCTCCCCACGGCAGCTGTGCCCCACACTGCCGCCCGGAGCTCATTAGCGCACACCATGCACTAGAGCTTTGCACAGTATGGAGCAAATGGCAGCGTGAATAATAAATGAGGGTGAAACGGAGCGTTTTTGAGAGCTTGGATAAGATCAGTGGTCAGGTGAGTCAGTTTTCACAGTTGTATGCTTTCGATGCGGGCTGAACATCGTTGGGCTCAGTGCCATGTTGGCAACAGGGCCAGAGAAGGGGCACAGGTTCTCATGCCTCGCTTCCTCTCTTGGACTCTCTCGTGACTAATGTCCTCCATGGAGGTTGGCGCTTTCTAGCAACCCTCCAGCCTGCCTCTTCCAGTGTTTATCGTTTCTTGCATCTCATTTTCTCCACGAATTCACACCATAGAGGCAGCAATCCATTGCATCCTGAACCTGCTTTGTTCTTGCCCATCCTCGCTTTCATTATCGCATTACTCCCTTAAATCCTACTCCATTCAGTGCCCTTGCCTGCTTCTGATCGTACAGACAAAGGCTCATCTCTGTTGGTCACATTTCCTAGCCTTTCTGTTGTGCTCTGCGTCTGCTGTCTCCCATCTTCCCACGTGTTTTCCCATAGGGATCGACAGTAATGATTTGAATTTCGTCTGTTGTTGCCTACATCAGTCCTGTCTGTCCACCATTTTCATGTGTGCCTTCTTTTGAGGGGCTGATTATCAGAATATATTAACAAGAAGTCTTCATGGATTATGAGGGCCTAATAGGTACAGCAGCATTCAGTTCCAATTTCATCCAGACATGCAGTTAAGTTAAACTAGTTAAGTCAAGGTGGCTTCAGTGTGCCTTTTGTATAATAGTTTGACCCCAGTATGCCAAATGTGGAGAGGTAATGCATGCTAATGCTTATGCTGTGTGTTTTTTTGTTGGTTTTTTTAAGTAGGTCTTGGACAAAATGTATGTACCTGTCATTGATGTATTGCTAATATCACTCAGAATATAAATTGAGAAATGCATATAGGTGAATCTAGTGATATTAGCATATCATGCTCGGTGCTTGCAGAGGGAGAAGTAGACACTGAACATCTGCTAAAATTTCACTGGTATTCCACTTCAAAACATACAAACTGCAAAAACGACACATTTTGTCTAACAGTCTTTGCATTGTTTTTAAGTCTTTTTCATGCAGGAAATTTATAAGGAATTAATAATTTAATGGTGTATTGCTTATTGCAGCTATAAATGTCTTATCGAGTATTATCAAATATTTGCAGTAAAAGCATGATTCAGAAAGTGTCTTTCATTTCAACTTTAGAGATCAAAGCATTTGCCCAATAATCAGCATATTAATCAGTAAAGTTTCATTTCCATTCTGAAAATCTCATACTAGTCAAGCCCTCTGAAGCTATTTCAGGGATTACTCACGCATTTGATTTAATCAGTATTCTGTATGTAACCAGTATGAGTCACAGGAAGCTTCCCTCCAGAAGGTAAGGTTAAGAGCCTTTGTGGGAGGTATGCGTTATGTCATGTAGTCTAGTTAAAATTGCTTCTTATATGTGCTCATATAGTGAATTGATACCAATAGGATCCACTTTATAGAAAGAAACATTCTGCCATAGTCTTTGTAGAATTGACAAAATTCCTAAGGGTCTAAAATAAGTCATTGTCTGAAGGAAAGTCATGATTGACATGGTCTGATTGCAAGTTCACAGTATGACAGTTAACATAACATAACATGACAGTTGTTGGGTACAATGACCAATACTTTTCACGCACAGACTTGGCACAGACCTCTGGAAATGTCCTGTTTCTTTGCAAACCTTGTGTACTTCACTGCAGCACACTGCATTTGACTACCTTTATATCTTATACTACATTAAACTGCAGTTACTCCCTGGAATCTTTATGTATGTAGGGATGCAGAGAGTGGGTGTGGGTGTGTGTGCGGCCAACACCTTCTCCCATTCTTCCTAACGCCCCCACCCGCTGCCCCAGGTTCATGTGGAGACAGTAAGGGTAAGGAGCAGTAACCATGGAGCTCTGTGCCTGGATGTGGCTCTTCACGTTTCCTTGCTGCTTGCTATTTATTGTTCCACAGTGACTTGCCTCAGGGGAGGTGCAGGGCACCTAAACACAATTCATTTACACTTGTGGGACTGAGTGCAGGCGGAGGAGGGTTGGAAACTGTAAGGGAGAAGGTTTCTGTGTCTACGCAAATCAGTTGTATACCCTTAATATAGGAATTGCAGTGGATTTAATTTCTGTCTTGTAAAATTTAAAAGTTAAATTGCAAGCAGAGTAGTGGGATAACTTGCACTGTGTGCACCGTTATTAGGTAAGTTGTATTTTTGAGGATTCATTTTATTAGTGAACAAGTACAGTGCTCTTGGTTAATCCAAAATGTTAATATACCTCAAACCTGAAATATTTCTTAGGAGAATATCTGTGTGTGCCTAATTATTGGGAAACTATTAGTGTGTAGAATTATTATGCAACTAAATGAAAAACGGAAGCTGTTAGAGAGAATAATAAACGAACAACTCAATTTACAAATAAACATTTCAAGAAAACAAACAAAAAAAATCTGTGTGCAATATAGCCACTCTGTTCTTGAAAAGAAGTCATAAGCCTACCATTCATGGAATCCTGTCAGTTTCTTAATCTGTTGATCAACTTTTTGTGCAGCAGCAACCACAGCCTCCCAGACACTGTTGAGAGAGCTGTACTATTTTCCTTTACCATATATATCTCCTGTTGAAGAAGGGTCTACAAGTTCTCAATAGTGTTTAGGTCAGGTGAGGAAGGGGGCCATGCAATGGAGCACTTCAATGCATGCGATGGAGCATTGTCCTGCATAAAAATCATGGTCTTCTTGAAAGATGCAGACTTTTTCCCTATACCGCTGCTTGAAGAAAGTGTCTTTTTAAAAAACTGGCAGTAGGTATGGGATTTTGAGCCAATCTTCAACCCGTTTTCTCAACACGTTTCTTGCGACCCTGTTGACTATTTGCAACATAATGTTTGATGGTTCTGTGATCATGCCCTAATATTTTAGCAATTTTAAAAGTGCTGCATCCTTCTGAAAGACCTTTTACAATTTTTGACTTTTCAGAGTCAGCTAAATATATTTTTTGGCCCATTTTGTCTGAGGAAAAGAAGCTGCCTAATACTTATGTGCACCTTGATATAGGGAGGATCTAGGACTGCATACATTCCTGTGCGACTGAATCACCACCTTCCTAACAGACAGACCACAATCGGTACGGGTGGGCAACTGTGCCTCATCCACCCTCACCCTCAGCACTGGAGCTGCTCAGGGTTGTGTCCTAAGCCCCCTGCTCTACTCACTGTACACCTACGACTGCACAGCCACTTCCAGCTCCACCATCATTGTCAAGTTTGCTGACGACACCGTTGTCATGGGCCTGATCTCGGACAACAATGAGGGGGCCTACCTGGAAAACTGGTGCCAAGAAAATAATCTCCTCCTAAACGTCAGTAAGACAAAGGAGCTGATCGTGGATTGCAGCAAGAAGCAGAAGCGGCACTACCAACCTGTGAGGATCAGTGGAACCACGGTGGAGAGAGTAGATAGTTTCAGGTACCTTGGTGTTCACATCTCGCAGGACCTGTCCTGGTCCCTCCATACCATCTCCCTGGCAAAGAAGGCTCGTCAGCGTCTTTACCACCTCAGACGCCTAAGAGACTTCAGACTGCCCTCCAAGGTACTGCGGAACTTCTACACCTGCACTATCGAGAGCATCCTCACGAGGAACATCACAGTCGGGTTTGGGAATAGCACCAAGCAGGACAGACAAGCACTCCAAAGTGTAGTGCGTTCAGCAGAGCGCATCACTCACACGGAACTTCCTGACCTGCAGACCATCTACTACAAGCGGTGCCAGACCAAGGCCAGGAGGATTGTGAAGGACCCCACCCATCCCAACAATAGGCTCTTCTTTCAGTTGAGGTCAGGGAGGCGCTTTCGCTCCCTGAAGAGCAAGACAGGGAGACTAAAGAAGAGCTTCTTCCCACAGGCCATTCGGGCCCTGAATTAGGGAAACTAATAAACTGTGGGGACCACCACCACCATGTAACATAACTGTATATATATAGATATTCTATTCCACCATGTAACGTAAAAACTGTAAATGTCGTTTTACAAATAGATCTGTACATTCTGTACATTGTGTACATATACATACACAACCATATACATTGTACATTGTGTATATAAACATAATATACATATATTGTACATACATTGTTAATATATTTTTGTACATATATAGAATATATATTTCTCTATGCACCCCTGTTTTCTTTTTTTCTCAGTTTGGACAGAGCGCACTCAACCATTTCACTGCGGGTTGTACTGTGTATGACTGTGTATGTGACAAATAAACCAAACTTGAAACTTGCTTAGTCCGCACCCTCCCTCATTACACAAATGCGCATCGCGTGATATGCTTAAATCCAATAAGCATTCAAGTTTATACAGCTTGGAGTTGGAAAATATGCATAAAAATGATTGTGGTAAAATACTCTCTTGCCTAATACTTTGCACACAGTGTATATCTAAAAACCATAGAGTGAGACATTCACACATTGGTGCCTGAGGGGATAACATACTAATGACTGCTTCTTTTTTTAAAATGGTAAGTTAGCTGTTCAGCTATACTGCAGGCTAGTACAGACTAAGCATTAAGGATGTCAATATAGTTGATTGTTGAAAAACCGCTCTAAATGAACAGTCTAAAAAAACCCAACTTTTTTTATTGCTAAATTTAATGGTGGATTTCTAAACATGATGCAGTTCTATAGAAGAGTGAAATGCAATGCAAGGTGTCTGATTTGGTAAAGGAACCCTTTTAGGTCTGATTTTGTTGTGTGCTAAGGTTTTAACCGCAGACAGCGCTAAAGTTAATGCGTCATATCTATGTCTCATATCAGTACTGTTCAGAAATGTGAACCTGCAGATCATGGATTTAAGAAACTCAGCTACTTTCATTCTAATCATAGGCCAAACCGCCACCTGAGGCATTTACTGAAGACAAGAGTTAGGAAGAGATGGATGCCAATGGATTTGCTCTTTTTACTACCATTCGAGACATTTAAATTCTGTTTCTTGTTCCAACCATGCTCTCTACTGTGACACTAAGCATAGCTGCCTTAAAGGTTTTTCTCCTGACATGTGGTAGAAAGTCTTTCTGCCTGGTCTGACGAGTAGAGGCCTGGAGGGATTAAACTTTATACACACATCCTTTCTTTTATCATCGTCATATTTTCTTTCATTCTTTCCTCCCTACCTTTCTTCTTCTTGGTCAAATTCCCCCAGTTTTTCCCTCAGACCCCATTTATGCCCTTCTATTTACTTTTCTCTCCCATGCTCAGTTGCTCTGTCAGAGCTCATGTTAATTTACAAAGTGTGAAATCTTACTTAATTGAGGCGGTCATGTGGACAGGTCACCTCCTAAGAGGTCCGGGTAGGGTGCTTGGGTGGAGAAGTGCGTGCCAGCTACTGGCATCGCCAGCTGGCATGACCGGTGGATGGACCACCTGTGCCAGTGCGCTTTCAGTATTGGAGGTTTGTACACTAGCCTTGACATTTAGGCGGCCACGGATCCGGGGAATCTGCTTCAAATGAAAGTCACTTGTTTTCTCCTAGCGAATTGGATGTCGGACAAAGTGGGGTTTGTGGCCCTCTTCCTTCACATATGGTATGCAAATAGTCATCCTCTCTCCACACAGTTGCACAGTGAAACTGCACTGAAGCCAGATGTTACTGTAGTCATTGAGATGAAGTTTGTCTGTGGTCAGTAATGGCTTCTTTGAGCTGCAGTCCTCCACAGAGGTAATGTGTGGGAGTGTTCAATGTCCACAGCCTTTGTTATGCATTTTTTTGTTTTAGCCTTTTTTCCCCCCCATGTCCTGGTCTCCTCCCATTCAATTTGCCAAATGAGTGCAAGGACGAGGGGACGCGTATCATAGAGCTGTGACGACTGGCCTGTGGCCATTGATTGCGATCGGTTTGAATCGTTTTTCATGGAGGACTGTAGAGTGGAGTCGACACTGAGAAACTCTTGCCATCAACCCCCGTGTGCGCTGTGGAAAGGACAAGGCCAGGGTCCTCCATTGTGCGGTGATTGTGGTCGTTGAGAGGAAGGGTGGAGGGGCAGGCGGGGAGCAGGGCTGAAGTGTTGCGCCCATGCACTCTTTTCATTTGCAGATGCGGGAGATGGAGAGTGTAGGACGGCAAAGTTGGCAGGAGAGTGGAAGCTGCACACACCACGTTCAGGACCTAGGAGAAAACAGTTGCAGTATTGTTTGTTTGAATTTCACATGCTCAGATGGAATATGCATCTTGGCAGGATGCACTCAAAGCTGAGCAGACATTTAGGCTCAACCCATTTTCTAGGACAGCTAAAGGTTAAAGTTTAATCTCTGGAACTGCCAATGACATACAGCACTGCTGCTATGGAATAATGTTGATACGTAAAAAGGTTTTTTGGTTGCTTTTGAGGTTTGAATTGAGAAATGATTTGAGTCAAGCTCAGTATATGGACATTTTCAATGGAAACTGAGTCAGGTAAGTCCTTTCCTTAGAGTTGTGTTCTGACCCTCAAGAGGAGAAAAATTGTTTTAATGGTTTCAGTACTTGCACTGTAACCTCATAGATCTCTCATTGAAAATCTGCATCTTACAAATCAGCTGTGTCGTGTTTTTCTTGTGCAGCTGTAAAGAAGCATACAAGATCCTTTTACAAACAGTAGCTTTCCTTTTACACCACAGTGATCTCTGCAGTCACCTGTAGTACTGCACACTTGGCCCATCCTTGCTCCTGTTTCTGAACTAAGCATTTCTTAAGGTAAAAAGACACTATTAGGGCATAGTGGCGAAGGAAAAAAGTTCACTCAAAACAGTACCCCTGACAACAGGCCCACAGCGGGTTGACCCTTCTGCAACTGTCTGCTGTACCCTTGGGAGGTGCATGTGACAGGGAGTGAGCCTGACTCTGAGAGCACCAGGGACGCCCTGAGAGTCGGGGGCTACACAACGGCCACGTGGCTGATATACCTCCCTTGTCCCCTGAGCGGATCTGCTCTTGTTGTCATTTTGCTCTGCAATTCGAACAAAGCCCCAGAGCTCAATTTGCCTCTCAAGGTTGTGTCAATGAAAACTTTCCCCTGTGGGGAATTAAAATGAAATGAAAATGGAAAATGGAACTGAAACCGTGCTTGCTACGAACCTCTTTTTTGTTTTTGAACCTCTTTTGTGCTATAGTGAACCTCCAAGATTTTTACATATATATTTTATTTGCTCATGGTTTAAAAAGAACAGCCTATAAAACAGTAAAGATCTATAAGAGCTGTCACACAGTATAAGGCTCCAGGTACAGCTGTGAATTTAAATGCAAAATTCATTTTAATGAAAAAATAGAATATTTCAAAATTGTGTTGTTTGCTTTTCTATTTTCCTGCTTTCCAATAGTTTTGCCCCCCCCCCCTCGCTCTGCTCATCTCCCCCTTACTCCTAGTTCTCTATTCTCTTACCCTAGCATGTCTTAGGCTTTTATTGCCCACTTAGTGAGCGAGTGTTTGAACCTTTGGGACGGATAAGGTTTGGACTGATGCTCAGACCTGTGTGCCTTGAGAGGCAACCTGCTTGTCATTTCTCTTTTATCATTTTTAATTATGAGGCAAGATTTTCTTCTTTTTTTTCATGAGGTGACGCTGATTGTTAATTACTGCAAAGATGGATCTGAGACACTCCTCATCTCTTGTAATTGCCACTTTCTCTCTCGTGTGAGATTTGGTACTGCAGGAAAGTATAAATAAAGCTAAATGTGCTGTCTCAGAGGCTTGCAGTCACAGTTTAGAGCCACTTACTGAAGTTGCAGCACTGTCCTACCAATAGTCTTGGTTGC
The DNA here is from genome assembly GCF_041902795.1 of Electrophorus electricus. Lineage (NCBI taxonomy): Eukaryota > Metazoa > Chordata > Actinopteri > Gymnotiformes > Gymnotidae > Electrophorus > Electrophorus electricus. The sequence goes on from NC_137499.1 coordinate 30,285,145, forward strand.
AACAGTGTCCTGGATGTCCAGCCTGCATTCATGAAGCCAGTGTTTTGGGAACTGCATCCTGCACTAATATTGCCAATTTCCCTGGTATTGTTTTTGTTTTGTCTGCCACTTAACAGCTTGTCGTTGGGAGCAAGGTCCAGCTGGGGGCGGGGCCTTGTTTTCATTGTTTGATCTGAGCTAAATTTGGATGCATTGACCATTTAAAGTGTTTGTCCCAGACGTGTTCCAAAAATGGCTTGTTTAACAGTATGAGGCAGTAAAGGATTCAGTCAAGAGTAGTTAGATCAATCAGTGGCTGCAGTGATTACTTTTGTCTTGTGCTGTGATTGGCTACTTAGTATCATAATGAATGAAACCTACATCTACATCTTTTTTTCTGAATCAAAACAATTACTTGTGATGGTTAATTTTTAAGAGATTGAGGTTACTGATATGATCACACTTTAAAAAAAAAAAAATAAAGTACATGACTACTGTTTGATCAAAAAGTTATTACCTTACCTCCTTCAGCCAAAGAATGTCTGACAATTACACAAAGAACCCAAATTTTACAGTTTTTAGGAGAGATTACATAATCACTCCACCTTCTTTTACACACTAGTGTTTGAAATCTCAACAATTATATCCAGACCATACATTATTCACTACCTAAACTAGTTTGAGCTTGGTAACATTACATTCCAAGAGATGATGTACTACTTCTTGCATCTGCAAGATAGTTATTCTGTACTTACCTGTACCTGGTACCTACAGGATCCCCTGCTCTGTACACAGATCATTTTATAAGGATACAGAATCTCTGTGATCCTATGTTAATATTTCTCATTTATATTTACAGCATTTAGCGGAGGCTTTTATCCAAAGCGACTTACAATTATGACTGAGTACAACTTGAGCAACTAAGGGTTAAGGGCCTTGCTCAGGGGCCCAACAGTGGCAACTTGGCAGTGGTACAAATCAAGTACCTTAACCACTGAGCTATCATTGCCCACTGCCCTAATTCAATGTTCAAACCTCTTTTTCCTGTAAATTCTCCTTTTATTATGTCCGGTGTTTGGGAGTTGATGAGGCTTTATCATTTCTCACTGATCAGGGGCCTTGTCTAAATACTTGTTTATATTTAACAGTAAAATTTGCTGCACACTTGTACACACAGAAATATTAAAAGATTTATAAAACCATACTTTTATTTAGTGCTTTGATATTAAAAAGATGTTATAAATTACATTCAAAATAAATGCAAGCTGATGATGGAGTCGCAGAGCAGTGGCAGTAAATGCAGTGTGCTCACAGAGCTGCACAGTATGCCGAAAACAAGGCCCTGCATCAAAGATAATGTTATGATGGTTCACTGTCAACCAGTAGCAAATGACCAAAACGCTGGAACTAATGCTGGCTGAGCGGGGAGCTTCCCTGGTTGTTGGAGAAACCATTATATAATTTTAACCAATGGAACATCTAAGAATGTGATCAGGACCAGACCAGAATGTGATCAGGACTTGAATGTGACTTACCCCCATGTTGAGCATGACGCTGAGCTCATCCTGAACTACCCTTTTCTTATGGTGGTCTATGCACTCCGTGTAAGCAGACGTTGGTGAAAATGCATCCGAAAATTCTCATTGTATCCAGGCAATATCTGTCTTCTGGGAGAGAGGGGATAGGTGTAGGATTGATGTTTTTGGGAACCTTTTGTCTAAACTTTCACCAGAGCAACAGGGATTGTCTCTCTCCATGATTACGGAAGGTTGAGGTGGTAGATTTGGAGTGCATTGCCCAGGTTGGTTCACTTATAATTTACCTCCACTAATGGCTATTGACCTTGAAGGGTCCTTGCCACTTGGCCGATAATTTAGAGTTTGGCATAGGGAGCCACATGAGTACTTTTTTTTCCTAGTGCAAATTCACATAGCTGGGTCCCTGACGTTAAGTGTCTCAGTGAATGGAGCTTTGCTCTCAGGTCAAGGACATATTGAATTCCACTTTTACTATTTGAAGGTCCCTCCTCCCAATTTCATGGATGACATCTAGGATGTCCTGGAGCCTCCACCCATACAACAATTCCAACTATGAGACTTGTGTGACCTCTCGCACTGCAAATAGGAGTGTATCCAACCAGCCAACCCCTAGCATCTTTGTGTACGTTTTTCTGATCATATTTTTGAGAGTCTGGTGAAGTCATTCAACTTGGACATTGATCTGGGGAAGACAGACACTGGTTTGAATTAACTTAATATCCAGCACTTAATGAAGTTTGTGCCATGTGTGTGACGTAAGCAGCATTAATCAATCTCTTAAGATTCTGTCCTAGAAGACCACACAGAGTGCTTCTTCAATACTGTGCTGAGATGTTGCAGAGTGGCACTGCATCTGGATATCACACTGCATCCACCGGGACTAATTTGAAGTGGTACGCCTATGAACTTTGATCTAATGGCACAATGAGGTCCAGGCCAATTTTTTAAAAATGGGGACCTCAACAGAAGAGGTGCATACATCACCTCAAATGCCCAGCCAATAGGACTTGGCCATTAGACATTACACTCTTATCCTGTTCTAAAAGCTCAGCTGAGGGATTGAGCCATATGGAAAAACATTTCCCTGTGGTTTTGGGAACCACCCTCCTATGGTTCAGGAGTGTTCAGGGAAGGGAGAGGGCTGAAGAAGAATGGGGGAGATAAGGCAATATGAGTACAGGTAAGAGGCTCCTCATTGAGAGAGAGAGAGAGAGAGAGAGAGAGAGATAGAGAGACACACACAGACACTGAGACTCAGACTCATGTCCCTAAATATGCTGTGATATAGTCCACCAGATGGATGGCTTCATCCAGTGACTCCAGGCGGTAGCACTGGACACATTCCACCTTCCGCTCAGGTAGGCAGGTCATAAACTATTCCTGTACCACCAGGTCATCTATAGCTGCAGAGTCTTGGGCAAGAGGCCATCACCTGCAAGTAGCCCCAGAGCTCCTACTCAGTTTCAAAGGGCTGGCCAAACCCCCAAAGTTAATGTCCCAAAACACTGCCTGTGCTGCTTTGAAGTTTAGCAAATTCACTGCAAAACCACTTTTTCAGTGCATCGTACCCCAGTTGTGGTGCTGCAGGCTGCTACTTAACTGCAAGCTGGGCTTCCCCATAGATCAGAGGAAGTAGATACCCTGCCTGACTCTCCTGTGGCCACCCGCCAGCAGTTGGCACACTCCCAAAGAACTCCTTGAATGCCTCTGGGTCATCCTGTGGAATCATCTTTGAGAGGTGGATCAAGGCTGCAGCTGCAGCAGAACAGTGGTATGCTGTAACAGACAACGGAGGGGCAGATGATCCTCAGCTAACTGCTTCACAATGGTGTCAAAGCGGAGGAGCAGTTCCCTATGGAGCTTGAGGAGCACCCGGTGTTGTATGTGTTGCAGGCTGGCGGGGTCTTGATAACTTCACCTGGTGGGGAGGACTCCATCGCAGCATATACATGTACTAAGAGCCCAGGTTTGTGCATCACTGTGGAACAACCATGGGTCATGGTGGGAGATAGACACACAGCACATTTAATTTTTCAATAAAAATGATAGGCGCCACCATGAAGTGGTTTATCTCTTGCTTTTAAATTTTTAAGTTCTCCTTTTTTACTTTTCAGTGATGTCTCCTTCTGTGGTGGGTGGGTGTTGCAGTGTTTGATTTAAAGACAGAAAATTGTCACCGAACGTGCTTACTGGTGCTTTTTTGTAGTTACTGTTAGCTTGTTTGTTTATCTGCAACACAAGACACATTGTTGTTGGTTGGAGAATTTTTTGATTTGGATAAAGAGTTCATTTTCTCTGTCTTCAGTTAAGATACAGAGCTTTGTGCCAATTATGGCTTTAAGCAATATGATACCCTGAATATGGCACAAACTAATATGGCACAAGAACACCATTTTCAAAGTGACCCTTATAATCTACAACACATTCAACAAACATATTTCTTTGAAAGCTGTTTGCTTAGCTATTAGCCAGAACTGCATGCTTTTTAGGCATGGACATGTCTGAGAAGCAGATGAACACAGTAGTTCACTGAACCACAAAGGCTAGGAACACTAGGTTCCCAGTCAGTCTCCTCTTATGGACATTGGTACACCAATAAGTAGATCTCTACGCCCAGTATGGCTTCTTTCCACTGGCTGAGAGAGATGGCACAGTGGACAGTTTTGTGTAACTGTCCCTCTCATGCCTTTGGGCTGCTTATCTTTGGTAGGTAAATTATGCGTATGAAGACAGGGACACAGCTAAGTTACTCGCTGCAGCTGACACTGGCCAGGCTCTCGCCCACCTCCTCCTGTCATCCTGGACCATCTGGTTGGAATGTTGAGGCATTAGATGACACACAAAAAAACATACTTGCCCTCTGGGAGAGAAGTTATGACATGACATTGTGCCTTGCAAAAGTATTCAACTCCTTAAAGTCATCAGATTCATCCTGACTGAAGTGACGCTTTTTTTCTGTGATGGTGTTTCTAGTCTTCTCTTCCATACCAGTCAGTTATATGCAAGAGCTCTTGATATCGTTTGACTGGTGGACCTTTACTCCAGTCTCAGTGCTGAACTCTATCACCTTCAAAGTGATTGTCGATCTCTCTGTGGCTTACCTCATAAGCCCCCTTCTAAGGGACGGCCTTGTCTCCAAGCAATGACTGGGTGGTATGATGCATCAGATACATCAGAGTTCACAGGGATATCTAAACACTTGGATATCACTTTGACTTTTCCTGTTTTGTGCATCCCCTTTGGTCTTGATTTCACAGCTCTCCTTCAGAGTCACAGTCTGAAGAAAGTGAACTTTTTAATGATTCAGAAGTAGAGGCTAACTGTAAGCCAGCTGTGTCCTTTTTAGGCCAATATCTTTCATCTGCATAAACATGGAGCTTCCACAGCACAGTGGTTAAATACTGGTTAAAAGCAGCATTGTTCTATTTTGGATACAGAATGCTTTCTTACATAAAACCAGTATTACTAAAAATGATTTAATTTGCAGGGTCAGCCCTTACAATATGACACAAACTATTCCAGCGTCATTTGTAATTACTTTTAAGGTAGTTGAATAAGACATTGCTTTTGCCGCGTTGCTTATCTCACTGCTTCTTGCACTTTCCAGAAAAGATGAATTCTTGCCAATTGGGTTTTAATCTTCTATGTGAGTTGCACATTCTGAGTGGAAGACCTGATATAACGCTAAGGATTAGGACAACGAGTGTAAAATGGAACAGAATTTGTTGTACTAAGGAAATTTGCACTCATTTATCAAATATAGTTTAGTGATTGCCAAAGACATTTCCTTGGAGACGTCTCGGCTCTACACCGAGTAGAATTTTATGGAGAATTTAAACTCAAATGAGCAAGACTGTTTGTGATCACCCATTAACTGAATTGTGCTAATGGGCTTGTACTAAAGTCTTTTGATTATGAATAATGTGTCCTAAGCACAATGAACCGATCCTGAGCGGGCGTAGACTTATTGACCAAAAAACTGCAGCCGTCAGCTTTCCTTTCTCCAGCTTGTTTCCTATCCGGCTTAATCGCTTCACCTTCTCTTTTCCTAGGCACAACACCCTTGCTTGGCAAGGCGATTGATGACCTCATTTGAGTGTTGTCAACATGGGTCAATGATCAACGACCTATCCAGCACTGGTGCAAACGCCTATGGGACACTCTGGCTGACGATGATGAGTGTGTGTGTTCCCTTCGCAGGACTGAAGACCTATTTGATCTCTGGGAGGAAGGTGGAGTGCTCTTGCTGCAGTTGCTCACAGCCCGACTCGGGTGGAGGTGAGGCAGGCAGTGTGGCAGACAGCGCAGCATACGCCCACGCTCCTGATTCCTCGGCTGCAGCCTTGGCTCTACCAGCCGGCCCTGACTGCGCCAAGGTCAGTCTGCCATTAGAGAGGCCCTTGGAGAGAAACAGTTTGATTCTTAGGACCTGTTTACACCTTGCATTTGTTAAATATCTGGATCATATATGAATATATGTTGGCTGGATTCTGTTTGCCCTTATCACTAAAATACTTGCCAAGTGTGACCAGGTGAGATTTGACTTACTCTCCTGCATAAAGAGTACACCAGCACACCAATACTCCTTGGTGATGGAGTAGGCTTTGTCTTGGAGCGGTTTTCATTTCTGCACTGGTCTCCACCACTAATGTCCACATATTTACACCAGGCTTTTTATGTGCCCAAATGAAATCCGAACGTTACGCGACCACCAAAACACATCAGTTCAAGGTGCACAGACCCTTAGTCTCAACTGATTAAATGCTTCCTTGTACAATATACATTATATTTTTCGGCAGTTTACCTGTCACCGCATAATGCAGCTCAGATCTGCTCCCCACCCTTTGCAGAGGACCATGCCGTCACAGTGGGTGCTTGTGAGCAAGTGAGGGAGGGGCAGGAGAAAAAAGAGAAGTGGAGAGTGGTGGAAGACAAAATGCTGATCCTTCCCTCATGCACATTAAAGGCGTTTGATCCACACACTTCAGTAGCGACATCCCCAGAGGGTGTCTGCATTTAAAGACCCAGAGCTCATCCCAGCTGCAAAAATGTACTTTATATGTCAGTTATAAGATGGGTGATGACTGCCATAAATGCCAGCAGAGGCTATTTCAGTTCTGTGTGGGTAGGGGGGCTGGACCATAGGAGGGAACTGAAGGGATCTGCCAGCGTGTTTGTCTCCATGTAGATGTGCTCAGCTGGGTCTTGGCTGTCATAGCTGTTTCCCCATCAGCCTCTCTGCTCTTTTGAGCATGGAGGGAGAGCACTGATGGGAGAGAGTTCTATTTTCTACTGCTAAATGACTTTTTTTAGTTTGTTGGCCTATGCCACAGCTTATATGGCTGCACGCCTGAGAATTTACAAGTTTGTACCGACAGATTTAGTAGGCACATAATTTTCTACTGCTAAATTACTTTTTTTTTTTTTTTAGTTTTTTGGCTTATGCCACAGTTTATCTGGCTGCAATTCTTATAATTTACAAGTTTGTGCCGACAGATTTAGTAGGCACATCATTGGCTAATCTGTGTTCCAGTCAATGTGATTGATACTCTGCATTTAAATCCATAGCCTCTTTGGTGAATCTGCTTCAGCTTTAAATTGTCTCTCTTTTGTACTCAGGCATGTGTCCCACACACTCTATTTCTCTCCCTTATCTATTCTTATCTCTTCTTCCTGTTTCTCACTCTCCACAGTCTCCTTGCCCTTCATGCAGTGTTGTACTAATGCCTACAGAAGATCAGAACCTAGAGGAGAGAGCTGATAATAATGCTAGCAGTGATGATCACACAACAAATAATGCAAAGGTAAAAACCTTCGCTCTCTTCCAGAGTGTACCTAATAGTTAATTGCTTGGCTAAGCTTCCCACTGACCTGCTGTTTTGACTCGGGTGTTGTTTTTCTTGATTTTAAACCCTGGATGTTCCTCAGGGGTCTCCAGGCAACAATGCCATGGCCATGAACGGCCTCCTAAGCCCACACCATGAGAGGTCACTGACCAACAGCCAGACCTCGCTGTGTGAGATGCTGCAGCAGAAGGAGAAGAAGTGGGGAGGGGGCGGTATAGGCACCATGGACCACTCTGCTCTCATTCCTCTGCGTTCCAAGAACTTTAGAGAGAGGAGCGATGCACACTTTGTGGATGTGATAAAGGAAGACAGGTATGAACAGAGCTGCTTTTTTTCTCTCTCTCTCTCTCTCTCTCTCTCTTTTTCATTGTCTAATACTGCTCTTCATGCAGTAGCAAACAGTAGCAATATCAAGCCAAGGCACTGTTTTAGAGGTATAGAGGTTTTATCGCTGGAGGACCACCAGAACATGACTGCAGTCACTACCAAAAAAAGAACAAAAAATGCAAAAATGATGTTGGTTCAAAGAATTCATTTGTGTTGTGAAATATGATAGTTTTAGAAATCATAGTGTCCTTGAAAGATCTATACTTGGGCTGGTACTGTTTGCATTATATTAGATTTTTAAAAAATTACATTTAAGATGAAATGCCTTTCATGCCAGTGATTTTACTCTTGTGCCTCACCTGTATGTATCTGTAACATTTGAAATTGTATAGATATATTGGTTTATAGGCCAACTTATTCCTGTGGGGCTGTTGGTCGGTAAGATTAAATATACACTATTCTGTGGACTGAAAATACTCATAGATTTGTCAATAAACCCTTTCAAAGAACATTTTTATAATTAGAATGTGGTGGTGATGAGAAAAAAATAACCTAGTTAGGGAGTTCTGTGATCAGTCTTAGATCTTAATGACAGAATTTTTATTTCCTAGGCATTCCTACAGAAAATTGCCCTTATATCTTTCCACCTCAATAATGGTCAGAAATACTGAATGCTGCATGTTTTCAGGATGGTGTCTTGTGTTGAAATGCCTTCCACATTCACTGTTCATTCTGTGCCCCTCCTTGGTGCAGTCACATGCAGAGAGCAATATTGCACAGGGCCATGGAGCCTACGGCTTTTTAAATGATCTGTTTAACGGTGGAGAACTGTATGGCGTTTTATGGCTCTTGCTGCCATTGTCTTAGGGTCCAGCTGTAAATGGGGCCTTGATCTCAGCTCTGCCTCACTGCTAAAAACAAAAAAGTGTGTCATTGTCACTAGCAGTGGCAAGCAGTGACTGGGCCCTGTGGAGAAAACCTGAGTAAGATGGAATGTTGCTGTTTGGTATGTGCCAGAAAATGCAGGGTCTGTCCCCATGGGCTGCCTGACATGGCGTAATATACTGTCCTGGGTAGTCTTTCTGTAATGTCCTAATGCAGTCATTTTGTGCTGTTATTGAAATATATGTCAGTTTATTTCCTATTTGCTTGAAATTTTATGAAATAAATGTATTCTGTCACTACATGATAAACAGTAATAAAAATAGGAACAACACTTAATAATAATACATACCTTTTTAAGAACACTAACATGCTGATCTTCCATTTTTGTCCCATCTTTGCTGTTAGGTAACCCATTAACTAGAACCAAGTGGTGGGGTTTTATCTTTCAGTCTTTGTTAAATGTACGCAACACTTTTCTTTTCAAGCTTTTACCTTCTTTTTTTCTCCAGTCTGATGAAGGATTACTTCTCTAAGCCTCCCATCACAAAGCTGAGTCACAACTTTCTAGATAAATCGCTGGAATCAGCCTACAGAACCAGCTACCAGGAGGAGGTGAATATCTGTCTCTCTCCCTGTCCACCCACCTTATAGCTTTACATCTCGCTGTTCCCTGCCAATTTGTTTCCAGATCCTATTCTCTGTTATCTTTTAAAGATAGCTAAAAATGTACTAACGATTGTTTGACCTACACAGGTTTGGCACTGTTGTAAAACACAAGTGCCACACACTGATCTTTAGGGGCAGTGCAGGAAGGAGAGTGCCACAGGGTAGCTCATTGTTCATCCAGTCTGTGCTGCCCTCTGCTGGGGCACTTCTGTCACTATTTGATTTGCTGAAATACTTACTTGGAAACTCTCTTTTTTTTTTTCCTGTTATTTTACATCTGCTATGAGCTGTGTTTGTCTCTCTCCATGTCTATCTCTTCTGCAGGTGGAGATGCAGGCCCCTGTCCAGACCTTTGCCAGTCCCACATTCAGCTCTTTTCTGGACATGCTTATGTGCTGCTTTGTCCTCCTGGCGCTCTCGCTGGCCTGCTTCCTTCAACCACTTGTTACCCATCAGCCCTTACCAATCCCTGCCCTCATCATGATTGCGGTGACTGTGGTGGTGGAATGTTTAGCACTTGTACTGGCTATTCAGTGAGTGGCAAAACTGGGTAAAATGGTTAGATGTATTCACGGTGTAATGTTTTTTTTGTCCTTATATTAATGCAGTTGGGCTTTCATGTCCTATCTCTGTTTCTACTCTTTAGGAGGGCCTTCTTCCTGGACAGGGTGTGGAGTTATACCAGGACACTACTCTGGTTCATTTCTGGCTGGGTCCCACGCCATCTAATTGGGGCAGTGCTAGTGTCTTTACCTGCCATGTCAGTCTTTTCCCACATCAACTGCGATATTCAACTCTCCACAGAAGTGAGCGCCTGCTTACATGTATATTATTAGGAACTGCCACTTCGTGCTTAACCGAATATCCTCACTACACTACAGTGTCTTGAAATACCTCTTTATATATAAAGATATATACATATAGATATATACATATTAAAGGTGCATTATATATCTGCAGCCAATATATTATTTTCTAATAGGGAATTTTTTAAAAATGTATCATTGTCAGTTCACTATCGAAATTTCAGCCAATAATTACAACTGATAATTTCATCTATCCAACAGATTAAGCCTTCTGTTTCATTTAGGCCTCATTTCTATATTACTACAGAAATCTAATCATCAGAGATGTGCATCCTGTGTTTGGAAACGTTTTCACATCAGATTTACTGTTGTTGTATTTTGCTGTTTACTCATTTAGAAAATAATCTGATGTTGGTGAAGGTATAGTTTTGCAGTTATGTTCTTTTCTGGTGTCTTTCCAGCCATAATCTTTCTTATGCCTGTACCAGTTTAAGACATAAAATGATGCATACAATTTGAGAATTTGAGGTTAGAAAAAAGGTAAAGAAAAATGTAGTGATTTTTATTTTCTTCATTTGGGTTGTAGGTTCGTATACATATCCAAAAGTATTGAAACCTCAAGACCAGGTCTTTTGTGTTTTGCTATACATCGAAAACATTTGGTTTTGACATCAAAAGATGAATATGAGATGATAGATCAGAATTTTGTGTTTTATTTCTTGGTATTTACATCTAGATCTGAGTGTTAAACAGCAGAGAACATTGCACCTTTGGTTTGAACCCATCAGTTTTTCAAGTGAGTAAAAATATTACAGCACGTTTCTGACAGGTGTCTCTTGTTGCCCATGTGTGCCCTATTTGACTGATAGTTTATATAGTTAATAGCTCTGAATGTCTACTCTTGGTTTGAGCCCTTGGTTTCAACCGAGAAGACTGCAATTGTATAAGATAAACTAATAAAGTAAAGCAAAATGAATAAAACTGTGTAAGGGAGAAATACAAGCTACCGTGAAGCTGTGAAAAGGGAGCAAATCACTCTGAGTCATTGCACAAACCTTAGGCGTAGCCAATACAACAATATGGAATGTCCTGCAAAAGAAAGAAACCCCTGGAGTGTTAAGAGATAGTCATGAACAGGTCGCCAAGGTGAACAGCAGCAGCGGATCACAAAAACATTGTGAGAACTGTGAAGAAAGACCCATAAACAACAGACAGTGACATCACCAACAGCATCCACAGGACAGGTGCGATGGCCATGCCAAAAAAATGCAAGCCACTCATCAGCAGCAAGAATCGGAAGGCCAGATTAGAACATGCAAAGAAACACACAGACAAGACCCAAGAGTTCTGGAACAAACTTTTATAGACTGATGAGACCTAATTCAAAGTGTGAGGGGAAGAAAGGATCTGCTCATGACCCAAAACATACGAGCTCGTGTTGGGGTTGGTGTCATGGCCTGGGCTTGTATTGGTGCTTCTGGAATGGGCTCTCTAATCGGTACTGAAGACGTAAATCATGATGGTAACGCTACAGAAACTTTGACATTTTATAGAAATGCATCCAAATTAATCAAGAGGAACTTCATCATACAGCAAGAAAATGACCCAAAACACACTGCCAACACAATAAAGGCTTTCATTTGTGGAAAAAAGTAGGCGGTTTTGATTGGCCAAGTCAGTCTCTAGAGCTTAAACTAAATGAGCATGCATTTCACCCACTGAAGAGGAAACTGAAGGGAGAAACCCTCCCAAAAAAAAGTAACAACTGAAAGATGCTACAGGAAAGGTCTGGGAAAACATCACAAAAGACAAATTTGAAGAAGAACATTTGGGTAATGTCAGTGAGTCACCAGCTTGATTTAGTTATTGCTTTCATTTACTTTCACTGTCTGATCCTGTATTTTTATTCCCCTACAAGTTGGGGAGGACTGCCACCAAAGTTGTTTTAACACATCTTGATGTAAGAATCAGAAAATTAATGCTGAAATTCTGATCTATCATATTTTGATCTCAAATCCAAATGTCTTTGTGTATCTCAAAAAAGAATTGACCTTGCCATTCACGTACCTTTTGGAGTGCATGCAAACTAGGACAGTATGAAATAAAATATTAAAATGCATGGACATTGACCCAGTGAAATGAAAACAATTAAATGTTTATGACTGAGCAGCGTCATTATTGCATGTTCAAATGAAGTTGGCTATAGAGTTTGGCATGTTATGCTATTGTGATGTTGGCAAAAGTATGCGCACATCCTTCTTAATTCTGGCCGCACCTATTATCGGAGATATGAAATCAAGCATATGCAATATCCACAGACAAACACTGGCACCAACAACTGTCACAGGGTGCCACCTTAGTTCATAAACTCACCATCTGCCTCTGGTGGAGGCCATTCCCCCCTGAAGGAGAGAGTTGTGTGACACAGACCCTCAGGCAGGTTGATGTGTGTTGTAGCTACCGTAGCGCTGCGCGTGCTCTTTGGTATGGTGGTCAGAGCTCTAAGACCTGGTTCAGGGCCAGGAGTGCTCACTGCCATCTTCCCTTACTTCACTAACCTGCTAGTTTGGCCCCTTTCAACTGTAAGTGCTCTTGTTGTGAGATGGAAACATCTAAGGCCAATAAGAGCTTAGTCATGAAGGGGTAGCAGGGCTGGATATAGTGAATTGGGGCCCTACGTGAAAGAAAGGAATGGGGATCCCCCAAGTCCGTGACCATCAATCATAAGTATTTACTTACTTTCCATCCATTTACATGTCCAGTCTGCAGTGGAGTGTGTCTGACCATCATAGCTGACTCTCTTAGTGATGTGCTGTTCTTTGAAGTGTTTTTTTAAGTGACTGATGGGAGCATGAATGAGCGGAGTTGGGTTTTTTTTTTTTTTTTTTGGTTTGTTTAAGACAAGTGAAATGGTTAGGTCCTGTAACTCCCTCACCTGCAACCAAAGACTCAAGAGAAACTTCAAGTGATTTTAGATTTGGATTCAAATCTTGCAAATCGTGATGTATTTCTTTCAGTTTCACATTTGAATTGGCTGTACTGTTATTGTACACAGTTTGAAAGGAAAAACTAAATGTTACTGCAAGTAAATGAAGGGATATTTTGCAGAGGACAATGCTCACTTATTGGTGAGTTGAACTGATCAAAATGACTCACTAATAAGAGTTAGAATGGCCTTCACTAATGTATATGTGCATTAGCATAATATACAATTTGTAGAGGCTGTGTGGCACCACTCTGCTCTGAATTAAAATTTGTCTGCTTCCTCCCTCTGTTTCTCAGATAACAACACTCAGAAAATCAACTGGAAGCACATTGTATTCACACTATAACTATTGCTTCCACTAGTTTTCACACAGTGGCATCTTTTACATAAAAGCATGGAACAGACCATGACGGACATGATCAGGATAGTGTGGCAATAAGATAACTAAACATTCATAACTGCTACTGCATCAGATAACAGGCATTTAAAAACAGATTTTTATATATTTAAGACTAGGTTCAACACAAACCTAATTTGCCTTTGTCCCTTGGCTCATGGGCCATCTGCACTGCCTAGTGCAAAGAGCGTCCCTGAATGGTACACAAACTCACAGAGCAGGGCTGCAGAGGGTTGAAGCGCATCGCGCATCATAATCACTGATCCTCTGTTCCTGCACCCAACAGCTCCAAATTGACCCTGGTAACATCATCAGTGCAGGGACTGTCTTGGAAGCTTCATGAAATGGATTTCCATGGCCAAGCAACTGCATATAAGCTTAAGATCACTATGCGCAATGCCAAACGTCAGATTAAGTGGTGTAAAGCATGCAGTTACTGAACTCTAGAGCAGTGAAGATGTATTCTCTGGGGTGCTGAATCGCGCCCTGCTACCTGACAGTCAGATGGACAAATTTGGGTTTTTGGGTGTCAGAAAAATGCAACACCATAGCATTTTGGATTGGGATGTCCAAGAAGCTCATACAGGTTTGATAATCAGGTGGCCAGTTACTTTTGGCCATGTAGTGTATGACTCTTTTTTATTACTTTGACGTTTCTGCTGCAAAATTGTCACATTCTGCGTTTTATTCCAGTACTGCATTTTACATTTATGTAACCCACTTGTGCACACTTTTTCAGCAATATTAGTAAACTGACATGCACATTACATGAATTGTATGCAAGTCACATTGGATGGGATTTGTGGGTATGTCCATGTAGACTGTCACATTCGTTCTTAGATTTTGTAACGGTAGGACTTGTAACCTTACTATGCACTACTAAATATTTGTTCAGTACTATTTTGCTTCAGTACTGTACATCTTTCTTTTGAAATAAGTGGCGTTCTTTCAAAAGAAAGCACAACAGGTGCTGAAGGGCTACAGATGTTGGTTCGACAATTTTATTTATTTTCACTAATCAAATATTTGATAGTGAACCATCAAAATAAATTTTATAAGTATGAAAACCATAAACATTATAAATCCGTATAACAATACTAAAGAATGAGGCGCAATGATATCAGTAGTGGCTTGGTTTGTCTGCCCTGCAGTAACTTGTTAAGTGCTCTCTCTCCTGTTCTCCAGTTCACCATGTTCCTCTGCTGTGCTGTCATCATCGCAATCATCCACTATTGTAACTTCTGCCAGCTGAGTTTCTGGATGCGCTCATCCCTCGCCACCATGGTGGGGCTGGCGCTTCTCGCACTGCTGTGGAGCCCCCCCTGCAGGTTGGACACGTTCTTTTTGAAATGTAGATGTTTTGCCCCCAGCTGGAAGATTTTTTTCCAAAAACTGTTTTGAAAATTCACAACTCTTTGATCTGGTGAAAAAATGTAGTTCTGCAAATGACCATAATTCCCTGGAAACACAGCTGCCCACTGCGCTATACTGCTATGTATAGTAATTAAGGTGTTAAGGAGCATACTCTTAAATATAATATTAAATACATTTTTGCATTACTCTTTTGCTGATAATATATATAAAACATTTATTAAATTAGAATACACAGAATGCTTATTTTTGTCCCTTCTCTTTCAGTTTATGGGAAAGTTTATTTCTCAGGTGAGTATTGTACACTTAGAAACTGTTGACACATGAGAAGTCCAGGTTCCTGTTTTATGCATTTTGATGCCAGCATCGACATTATATCTGTCATAAAATCTCTCCATGCATTAAGGTGAATGAGCTTTTTTTTTATGTTTCTTCCTGTTCACCAGATCCAGTGGCTCCACTAACAGCAGTGTCGATGTGGTCCAGTTCTCTGAGGAGGCGGAGCCTCATCTCCAGAGTGTTCTGGAAGCCATGTTGATCTTCTTCTTGCTGCTCCTCCTTGTCTGGTTTCTGAACCGTGAGTTTGAGGTAAGCTACCGGCTCCACTACCATGGAAATGTGGAAGCTGACCAGCATCGCATCAAGATCCAGAACATGCGGGACCAGGCAGACTGGCTCTTGCGCAACATTATCCCCATCCACGTGGCGGAGCAGCTCAAGGTGACCCCGAGCTATTCAAAGAACCATGACAACGTGGGCGTGATCTTCGGCAGCATCGTCAACTTCAGCGAGTTCTACGAGGAGAGCTACGAAGGCGGCAAAGAGTGCTACCGTGTGCTCAACGAGCTGATTGGCGACTTCGACGAGCTCTTGCGCAAGCCCGCCTTCTCCAACATCGAGAAGATCAAGACCATCGGCGCCACCTACATGGCAGCGTCAGGCCTCAGCACCCAGCACTGCACTGAGCAGGCCCATCCTCATGCCCACCTTCGTGCTCTGTTCGAATTTGCCCTTGAAATGATGCGTGTTGTGGATGACTTTAACAAAAACATGCTGGGCTTTAAGTTCAAGCTGCGCATCGGGTTCAACCATGGTCCCCTCACTGCTGGGGTCATCGGCACCACCAAGCTACTGTATGACATCTGGGGGGACACGGTGAACATCGCGAGCCGCATGGATACCACCGGGGTGGAGTGTCGCGTTCAGGTTAGCGAGGAGAGCTACTGTGTGCTTAGTGGGATGAACTATGAGTTTGACTACCGTGGCACGGTCAACGTAAAGGGCAAAGGCCAAATGAAAACCTTTCTGTATCCAAAAAGTGGCGACAGCGGGCTGGTGCCCCAGTATCAGCTTTTGGTGTCACCAGAGATCCGAGCGCAGGTGGACGGTAGCATTGGTCGCTCTCCCACTGATGAGATTGCCAACATGGTGCCAACTGCTAGTGGTAGTTGTGTGGGCATGCCCCTTTCTGTTAGCTCAGAGCTGATGAGACAGGGAGGTGCTACCAAAGAGATCACTGAAAAAACGGTCAACAATGAGGCTTGCATTGAGCCTAAAACCCAACCCAAACCATTCACAACTACTGGGGGCCTCAGTTCCAGGCCAGAAGCTGGCCTGGGCTCAGGGCAGGCAGTACTTATAGAACAGACAAAGCCTGTCTCAACTTCTCCTGCCCTGAGTCCCATCCAGACTGCACACAGTGAAACGGAGATTATAGTGAAGGACAAAGAACAAAGGTCTGTTTCTGAACTGACCCAACTTTAACACTAAACAAGTCCATAATACTATTAATTTTGATTCTAAACCTTTAAATATGGCCTTGCCTCCATGCCAGGGCAGCTTGCAGATTAGGTGTGCATGGGAGTGTATGTGCATAGGTTCATAAGGGCCTCACCATTCCTCTGGCCAACATTACCATCAGTCTGATAGAATGGCATGCACTAATAAACCAAGGTCACAAGAATAAGAACTCAGGCCCTCACCCCAGGAAGCCCACACCATGCTATATGCCGCCACCCTGTTCTGAAATACTACAGTTCAATTTTATCTCATCATTGTTTACCTTTGTCATTTATTATGTCTTTCAATTAAGTGCCTTTGCGATAAGGACAATTTGTGCAAGAGGCAACTTTGAAAGCAGTACAAATTTTAAAGTAGAAAAGGATTACTCTGTGAAATCACTTTTAAAAACTTTTTTTTTTCTCTCATTATGCATTAGTTGTAAATATTTTTGACATTTCTTTTCTATTTATCTTTATATTCTTTGTGTTGCCACTATTATAATGATTGATTCTCTTGAGGAAGCTGCCATGGTATTTTCATCTTTAAACTGTATATTTTGGGGGGAAATATTAAAACACAGAGTTGAGAAGTGGTATAGGGTCCAGTGAAATTAGCAAATCTCCATTATATAACATAAATGCACATTAGCTAAAGCAAAGGTTATGCAGTACACATACTGTTCAGCATGTGAACTGCAACAGGAGGTAACCTGTTTATATTTTCAAAAAAAACTATTTCCAATCCATAGGCATGGTTTAGAGTGTGTAGTTTATTAAATTAATGTGGCCTGCCACTGTTGGTAATGTTGAACAGAAGAGATATCTTGATACAAAAAACAATAGGTTATTCTAAAAAGAATAGGCATTTTGTAGATGAGACTGTAATGATTTGCTGAGGTTGTGCTGATAGTGTCACGTAGAGAGGGACTGTGTGATCATTTGGAGAACATAAATGTGGGTTAGTATTGCTATAGAGAACATTAACATAGATTTGATTTAGATTAGTACAAAAGCTTGTGTTTAAGTGCACACTACTTTAAAAAAAGGTAAACTTGTGGGACACCACAAGTTATTTATAAGCAACAGACATTATTATTTTTTGTTTCATTTAGCAATATGGGTAGCTTCCTTTGCACTGATATGTTACTTTTGCCTGCATCGTTATAATTAAACTTGCTGTTAACTTTTTGTTATCTCTATTGATTTTTGCACACTGGGAGACATTTTCCTTGTTAAAGGGTTGTGTGCTTAGGGCTTTATTCTTAAAATAATGCACTTTAAAATAACAGATGTTTAACAGTCTTAAGATATATTGATGATTATAGAGGTACTATATGTGTAAAGTGATTCATGAATTAATAATTAAATAGAAATTTCAAAAGCATACAATATATGTTTTCACAGATCTACATGTGAACATACAAATCATTACAAAGTGTCATCAAAATTTAATTCCAACTGAATATCTGATAAAGAGCCAATAAACTGACAAATGTATTCCTTTGCAAACCCTTTATGTTGATAAGGGTTGATTTTCATGTTGATTTAACTTGACATGGGTGCAAAGCATGGAAAAGAGTGATTGCTCCAAACTAATTCCCAAAATGGAATCAATTAAGCTCTCTAATCTAGTATTCCAAACACATCTGGGTGTGATTAAATGTTCCCCTGTCCGGATTAGTTAACATTTTTGTTCCTGCAAATTTATGCTCATTTTAAGTACCATCCACTGTTGCAACAATGCAGTAAAAATACGGCTTGTATCCATGGGCATAACTTTGAGGACAGACATGCCAAGTGTTGCATTCAATTCTCCTACCCCTCAAATTTACATGCCCTTTAAAAAATCCAGTACTCGGGCACATGCATTCACCCAAATGAAATAAGTGCTGGGACTGAAAGACAGGTTCACGAAAGGTTTTATGGCCATGTTCGTCATACCTATCAGCATTGAACAATACAAATCCTGTCAGCACT
The DNA here is from genome assembly GCF_041902795.1 of Electrophorus electricus. NCBI lineage: Eukaryota > Metazoa > Chordata > Actinopteri > Gymnotiformes > Gymnotidae > Electrophorus > Electrophorus electricus. The sequence continues at coordinate 30,303,704 of NC_137499.1, forward strand.
TTAGTTTAAAATGTATTTGTAGTTCATTTATTTTCTATTTATTTATACTTTAAAATAATTCAAGAAATGTCAGTTGTACTGCGTTTACTATCTGGGCATCCTGAAAAAAAATACAAGTATGAATGTTTACTGATTCTATCACTAGGAACATAATACAGTTTGCTTTATTGACTAAAGCATATTATTATTCAAATTATTATGGAATAAATGAAGCAAGTACAGCTTGTAGAAGAAATATGTTCAGAATACACTTTCAAGTGTTGGGGACAAAATTAGCCATTTCAGAAAGTGGTGAGAACATGTCCCCAGCATAATTTATGATGATGGGTGTAACTTATCTCCGGACATTCCACGTAATCATGAAATATTTGCTGCAGAACCTAGATTTATGTCTGGCTGATACTTGAAATTCAAGTTCAGTCTCAATTTCATTTGCAACATGTCAGAATCATGGATGTCAGCAAGGCTTCCTGAGCTCGCTTGCTAGAGGTTAACTTTAGCTGTTAACTTTGATTTGGTTTCCTCAGATGACTTGCATGTAACCACTATTCATTGGGATTAGATCGCTTATGCACTAAAGAACTAGAACTGACAGTATGTAAAGGAATTTTATTTGACACCAATAAAGTTTGTCTGTGATGCCTAATGGGCCATTATCATGGAAACTGCAGCTGCATTCACCATTAATTAATTTACATCAGTAAAGTATAAAACTAAATAAAACTTGGATTGAACACATTTGCCAGGGATTTCATTTTACTTGGTTTACAGACTTCATTAATATTGATAAAATAATTTTAAAAAATTCATGATTACATTTTGAACCAGATTCAATTGGCAGGACCCTGAAGTTCAATATCTTGGTTAGTTGGTCATTTTCTCAAACTGAAAGATATTATAGATAGATAGTTTTCTGGGCTGTCAATTTTATGGCAGCACATTAGGCCATATCTGAGTAACTTTAATGCAACCACAATCCTAAGTGTGTGTGTGCATGCCTTTTAATTAAAAAAAAATCAGTATTCAAATATAAATATCGTACAAATATAATAATAAATATAATGTATACTTTGTGTCCTGCAAAAAATACAGTTTATGTATATTTGCACACTGAATCCAAATACGTTTTCAGACCTTCTCCATCACCTGTAATTCTATTGCTAGTATACTCATGTCATTATGTATAGTATGGAAAGTAGTACCAAGAAAAGTGGGTCCATGCTATGCTGACAGATTGCTGCTGGACACTGAAGTGGGATGTACCTATGGCCAAATTTAGACAAAACTAATTGTACATTTTAGAAGTACATTTGCAGACAGTTTAATAACAGCCTTATTTATGAGTAATATACATACATTTTATATATATATATATATATATATATATATATATATATATATATGTGTGTGTGTGTGTATATGTGTGAAATTTACACACTTAAAGACTATAATAGAAAATTCTAAAAGTAAAATAAATCGAATAAAATAAACTAGAAAGTCCATTTATTTAAAAAGTTCAAACTTTGATGCCCAGTGTAACTTCCTGAGTTCCCTTCCCAGCACATATAATACTTTAGCAATAAAATATGACACACTTTTACATATAATGGATTTATAATGCGTTTTTCCTCCTTTTACTACAAGGGCATTTTGCAATAGGATTGTATTAAAGTCAGTTAATTAAATGAGTGAGTACTCTGAGCACACAACCCACAATATTTCTTTTTTTTTAGAATAGCAGAGCAATACAAATCCACAGAGCTAACAAACTTCATACTTCAACATTTTAGCTGTCTTTACACCACTTGAGCTAGTTAGCAAGATGAAGTACATTCCATATTTTTAACAGACTTCTTTTTAACCCGTATAAACCAAAATAAATATTCTGTAGTTCATCCGTAGTATTTGTATGAATTGTGCCTTTAGTTTGCTTAATAATAAACAATATCTGAAGGTAAGAGAAGGGCTGGATCAGGAGCCTGTGATTACAAAGGCATCACATTTTTAATAGGCTTATGTGCCTATATTACAATGAGCTCTGTGACTTTCTTCTCTATCCATCTATCTCTGCGCCTCCCTTCAAAAGGTTTATAAAAAAGTTTTAAGTGATGTCTTAAGTATGAATAGCGTAAAATAGAATTGACAAACAAGCTTGCTTATTTAATGAATGTTTCAGCACACACTGGGATTATGCTTATTGCCAAAGAGTGTATTTAAGTATGTGTTATTTTGCTCATTTTCTCTTGGTTGCTTTAGTGAGACAGTTAATAAATCATCTGTAAATGCACTTGGAAATGTGTCCATTTTCAGAATGTGCTCCATCCGTCATGCAATTTCATCTAATGGTTTTACAGTGTGTATCATCTGAACCTTTTTTTTTTTTTTTTACTTGTACAGATGCATGGAAAGAAAGGTCAGTGCCTGATTATGTCTTTGATTATTAAAACGTTGATATTACTTTGGCCTACAGTCAAAAGCTCAGTCATGTTCACTTTGTTACCTATGCAGCTTTACAAAAACTGATGTTGTAGAAAACACTTATCACTACTTTCAAAGGTCCAAAACATTTACTAGGGCCATGTAAAGGTGTAGGATGTGAAAACACCTGGTGCCTCTTGGGAATGTTTTTAGGCAGCCTGATATGCACACACTTGGTTGAGACTATGTATTGATAAGAAAAAAAGATAGGATGCACTTTACCTATTAATCTTTGGGGGAGGGGGTAGGACCTTTGTTTCAGGAGATTTCCTAGCCTGTATATCTGCTAGACATGGCTCATGTCATCAAGCTTACTGGATGTTAAAGATTGCAAACTTTCAACTAAAAAAGGGAAAGAAAAACTTCGAGTAGTGTACTGACTTCCCTACAAAGTAATAAAACAAAAATAAGTTGCTACAAGGATGTAGGTTGTAGGAGTCATAAATTGGTCTGACTCCTTAACAGTAGTAACAAAATTGTCCTTAATGAATAATGCTTCATGCAAGAATCACGATTAACATTAAAATGATCACAATTCGAATTATTTCCCCGAGATCTCTAGAACAACTTAAACAGAATGCTGCCCTCAACAAAACTGTACAGACATTTCTGGTTTGGATGGCCAAGAAATAAAAGGGAATGAGGGGACACTGGCAACATATCAAGCAGTGACTTGAATGATGCTTCTAACTGGAGAAAGCACATTGAGACAAAATTAAAACAAATTTTTTCTTTACTATCCTTACATGCTACTGTACAAATAAAGTTTATTATTTTAGGGAAAAATGCTTACATTTTAGAAATGTTAGTTTTGTTAACAGTGTATAAAAAAAAAAAGCATCTCAACCTTCCTTTCGTTCATTATTGTTGATTTTTTGTTAAGTTTTATCTAAATATTGCTAGGAAAATGAATTTTAATATAATTGTATTTACTGTATTAATAAGGTAGTAGTTTAAGGAACAATTTATTTATACTTTGGTTAAGTGTGCTGCATTCGTTTTAAGTTTTTTTTATTTTTTTTTATTGCGATCTGCTGCTCTTTATCCAAAATAATTCCAGCGAATCCACATATGAAATAGTTGTTCGTGTTTAAATGTTCTGACAGAGACGCGTAATAATTGAAACGTCTATGGTTTAGAACCGGTCTTCCGTTATACTTCTACGGTATGTACCTTCGTGTAACTGGTGTGACGTGTGCGTAAGGGCGTGATCGCGCGGCCCCTCCTCCTCCACAGTCTGGCTGGAAAAGAAAAAAAAACTTTTTGTATCGAAGGAATCAACAGCCGCCATCTTGTCGCGGATGAGAATCGGGACTTCGGAAGATCATAATAATATTTATATAGACGCGGGTCATTCGGACCAAGCCTAAATAGTCTTCTTGTGACAAAGACCAGAGATTGTGAAAATTTCGAGTGTCATTCTTCTGGACATAGGCGAAATGGGGGCCGTTTTTGTCTACTGGAAAACCCCCGTATATCTGATTTCCCCCTTCAGCGAGCGCTGCTTCTCATAATTTCGCTCGGAATGCCATGCTAAAATCGGGATTGCGCAGGAATAAAAAAAATCCTACCTTTAAACGATTAATTTCTTTATCTTAATTGTTAATTTCAGCGGATTCCGAAATGGGTCTTGAAGATATTAATTTTGACTCTGAGAAAATGGGTTCTTTGGCGATACCAACACCGATGACGTAGGAGACTAAAGGCTTGTTTTCTGTTACTTGTTTTAATATTTTTTTTATAAACAACGAAAATCTTATTTAATAGATAAATAAGGATAATTATGATGGTATTTGGTGTTGGATTATCATGGGGTGAATGGCAGTGGCGAAGCGGGGCGCTGTTGCTTGTTCTTTGAGCCATTTTGCTGGCTAGTAGTGCTTGGTAGTACTACTAACTTGAGATTTTTTCCCTTAATAGCTACTAATTAGGAGATTTTTGGCTTGGCTGGCTGGCTGGCTGGCTGGCTAGCTATCTCTTACCTGCGACGCAAAATTCGCCTAACTTACCCCCCAACGCTCTTCCAAAGCAACCCTCAACATAGCAAAAATAATCAGCACAGAATGGCTGAAAACCTATTGGATATCGGACCCCCCAACGCAAAGCGTCCTAAGCTCAATTCACCTGCTCTTTCTTCATCCGATGGTCCAGGTAAGAAAATGCTGCACAAATCACCGCCTATATGTCGCGTAGTCTTTATTCTGTTGATAACACATTTGCTTGGTGACTCATTCATTGGAGCTACTCCGTCACTGCTAACTGGCTGGCTAACAAAGCTAACTAGTTAGCTAGCTAGCACTTAGGACGGTCTGAAGTTGGAAACTGAACAGGATTTCTCATGTAGCTAGATATGTAACTTAAAAAATGGACTCTCGCGTTTTCCCTTTTTGGCTTTTCGTTTAACCTTTCTGGCGCAATGTGCAGTCTCGTTTTATCAAGTGCACCCGTGTTCAAACGTGCAAGGATAAATTTCAAGCTAGCAAGCTAGTTAGCTAGCTTTGTAGCGTTACCCATTAGCTAGCTAGGTTGGCTAGTAATAATGTATCCTTTGGCCGAGTGGTGTTGTCGAGAAGAAAGCAAGATTAGATACGCATAACCAAGCAAACAACCAGCTGCAACAGAGAAAATATTCTTGCTACTCGTTCGTTAATCTTTCCTTTGTTTCCATGCAAGTTACTCCGTAGTCATTGTTCTCAGGTTAATTTTGCGTGAATATATGAAATTTCAAATGTAATTGCTGCAGACAGCACAGTGATTAAGAATGCCTTAGTGTCTTCAAAAGTTTTTAAAAACTTTTCGTTGTTATTAAATCTTTTACGTAGTTAACATTTACAGGCAATTTATAGTTTTGTTCCTTGGTTTGCCACCAGAAGTAGCCAAGTAGATAGTAAGATTTTTAAAGAACCGTTAGTTTCATGCATGGGTATTGTTTCCTTGTCTCACCCATACTGGATTAATTAGCTATCTGATTGTGCCGTATTTTAATATTAAATTCTCATTAAACATTAGCTAAAGCTAACTAATTTAAATGCTGGAGCTCTATAAAAATAAGACGTTAAACTTTCAGGTTTTTTTATATATATATATATATAGCTGAAAGAAGTGGTTAAAGACACTTCTCCTTTCATTGACAGGATCAGTAGTCAATAACTAACCTGAAAAACGTGTTGCAGGTGGTGCAAACAAAGCACCTTACCATTTTTTATAAACAATAAACTAAAATATATTTTAATGACGATATATGTTGTCACACAAAGGGATAATAAATGTTAATCACACTTTATGGATCTCTGTAGAATTAATCGGAAAATGGTTGTGCGCGCTAATGCTCATGTAACCTAGAAAATCTCCTTAAAATTTAGAAATGCTCTAGTTATTCAATCAGTATTAGATCTGCTCTTTAAAATAGTATGTGTTGTGTGGTTGTGTTTGCAAAATAATGTGTATGAACTGTCTTGAAGAGGCAGACAAGCTAGCTAGTAGTGAGAGTTCCCTCCTCCTCCTCTGGTGGCTTTGCTGAATGGAAGTGGCAGTAGTCTCATCCACTCACAGGGTTCCTGACTGCAACCAGTTTGGTTGCATTTTCAAACCATTCCACTCTTATTTATTATGTATGTATTATTTTGTGCAAGTTGCATTAATATGATTTTTAAGATATTGTGTAGGATATGTTTTAATCTTGATGTGGTTTTTTTTTTTTTTTTTTTCCTTCTTCTTCTTCTGCAAGTGGACCTTATTCTTCTGGCTTTTGTGGATTTTCTTAATGTAAAAATGGTTTGAGCTGGACAGAATTTGCTGCTTGGAAACCAGAAACTGCACATCTTGTGCAAACTAAGCTAAGTTGAGGCTCTAAACTACCATACTGAGAGCACACCACCACTTACTAAAATCTTCATGCTTGAAAAAGCAAAGTCAACCAGCAAGAACCGGCTAATGTAAAGCTGAATTAAATAATACATTAGCTAACTGGTATGCCTATTGTAAGATTTTCTGGAGATGTAATTATGCTGAGCTCATGGCAGTGCTATATAAGGAGGTGAATCGGAAACATATTTCGCTTCCTTAATGTAAGGTAGTTCTGAGTGAAACTGGAAAATTATAGGCAGGACATGATTTTATCAATTGGCATTTGATTAAATTGTGAACTTCATTTCAAAGCTAACATGTAGTCAGATCTGGCTGCTAGCCTGCACTCTAGCATGGAGGATAATGAATCCATGTCTGTATGCTTTATTATTACCCAATGCTTGTCAGAAATTAAGTGAGGACTGTTCATTTGATTTTATATTGGTGAATAAGAAGGCAGAGAAATGTTAAAGGGTGTCTACAAATTACCTTTAGCTGATGGAATTGCCATATCCATCAATAGCAGAGTGTAGGTGAATTGCATTCTTGAAATAATGCTGGCTAAAGTGCTTTGAACATAATCATAACCAGGCCCACAATAACGCAAAGGTTATGAGTTAATGAAGTTGAATAAATTATATTTTCAGGTTGACTTTTATAACCATAAACATCTAGTGCCAAATGTGCTCCCAATGATTTGTACATATCAGAGTAATGATATTTCATCCACACTGCCTTTGATTCTGTAAGGTGGCTTTAGTGACGTAGTTCACCTGTGGTCTTTCCAGTGGTATGAGGATTTTTAGATTTCATTTCTTATTCTTTCTGCCCAACATGTTAGTGTCAACATAAAGCCAGATCTTAAACCACATTTGTTGGCATCCGAATTTTTCTTTAAATATTATTTAAATTGTAATTTAAGTAACAAATCATTTTTAGCACATTTTAAAATATTCTGCAATGCTAACAAAAAATACAATTTTAGTGATAAATAAAAGACAGTAAATATAGAGAGAACACAGTCTATTTAAAAAAAAACATTGAAAAATAGAGTAAAATCAGCAAACGAGAGTTGCCATGTAGCGTAGGGACGGAAATATCTCGATCCTGATTTTCTGGCTCCTGGTAACGAACTCCTAGGAGTAGAGCTAATGATTTGATCAGTTAATTTGATAGTTGCTGCTTTTGTATCTTCTGTTTTTCTTTAAATAAAGTTTTCCCTAACAGTATTTCAGAATTTTGCAGAAACGTTTCTAGCCTGGGTAGACTTGTGATTTGGTATTTTCTTCCCAGGTAAGGTTTCTTGGTGAAGTTTGTGAGCACTTGTAGCCTGTCTCTTGTTTTAAAATTGCTAAAGCACAGAATCTTTTTACGCTTAAGAACTTGCTGTTAAACCTTTCATTAAACTTGTTTCTGAAAATCATAATTGCTCAAAAATTCTGAGCATTTGACTCACCCACAATTTTCTAAATCTCATATTTTTTTAAGTATTACAATTTGAGACCTTTCTGTTCCAATGGTTTTGTTTTCTAATGAGCCACATTTTCTTTAGGCAATAATGCACCAATGTGCTAGGTTATGCAATTTCCCCTGTACACAGGAGACCTACGTCATGCACCATTTTTTACAAGGGTAGCAAACCTGCCTCAAGTGGCTAGATTTTAAAATTTGAAGTGAAGGATTTAATCAGTCCTGTGCAAAATGAGAACTGTAGTGTGAAACACAAGAAGTAGGAAAGGGGGAACAAAAAAGGGTTGGGAGGGTGTACTGGGGATTTTTCAATTGGTAATGAGATCCATATAAAATGTACAATTTTATTTCCTTTGTTAGCAAGATTTTCAATGTGATCTGGTACTCCGTTTAGTTCAGTTAAAGCCTGTGATTGACGTTCTAATGAGGGTGTTTGCTGGGAAGCTGGATGTGTAAACTTGATAAAGTAGTGCCTGAACTAATCTTTAAAACATTGTATACAATGTGTTAAGTAGAATGTCTAACACCAAAAGCAAAAAAGTATAAAAGGCAGTGCAAAAAAAACCCCAACTGAATAGTATAAACCTGTTCATTGAATAAATCGGATTGGAAGCAAAGTGAAGTAACTAACCTTTTATACTGTTGTTTTGAACTCAATTTATAAGAAATAAGAACAACACAGATTTTTCGTCTTGGTATTGAGAGCAAATTAATTCATCCTTCCCAATCATAGACACACAAAGCATGATTTGTAAAGAAATCAGCACTGTTTTACTTGTATTATTTGGAAATCAATTACCAGCAATGTTTTAAAGTATCTGTTATCATTTACTGTACGTAAAGAAGAATGTGTGAGAGAAATTTATACCCTACTAAGCAGAATTGCTCAATGGAAATGATATAACTTCCACCATATAACTGAAATATTGAGGTTTTCTCCTTTGGCTGAGAGTTTATGCAATATATAAGCATGATATTTGTTGAAAAAATTATTTAAAGAATATTAGCCTAAATGATGGATCTCCTGTTTGTTCCAGAATGTTTATTACAATTATAAACCTGGATTAAACATTCCAAATAATTCCTTTAAAGATTGCCTGCAATTTATCCCTAGCATAGTGTTCGCCAGAGCTGTCAAATCCGCTGTTGCACTTAAGACTTGTAGTTTCTGCTAAAATGTACCGTTATCATGTCTGTCATCATATCGCTTCTTAAAAGTAGTTTGTTTGCTTCAACCCAATAAACCAAATTTATCTTATATTTGTTATGACAGAAACATAGGGTAGTTGAATGCAACAATTGTGTAATCATAATTGTGCTCAGTTCGAAGAATTGCAACCAGTTAAAATAACTGATCAGGCTTTTAATAATAGACTGGCTTGATTAGGGATGTACTTTATTCTAGGTTTGTTTGCCCGTTTGGTGTCCCTTATCTCAATGGATGCTCTTTTTCTTCATGACTAAATTGAGATTTTATATATATGATCAACGCTGTTGGGAATTGTTTTTTCCTGCATATTTGTTGCATGGCTGGAAATTATAATAAAGGTCATTTTTATACCCCTTTATTTAGGATTTTGTTTTAGGTAAATTTTATTTAGTTATTTAGCAATAGGCCTTATGTGCAATGAGACCATTATATATGGGCATCTCACTGCTATTGTATTCTTAAAAGCACATATTTGTGATTTCCTTGGACCAGAAATTATACCATTTGGAGGGATATTTAAAAATGTTGAATAAATGAAAAGTGAGGCAGCCTTTTAAAACATTCTCTGGGTGCTGTAGGCATAAATTCTCTTCAGCTCAGCTTCACAAATTAAGACTTTCAAAGAAGTAGAAATGAAGAAATGTTTCCATTTCCCTAATTTAGATTGATCCATTTATCAAAATCAGAAACCACAGCCTAACATAAACCTAGCTCCTTTACCTCTGCTTTATGTAGAAATTACAGAGCCCCTGTGAGAGGGATAGATGGCTCTAAGTCATTGGTGTTTGAAATGGAGTGAAATGTGATCAGTGACATAAGTCAGATGCACCTTTTGAACAATTTGCTGCAGTGTTTTAATTTCTTTGAAAGTTTTGATATCTTATGGTAGATTTATTTTAGTTTATGTACTTGATGAAAACGCAAGTTTTGAAAAGCTTGAAGAGTCTAAAATTCTAATTTCTGTAGGAAGTTCTTATATATAAATATAAGATTTAATGTTTTGGACAAACACCTCTTATTCATTGTAAAGACCTCTTATTCATTCTGTAAATAAGAATCAAAGTATCAGTAGATATTTATATGATGGTACTTTCTGAAAATTCTTGGCTGATTTGGTCAGGCTCTGCACATAATGATTGTTCCCTTTAATCAAGCTTCCAATTTTAATGCCTTTGTTGGACTGTATCTATTTCTTCTTTTTCATAATTCAGACTTGGGGTCCTTATTCGACTTGGAAAATGACCTCCCAGATGAGCTGATACCCAATGGAGATGTGGGGCTGGTGTCCATGCCCTCTAATGGAGATGGTGGAATTGGTAGCAGGATGGGCGGAATGGTCCCAGATGCAGCTGCCAAACACAAGCAGCTCTCCCAGCTCCTTCAGTCAGCCAGCAGCTCCAACCTGGCCAGCGGCCTCAACTCTGTCAGTCCTCAGCCCAACATGGGTGGGCAGCTGGGTGCCCTGTGCAAGAGTCCCATGGGCCAGGCTTCTCCGAGTCACCCATCCCAACCTCAGAAGTCTGTCGGAACCACAAGTGGCCAAGGCAACAGCAGCAGTCCAGGCATGAGCCTCAACGCTGGCTTCAACCAGGCCATGCTAAACAACAACCAGAGCCATGGACTCATGGGCCAGAACATGGCCCAGCAAGGGCAAATGATGAACGGCATGATGGGGCCAGTAGGTCGAGGCAGAGCGGCTCCGGGGATGCAGTACCAGGGCCAGACCATGCAGGGTGCACCGGTGGGAGGTGGAGGTGGGCCAGGCGCCAGTGTGTCAGGCAGTGTGCTGGCTGAGACACTCACCCAAGGAGCTCCTCAGATGGGTGCACATAACACCATCAACCCTCAGCAGGCTGGAAACATGAACAAGGTGAGCAAGGTGCCCCCGATGGCCTTGGAGCCAGGCATTTGTTGTCATTAATTTGAATGTACAGATACCATTTTTTCTTTTCACCTGAAAATTAAAATTTTTATTTTTATTGTACAGCAAAAAAAAAAAATCAGACATGAACAAACCTTTTGATCACGAAGTCAGTTATCCACCTTCTCTCATTGTGTCTACCTTCTATGTTTTCTCTTCTATGCCTGATTTTGCCATTTTCAGGGCTCTTCATAGCTGATTATAGTTTTTGCTTTTGTTTTTTGTTTATTATGGAAGTGAATTAATACAGTATTTCAGTAGGTAAGGATGGAACATGCAGCTTCAACCCTCTTTGTTCTCTGCATTCACCAACCACATTTGCTTGTTTGTACAACATGGCTGAAATGTAAGGTGCTGGGCGGTCTTTGTTGGCTTGCCTTACAGAAGTTTCGTAGTGGTCTCATTCCTAATTAGTTGCTAGGCCACCACTTCGGCTTAAACTTGACTGATGGGTTTCTTTGTAGGTTTTAGTGTTTCACTTGACAATTGTTTGTTTAATTGTACAGACAAACTGTGGGAGTCTTGAGAGATGAGTTCTGTAGGTTCTACTGTTAGTGAGTGGTGCTGTCTACTTCAAAAGCCATTTTATGTACCTGCTCTTCTTGATTTGGTCTTTTTTTTTCTCTCTCCAACTTACTGTCTTACCTCTGTTTCCTTATGACAGTCACGTCTTTGTAGTGTCCCAAATAATGAGCTTTTGAATCATGTTAAGTAGTTGTGTGGTGTGTGTCTGGGATAAGACTGAACCACAGAAGCAGAGTGAAGGGCGTGCTTTCTTTTTAAGCCAATAGTTTCTTACTTCTGCCTGAAAGGGCAGAGCTGCAGCACTGCAATGGCAGTTGCAGAATCCTGGTGTAAGGATGAGTTGCTTGGAGAGCTTTAGCTCTACAGAGTGCTGGGTGCCAGACAGCCAGGAGATCCTCTTCCTGCTCCACTGGGTCTGAGGCAATAGCAACTGCAGCATCTGCACAGCCAGACAGAGAACACACTAATGTCTCTTGCTTTTTATCAGCAAAATATTGTTGCAAATGCTGTGAAATTGAATCATATGAGAGTCATAACCTTAGAACATATATCTCAGTAAATGTTGGGATTGTGGACTAGACCCACTTAATGTTCTAGATAGGGAGCATTCTAAGTATTCATGTGAATTACTATTTTAGCTGCAGTAATATTTCTTATGTAACAATATTGTTACTAAATCCCATTCATCTAAGTGATCTAATCATAATTTGGCAATTTGATTTGAATAGCTATTTGAGAAACATGAATTGTAGTGACGCATGTTAGTGGTTCTATCCCATCCCTTCTATCCCATTTTTGACTTCTTAATGAATTTTAGTTTTCACTCTTCTTGGAGTGATGGGATTTCTGAATAATTGTTTTTTTGCACCCTGGTTAGTTCCAACCAATGTTGGAAGACATTGGTGTGGGATTCGTCTGATTACAATTAGTAACCCAATGTACAAGATTTCTATTGAAATCTGCATGTTAGGCATCCTGGTAGTCCTAGTAGTCTTTAACCTATTTCTTTTTTTATGGATTTACTCATCCCTCTCCCTCTTGCCTAGATGGGTCTGGGCTCTTCTAATGGCCCTTTTGGGCAGCAGTACGTACAGGGGACAGTGCAGCAGATGACCGCGGCTGGTGTTAATGCACAGCTCCAGAACAAAGCAGCTCTCTCCAACAGCTTACAGACCACTCTAAAGGGTGCTTCCAGTGTGCCAAATCTGGTAAGTTCACCTTTCATTGACAAAAACTTTTGAACATTGGATGCTGATGTCTACTTCAATAGTGGCTGTTAAGTCTCTTGTTTTTAGTTTACTTATTTTTGTGTTAAAAAATAGAAAAGTCTGCAAGCAAGTAACAGACCATCTGGATCAGCTGGTGTTTTCTCATATATTCATCTCACTTAGAAATTCTGCTAGTGGCATGTTGGCCATAATTCTTATTATTATCCAATGACTCAGTCAGAAATGGCAGCATGGGAGATGCAGTAGCTGATGTGACCGACTATATATGGGAGAACTTTGTGTTCACAATCGGGAAACTAAATAATCAGAGGCAACATGTAGCTTTTAGGGAGAGCAGTCAGTAATCAGTGTATGAAAATAACTTAAAGCTTACAGGAGGAGAAGAACAAGAGCCAGCAAAGAACTGACCCTGTAACTACTTTCACTTTCCCAAACCAGTACAGTACCATATACCTAGTATACCAAATGTCTTGAGACTCTGAATATTTGGTCTCTGCGGAACAATATATCTGCACAGTCAGGGCATAAGAAAATGTCTTAGCCAAGGTCTCAAAAGTGGGAGGAAGAGTTTCCTGACGCGTCCTGCCCCATCCAATCGTGGGAGTGACGGAAGCATCCCTGATGCTCTGAAGGAGGAGACCTTCTACTGGGGACCATGGTGTCAAGCTGACGCTCCCATGAGCACATGGTGACCCAAAGCCTTTTTGTATGTTGGTCCGGGCAATTGTCCTAGTAATAAATGCAGTTTATTCAGGACACTTTTGTGTTTGTGTGGAAATGGGCAATAGGTGAGTCATTAGATTTGTGCACAGAACATACCAAAGTATCAAGGACGTTTCCAGTATCTGTAAGTCGCAAATTGCAACAGAATTGCCAGGCTATGTGCCAGTGCATCATGGTCATACAATATGGTCCTCATGACTGTGTTAATTTCACTTTGGATTAGGCAGTCTGATTGGATATGCACTACAGGATAACCGCGATTTGTACTTCTACCCTAACACTAGTTATCTGAAATTGTACATATAGCACAATGATCATTCAGGATTCAAACTAAAGTAGACACTTGGGCTAAGACATTCATTCACATCTAGGCTTTTTTTCCCCATCATTTAGGTTCCATTTGCGCTCATCTAATAAGGAGAAAATGACTAACAAAAAGCGCATTTTATTATTGGGCTTTATAATGTGTATTTAGATGCAAGACATGAATTCAGTCATGGTGTACATTTCCTGATTCACCAGGGTCTTGTCAGATAAAGTGAACAATTTCAAGCATATACATGAAGTTACTCAGGAGCTACACAACATTTTCCACTGGGTGTCCTAGACATCTCCAAAGTGCCCCAAAACCTCTCCAAATGTACAAAAGGTCGTAAGTCAATATATATTAAGAGTGCATTTTTCTGCTAAAACATCACAATGTTTGAAAACTTACTAAAAGACAATATTGGCTTCATTGTTAAGTTTAATTGATAAATGGCAAAAGGATATTGACTTCTTTGCTATTAGCTTAGTAGCTAATAGGCTAAATATTAAAAGCGGGAGATACTATAATACTGTAAATGCTGTAATACTGCAAATAAATGGTATGCATTCTCATATGCACAAAAGTTCATTTAGCCTTTAAAAAAGTTCATTTTTAAAAGATTCTTACCATCACAAATGCACATTCTTCCTCTTGTAGTCCATGCTAGAAGCCACTGAACGTCACTCTCAGCTTCTAGCTCATAACTCCAATTAAATCTCTTCCTTTCCATGATGTCCAAAAGTATGGGTGAGCAAATTATTCACTTAAAAATATCCATGACTGCATCAGTTCTGCACGCATGTGCTACACCTTGCCTGGCTAGATCACACAAGCAATGTTTTGCTGTGCACAATGCCCTCCCTCACTCAGTGGGTGACCATACAAGACAAATTGGGTGTCTACATTTTTATCCAAGGACGTACCATTTGCTGAAATGGCTGCCACGCCGGTTGCATTTTGTGAAGTAATTTGATAGTTCCCTCCAACACCTTGATACTCATAAGTGTGAACGGGCACCACTCAAAGAAAACTGCTCTTTATGGCCCAACAGCAACAACAGAATCTAAGAGCTAAGGGTTTTTGCTTTCTATTCAGCAAATGTGCTATGTGATTAACATGCATTTTGTGGTAACTAAAGTCTTGTATATTTTGTGTTGGGTTATGAAGGAAATGAACACATGTTTTTGTACAAAGATGTGAGCAAGCAAATAAAGAACTTTTATCATTCTATATACTGTTTAAACACATCATGCAGGTGCTTTGATGATAACTTCAGACTGTCATAAAATGTTCTTATATTGGAAGCCCTTTTTAAAAAGACTGGCCTGATTGTTGTGTAAATAAACAAAATAAACACAGTGTATTCAGCATGGGATTTTTGATGAACGGTTGCATGTAGACAGCTGAAAATTGGTAAGCAGGTACTTATTTCTAAAAATTTAAGTACATAGATTGTCTATATATGATTTAAGAATATTCAGTGCTATCAAGTGATTTGAGTATGCCAGATCGGGCCCACGGCCTAGAGGGCATCCCTGCAGTAGGAGGTTAGCATGACAATAAATTCTGATTCATTGCATCTTTGTTCATACAGTGAAAGTAACTGACTCAAGTATGAAACAGATTACAGAGTAATTCAGTTAATGTTAGTTGTTTTTGTGCAAGCTGTGTGAGGCCTGCCATTGCCTGTAAATAAAGGCTACCAGCAAACAGATGAGTACTTGGCTCCTCTTTGTTGCATTAATGGATTTCGATGTAGGGGAGAGCATAAGTAGCTAGCTCCAATCCTGTACAAGCCAACAGAACAGTGAAACATTAAGAACATCCAGAAGGTTTTATACAGGAAATTGAGAAGCTGTGCATTCCAGTCATGAAAATTCAAAGAATTTAGCACATTTGTTCAAAGAGGAAAGAATGTGTTCATATATAATGGAAATCACTTGAAAATAGAAACCCTGGCAGCTTTGATGCTTACAGCAAGGCAAGTGAAGTGTTCCAGTGCTAGACTAGAAAAAACATCTTGGTGCAAGGCATGACAGACGAAGGTCCAGTTCCATTTTTCCATTGCCCCTACCACTTATCCGTACCTCTGCATTTTGCACATTCATGCCTATGTGTATGGTGTCCTAATTGTTATTGAGATAGAAAGCTTGGGTGAAGTGTTAGGGCTACATGACCCTCCAAACAGAAGGATTCAGAGGCACAGTCCAAATGGAGTGTTACGAGTAATTTTTGAGAATGACTTGCAAATCTCTGGCAAGACGGCTGTGCAAGCAACCCACATGTGTAGCCTAAATCTCATCTTAATGTATAAAAATTATAACCATTGAAATTATATTAAAACAAAAAAGCACAATGTGTTATGGTCCTTTTCATAGAGCACTGCTAGTAGCCTGGTAATAAAACGGTGGTGGTGTTTGTTTTTTTTGTTGTTTTGTTTCGTGACCGATTGCATGAAATTCAAGTTGTGAACAACAAATGCAGACAACCACAAAAGGATGCCTACAACTCATGCAAGATTACCACATCTGAGGACTGCATATTGCCATTTACTACTACTGATGACCTATTGGGTTCTTGAAGGGTTGTCCCATTTCATAGGGGAAGATTTCAACCACTCTGTCCTGTAACTGTAACAACGGACAAGGGGACACTCGAAAACAAGGGATGTGGTAAAAATAGGAAATGGTATTAGGCAGAAGACTCTCCCTCTTTAGTGCTGCTGTACTTCTCCTTTGCATGATGTGCTGTAGCACAGTTCAATCTTTTCCCATTTCCACATTTTATTAGCTCATGAAAAGCTTGTTAACTGACAAGTGTAAATTGTGTTGTATACAGGCATTCTAGTTCAGGGGCAGGAAAACTCTTCTAGAAGTGTGCCTTTTAGTTTCTGTTTGGGTAAAAGATAATGGTAATGCAATCCAGGAATATTGTTTTGTACACATGAGTTTATTAAGGCAGAATTTGGATAATTATTGTAATCAATTAAAAAAGAAATCTGTTCGAGTGGAAACCTAGGTGGTTCTTTTTAGTGAGTGCTTGCTAAAGTCCTGTGGTTTGAAAAATATTCCTTCATTGAAGCATATACTTATGTTGTTAGAGGATAATCCTATAGTTCTGACTAAAGTCACTAGATGGCTCTGCAAAAAAGGAATGGAGCAATGTCTGCCACTAGAGAAGTACGTGGTAGCGCTAATCTCTTGAGGAGGAGCCATTTCAGTGCATTAAACCATACCAGTTCAATGCTGTTAGTCAAGTTAATCCTCTTTGCTGCCTCTGACATGTAAACGTCTATCTGATTTAGGCATATTAATGACCGTGATCATTGTCTTTTACAGCCAGTCTTGATCATTTTCCTTTTTGTGGCTCAGGGTCACTTGGAACACAAAGCTCTTTATGGTCCAAATGGCATTCCATTTTATCCCTCATGTAGGTTAGGGTTGTGCCATTAGATGATTCTGTAATTGATGGCTGACATTCGCCACGAAGTTGAACCAGCACCATGATGCCACAATCCACCTTTTCTATAGTACTTTTGTAAGACTACCGATAACCCACCTCCGTCATCATCCATTGCAATGTTTTCCTGTAGAAATCTTCATATGCCATTTAGGTAGACATTGCACAACCCTAATGTATGTTCGTACCTCCATCATCCATCTGATGAACCTTCCCATCTCCTCTATTTTTTTCCAGCTCCATCAGCAGGTGCCCTCTGTGGGCATGCTCCCCGGCCAGGGCACGCCCGTCGCTGGTCCGACGGCTGACCCAGAGAAGCGCAAGCTGATCCAGCAGCAGCTGGTCCTGCTGCTCCACGCCCACAAGTGCCAGCGGCGCGAGCAGGCCAACGGCGAGGTGCGCCCCTGCGCCCTTCCCCACTGCCGCACCATGAAGAATGTCCTCAATCACATGACTCACTGCCAGGCTGGCAAGTCCTGCCAAGGTGAGAGTACACGTAAACGTGCTGCTCTGCAATCACAGAAAAACATTTTTTGCCGCATGTCAGTGATTTTTAACAAAGCCCATATTGCTTCCTTTTTTGTTTTTTTGCTGCACATCTCTGTTGGTGGCCCTGCTTGAATGAAGACATTTGTTTTCATAAATCACTCTTTTGTTTTAGAGTTTATCTGAGCTCTGGACCCTGTGTGAACATGGAGTGGGTACCGGTCTCTAATGGTGTATCTGTCTTGGTGTCTATGGCTGTTCACTTTGCTTTGGAGCTTACTGCTGCACCACTGCCAGGAACCCTTTCCCTTATGCTTTGCTTATCCCATGTCTGATAGTTAC
Source organism: Electrophorus electricus (assembly GCF_041902795.1). NCBI lineage: Eukaryota > Metazoa > Chordata > Actinopteri > Gymnotiformes > Gymnotidae > Electrophorus > Electrophorus electricus. The sequence goes on from NC_137499.1 coordinate 30,321,700, forward strand.
TTTGCTTAGCTTTTGTTTGGATTATCCAATGTTCTTCTGTAGATTTTAAATTGAAATGAGTTTACATTGAATCTCATTCTATAGCCTAAATATAGGCCTATTAGTAATCCCAGTCTGTAGATATTTAAAAGGTTAGATGTATTTAAAGTTTTAGACTTAGGTTAGTTTAGTTAAATCCCAGTGTGTTACAAGATGATGTCTTTGATCAATGACACTCACTTGCAACATAGTTGGTTTAGTCTCCTCTGCTTCCTTACCTCCCTCCCTTGCTTCCTTTCTTACTATGTGTCTCTCTGACTGTTTCTTTCAGTGGCGCATTGTGCGTCCTCTAGACAGATTATTTCCCACTGGAAGAACTGCACTCGGCACGACTGCCCTGTCTGCCTTCCCCTGAAGACTGCCAGTGATAAGAGAAACCAACAGCGTAAGTCCCCTTTTTAGCAGCCAATATCATGTTTGTTACAGATGATTTTGCAAAAAGGGAGAAAACATCTATTACGTGAGCTAAGTAAAGCTAAAAAATGTTTTAAAACCTCCATTTACCTAATTCACAGGTTTAGAGATGTCCACCTGAAATGATACTGTTGAACCAAGCACAGAAAGTCTGTATCATGGTATTATTAACTACTTTTATAAGGTTTGAAAAACACCAACTTTGCAATAAATACTTTTATGGCATAGTAATCCTTTTTTTGGAAATGCCTGGCTTTAGGGAGCATTTTTTTTCTTTTGAATTTAGCATCTGGTTTATTTATGCTTTTAACTGTCTAGCATTATACGTACATTTACACTTCTGCTCAGACAAGATGGACCTAAACTAGTGCTGCAGAACACACCACAAAGTAATGTAGCTTGCTACATATTTGTGATGGCAGCTCATATTGGCTGGGCCCGACCTGCGCTTAGGGGAAGATGTTCTATGTTTTGTTCTGCTTGGTGCCACCTGCAGGCTGGTTGGTGACAAATGCGTGAGCAGCGCAGCAGATTCCATCAGGCAGTAGGCCTGTAATCTGACACGGTGGGGAAGGGCCCCTGCGCCTCAGCTGACAGAGGGGCAGGGCAGACAAAGGTCCTGGTCTCTGATTGGACAGATGATCACTGAATTGTTTAAATCCCCAGTAGCAGCAACAGAAGCACGCGTTTCAGGCCATCTGCAGTTCCACATTGTGCCGCTAAGCTTACATGTGATATACCCGGGCAGTTTGCTGCATTACAAATATAATATTGATTTTAACAGAATTATCCCCCCCCCTTTACAGTTAATTGGGAAAATACAGCTGAATCAAAATTTCATCTTTCAGCCTTCATCCTCATATTTTGTTGCCTTTTTTGTGTGTGTGTGTGTGTGTGTGTGTTGGGGTTCTTTAGCTATGCTGAGTTCCCCCAGCACTGGCATGCAAGCACCCATGGGGGCAGTGGGTGCCAGCCAGCCTACCGCACCCAACCTCAACAGCGCCACCCACATAGACCCCAGCTCTATGCAGAGAGCGTATGCGGCCCTGGGCCTCCCCTACGTGAACCAGTCTGCACCGCAGACACAGGTCTTGGGCCAGCCGGCTCCACAGACCCAGCAGCAGCAACAGCTGAGGTCCATGAACACGCTAGGTATGAATTTTGCATTAAACACCTAAATGTAATTGCTCTAAATATATGAATTCTAAAATGGATTGTTTTTTACCACCCCTCCTTCTATTGAATGCCACAGGCAGATTTTTACAGTTTGATGGTTAAGTGCTACGTGTTCTTTATCATAGATCTAAAAATGATGAGATATAAAACCTCGTAGAAGAAAAATAGATTGTTTTATGTAGCTGGCAAAATACCACATAAAACGCACAGAACACTTCACACCCAAAATGTATGTGGCATGTTTAACTATGGCATTTAACTGCTTTTAGCAAACGGATTGGCCTATTTCCATCCATTCAGTTTCATATTAGATTGTGTCAGTTAGCCTTTTTAAACAAATCACCAGAATTCCATGCTAAATGTTCCTCGCGTTTAGTGTCTGTGTGTGTTCATGCCTATATATCTGGTCTCTGCTGGCCCTTCAGGCACTAACCAGATGAGCATGGGGGGGAACGGTATGGGCGTACCCACTGGCGATCAGACGAGTCTCCACACTGACTCATCCCTCCCCTCATCCCTCAACAAGTGAGTCTGTCCCTTTTCCACTTGTCACCTCGAACCTCACATACCACAGCCTGATTAGAAAATATCTAACACAAAGAGCAGACATGCAAACCAAGCTGACACTAAAACCTTGCATTTAGAAAATAAATGGTTCGGCGTCATAAACATTTGCTGACTTGTGGTGTGTAATTTCAACGTTTAATGGATCCCTTACAGCCAGCTGATGTCAGACGGCTCCACCGTGGGAGGCATGGGGAACCTGCCATCAGCAACGGCGCCCTCTATGCCTGGCATGAAGAAGGCTTGGCATGAGCACGTCACTCAGGACCTGCGCAACCACCTCGTGCACAAACTGTGAGGGCATCGGCGAGTTCATGTACCTGTGTGGCCAGCTACGCTCTATAGTTAATGTACCTGTGTGACCACTGGATAATGTACCTGTATGCTTGGCTTGCTACTGTGCTGCATGGCTACCTAACCACTACTTTTAAAGTAGCTACATGCCTATTTTGCTGCTATGGTTATAGTACCTGTATGACGTGCTGTCAATTGTGGTTAATGTATCTGTATGGCTAGCTTAATTTAAAATTCTCTATCTCCCACAGAGTTCAAGCCATATTCCCCACTCCAGACCCTGCAGCACTGAAGGACAGACGAATGGAGAACTTGGTGGCGTATGCCCGGAAGGTGGAGGGTGACATGTATGAGTCTGCCAACAGCAGGGTATGCTGCTTCTGTTGACCTCTTTGTACTAAATAAACATGCCAAGTACACAGTGCGCATCTCTTGGGTTAGTCATGCAAAATCTTAACATTAATATGTGGGTTGTGGTTCTTTTTTTAAAGGATGAGTATTACCACTTACTAGCTGAGAAGATCTATAAGATTCAGAAGGAACTGGAAGAGAAGAGGAAATCCAGACTACAGAAACAGCCTCCCATGGGGGTGCAGCAGCCTGGTCTTCCCCAGCCTAATGCCATGGGACCCACACAAACCATTCGGCCACCAAGTGAGTGTGGGCCTCACCCCATTCAGTCTTGCCCATTGCGTTTTAATTGTGGAGGTGTAATACTTTTGATAATGCTGTGCCTAAAGTTAAGGTATTTTTGTCTTATGTCCTTTGGCTCTCTCCCCTCAGATGGACCTGTGCCTATGTCCAGTGTGCCAAACCAAATGATGGGCCGTATGCAGGTTCCTCAAGGTTGGTCTCTGTTTCCATCTTCAACATGCGTCACTCTTCTAATCCTTTTTAATATACTACAATGCATTGCGGTGTGTATATTCTCATCCTTCTCACCAGTATAATAGCAATCGGTTGTTCTATAGCTTAATTTTGTATGTTATTATCGGTTTGCACATTAGTGTTTTTGATAACGTATGTGAGGTAGAGGTCATACCTTTGTTTTTGTTTGCTCTCCAGGGTTAAATCAGTTTAATCCCATGGCAATGCAGAACGTGCAGATGTCTCAGTCGCCGGTCGGATCCCGTGCAGCTTCCCCAATGAACCACCCAGCTCAAATGAACATGGCATCTGTTCCTGCGGTGAACACCTCTCTACATTTCAGCGTCTATTACCATATCTCCTCATCCCCCCCGGTTCTACAAGAAAAGTACAACATGAATTTTTCAGTTGACACTGACAACTTGATCACTTTTGTTTATTTTTTCTTTTCATTGTTTAGCAGATGGGTATGTCTCCTTCAAGGATGCTGCAAGGCCAAAGCATGATGGGAGCCCATGCAAACAACATGGTGGGCCAGACATCCAACCAGAACCAGTTTATGAACCAGACACAGTTCTCAGCTTCTGCAGCGGGCATGAATGTGAATGTGACCCTGGCCCAGCAGGCAGGACAGGCCGCTGGTACACAGGTGAGAGCAAACATGCTTTATGTGTGAGTAAATTTCCCCAATTATAGCCCTTGAATGCACTTTACCTTTTGGACACAATGCTGTGGGGGATGTTGGACAAGAATGAGTACTGCTTGGGATGGAGTGATGTGCGCACAGGTGTTGGACAAAATGTTAGACTACATTTTATTGAGTAGAATACACTGGGCAGATTTACTTTGGTATGTTATTATTTTAGACTGCTGTATGTTGATTATCCAAAATATTTTAGTTTTGAAAATATATCTTAACAATAAATTCTGCTATACAGTTGAATTGTAGGTGAAGCTTTTGTAAGAAACAATATAGTAAAATATTGTCAGTATATACAAGAAGATATATTGTCTATTTTAGTATTTGCTGTTTTAATGTTTGGTATTTGGCTACCTTCTCTACAACCCAGAACATCACTGCTCAAACAATTCACCAGCCATTGTTTTAGGTTTATCATCTTATATTCATAAGCAATAACATGTGAAGTCTTGCATGATGTCAGGTGTGCATGTGTGTGAGTGCATATCCACTCACTCGGCCAGTGTGCCCTGTGTGTCTCCTCTGCAGCCTCAGCAGTCGAACTCTAACCTCTCCCTGAATGCTCTGGGCTCCCTGGCTCCCCAGCTGCCCTGTGGCCCAGCGGGCCAGGCTGCCCTGCGTGCCACTCCTCCACCTCCCACTTCCTCCCAAGTAGCCCCCAACCTGCAGCAGCACCAGGCTCAGCCATCCACACCCGCCTCCACTGGGGGCCAGGCCACCCCCACACACATCCCCAGTGGCCTCCCTCGCCCCCCGTCCGCTCTGGGCTCCTCTCCTGCCCCCTCCCAGCCGCTCACACCCCTGCAGTCCCAGCCTGAGCCCCCCATGCAGATGCAGCAACCAGCCTCTGAGCAAGCGCAGCACCCCACCACTCCGGTAAGGCACATCCAGGGCCTTGGCATAGTGCAATAATGTCACTGCGCAGATCACGGCTTTTAGCTCTGTAGTAGTAGCACAAGGAGCTCAAACCCTGCTCTGCCAACAGTATGCCCTTGCTTTAAATTTTCCACCCATCAGATGAGATTTTGGAAATGGGGGGGGGCAATGTATGCTCTTCATTTTTTCTTTTTTTTGGTTTTCATTTGGTTGTCATTTTTTGAAATTGAAACTCCACAGCTCTCTCAGGCAGCAGGTAGCGTGGATAATCGGGTCCCCACACCTGCGTCGGTGGCCGAGAGCCACTCCCAACAGACATTGCCAGATTTCCCCCCCGCTGAGAACAAAGCGGAGTCAGGAGAAGACGAGCAGGACTTTGAGACTGGCAAGAAACGACCCGAGTTCAAGACGGAGGTGGGACTCCTGTGTACTTTTCAGAGGCCATTTCATAGCTGACTTCTCAGCACCTGACAAATGGAGCATGCTGTAGATTGAATGCATGTGTTGCATGTGATGGTTTTTTCGCCTTTAGCAGAGCGAACTTTGTTGATCCTGTTTCAGGATGATGATGTCAAGCCTTTACCTGTGAAGAAGGAGGAGCCAGAGAGTTCAGAGCCTAAGCAGGAGCCAATGGAGACAGAGGAGAAGAAACCAGAGATAAAGGCAGAGGCCAAAGAAGAGGAGGACACAGAGCCCTCCAGTACTTCATCCACTCAGTCTGCCCAGACACGCAAGAAAAGTAAAGACTTTTGTTTTAAGATAGTTTTTGTTTGTTCTGCAGGTCTTGCCAAGCTGTGTTCCTTAATCTGTTCTGAAAGACTGAAGCCCTTCCATGATGATCTTTGATCTTTTCTCAGTCTTTAAGCCTGAAGAGCTGAGACAGGCCCTGATGCCCACGTTGGAGGCTCTGTATAGGCAGGATCCGGAGTCACTGCCCTTCCGCCAGCCCGTGGACCCCATGCTTCTGGGCATTCCGGTACACCACTCTAATCTTCCAGAGTATTGCATTTTAGAGAGTTACCGGATGATGCAAGGAAGTAGTTAATTGTGTTCTTCTGTTATGTATCATTTGTTAGGACTACTTTGATATTGTAAAGAATCCCATTGACTTGTCAACCATCAAGCGAAAGCTGGACACGGGGCAGTACCAGGAGCCGTGGCAGTATGTAGACGACATCTGGCTGATGTTCAACAATGCTTGGCTCTACAACCGCAAGACTTCAAGGGTCTACAAATATTGTTCCAAACTGGCTGAGGTGTTTGAGCAGGAGATTGACCCAGTCATGCAGGGTCTGGGCTATTGCTGTGGGAGAAAGGTGAGAACAGTAGTCCACACAGCTCTAAGTTTTACCAGTTATATAGTAGCCCCATCCTGGAAAAAATGTCAAAATTGTATGCAAGAAGGGGACTGTGACTTCAGTTCCACTGGTAGACATTATGGTGATGTGCATGTGACCACATGCACATTATGGTGATGTGCATGTCAACCAGTTGAACTGCCAGATAAAGTTTGAAGCATCTTTCTTTTTTGCATTCAACCAAATGCCTTAAAAGTCAACACTTTGCAGCCAACCAATGTCTAATCGAGCACCATTTTGCAAAATGTAGATGTGTGCTGCTTTTCACTATATTGCACATTAGGCAGTGATCCACACACTGCCTCATGGGTGAAATAAAAATCAGATGAAAGGACTGAATAAACTAGGTCTCAAGAAAGGCTTCATACATCACAGCAAAATAAAAGAGGACATTAAATAGTGCAACAAAAACTGTGTCTCAGCAAGGCTGTGTGTCACTGCAGAACCGTGGAGGTGATAGAAGCAATCAATGATTTTCCTTGGGTTTCTCCAGCTATAATTACAAGCAGAAGAACAGTATCATTTGCCTGTACATGTAGCCCAGTAAAGCTATTGTAATGGGCAGTGACCTGCGCTTCCATACTGTTGATTAATGCAGGGCCACAATGTTCTCCTCCATAGATGTAGAAAATGACTAGAGCTCCTGGCAGAAAACACAAATCTATCTTTTCACCCAACACTCAAGAGGCTGTCCTGATTCTGCATGGTCCTGTGTGCACCAGGAGCGTTTTCCTAATTGACATTAATTGTATGAAAGACACGCTTCAACTAAAGTAGTCTTTGCCTTCAGATCATACATTCGATATTGGGTGCATCTTAAAGGTGAACAGTAGTTCACATGACACACCTCGCACAGCGTTTGCAGTTGCTATGTCTGTAAAAACACCTGCACACATTTTCCACGGCTTTCACTCTTGGTCCACTGTTAGCAGTGAGAGAAAGGGATTCCAGCATTCTAGGCTCGCCTGCGGGTCGTACAAACATAGGTTTGCTATGTGACATGAATGGTGCCACGTTAGCAATGGTAGACTCCTGTGGATCACCCATGCAACTAAACTAAGAAGCCCAAAGCACTGTAATGTGAATGTCATTTGGTATAATGTTAGTGTCACCAGGGAATGAGCCAAGTGTCTGGTTGATGTCTATAGCAATCAACCAAAGTTGTCTGTTTCAGTACATTTAATCTACAATGTGCTGTATATATTTTGATTGAATGTGAATGTAAGCCTCTTCAATCTGAGGACCTAAAGACCAGATGAGTTTGTATACTGTTCGCTTGACATTGTTCCTCTGCCTCTCCACAGTATGAGTTCTCACCTCAGACTCTGTGCTGCTATGGCAAGCAGCTATGCACCATCTCCAGAGACGGCACATATTACAGCTACCAGAACAGGTATCTGCATGCTGACTCTTATAAGAATGAAGGAGGGGTGATGGACAGTGGTGCGCCAAGAAAACAGTGTTATCTCATACTGGAGTTCTCTAGGATGGAGTTCTCTGCTTATGATTGTTCAAGTTTCAGTTCAAAATGGAGCTCAAGATATTCCACATTGCCTAATGTTGCCTGCATTTCTCGTTTGCTCCCCCTGCTGTTCAAAAGATGCAATTATCGCACCAAAAATGTACTCATCTTAAAATAGCTTATACAGTAGGATACTCCACAAAATATCTTGCTTCATTCAGTCTTTATAGCAGTAAACAAGTGACTTAAATAACAAAATCAAATTAAATAAATTTTAATGAATCTGCAATGTTATGCAACCTGCTTGTAAACAAATGTAAATCACATTTACCTTGTGATTTATGGAATATAATAATAAATCTTGAGTTTTAAATATGATGTTAAGTTATTGGTGCAAATACAAAACCATTATTTCAGATTTCGCTTTAGGGTCCAGCAACATCTGTGAATGCTTATGCATCCCTTTTTCATCATTCAAACTATATTCAGTAACACTAGGGTCCAGTTTTTCCAGATTTCATGAGATCAGAACCTGGACTACTGGTTTAGATTAAAATGAACAAGTGGAAAAGCAGATCTTTCAGTGTTTCATGCAATCCAGAATCCAAAGTCTGATTGTGTAGCTTTTAGAGAAGTTAGTCCTTGACACGTTATGCCCCCTGTATTCTCTTATTACCAATTGTCTTCACCATTTGTTTATTGAATGATTTATTAGTAAAATTTATTGTTTGTGTATTGTTCATTGCAATTGAAATAGAAAGGTTCATTTCTCTTTAGTGCATGTGCAGAATATTTATACCATTCCTTATCTGTGGCTATTAGTATTAAACAGCAAGTCTTTGTGATCCTAGTGTGAATGCTAACCTGCTTTGCCTTGGCCTGTCTGGTCTGTCTCATCTCACTACCGGCCCACATGGTCTGCACTCTTGTGCTGTGCTGCTGTCCATGTGCCTTTGCTGTTGTGTACTGGGTCCAGTTCACCCCAATATGGCCTTCTTGCCAACAGGTATCACTTTTGTGAGAAGTGCTTCAACGAGATCCAGGGTGACAGCGTCACCCTTGGGGATGACCCTGCACAGCCACAGACGTAAGTGGGATCCCTTATAGAGCATGCTGGCATGTGCGCTAGCAAGGCTTCTGAGTTAGAGGAGAAGCAGCGCTGAGCCTGGAGGGGTGGGGTTGGGGGCTTTATGGGCGGGGTGTCAATTCAAAATGACACATTCCTTCTCTTATTCAGAATAAGTCAGTGAACGAAATCTTTGGAGAAAGTATGAAAATTCATCCATCCATTCAGCTGTTTATTGTATATCTACATACACATAGATTTTGCTGTACTATTGTGGTTTATTTTTTAATCAGTGATGTAAAGAAATTTATGTAATTAAGCCATTTGGTGCTAGTGGAATTTTAATTACTTTAGACCTTTAATAAGTGTGGATGGTTTACTCATATGAACCTGTATAAAATAAACAGCATTTATGCTGACTTCTCGAATCTTTTACATGAAGACTTGATTAAACTCTTGACATCTCCTGTTGCAACCTATTGTGCAAGCTTGTGGTCACTGATTATTAATTGCAAATTATTCTCTCTACACAGTATGATTTCAAAGGAACAGTTTGAGAAAAAGAAAAATGACATGTTGGACCCGGAGCCGTAAGTAAAACTACCAGACAAACACCAGCTCTTAAGTAGTGGTGTCTCCTGTGCATTTTAGAACACTTTTATTTAGAATTATGCTGTTTGTTGAAATGCTTGTTTTTGTTTCAAACAGGTTTGTTGAATGTAAAGACTGCGGGCGTAAGATGCATCAGATCTGTGTGCTGCACTATGATGTCATCTGGCCGTCAGGGTGAGTGCCTATGCCTGGCTCTGCCAGAACGATCTGTCATGCAGAGTTTGTGCTGATCAGCTTTTGTTTTTCTAACGGTCCTTTAACAGGTTTGTCTGTGACAATTGTCTTAAGAAGTCGGGGAAAGCAAGAAAGGAGAACAAGTTTTCTGCTAAAAGTACGAGGTTTAAAGGTTACTTCCTCATTTTATGTAGACAGAAATGCATATAGGGATAGTTTGATTAATCTGTGTGTTTGAGCATTTGCTTTCACTCTTCTAGGATTACAGACTACAAGGCTTGGCACGTATATAGAGGACCGTGTGAATAAATACTTGAAGAGGCAGAACCACCCTGAGGCTGGTGAGGTCTTTGTGCGGGTTGTGGCCAGCTCTGACAAGACGGTTGAAGTCAAACCTGGGATGAAATCTAGGTAACTGATAAATAACTGACCCACTAAGATGAATATTGACATGTCCTTTTGCCTCTTTCATTGTCAGATTTCATTCATTGCTACATAATTGATCCTCCTAACTTTTGTTCATTTGTAACGGGTCTAACCTGTTACAAATGTATGTTAAAAAAAAATAAAAATCATATGTGGGGGAAAATGTAAAATACAAAATTTAATAAACACTTAGTGCATCACAAATTTGCGTCACACATCCAAGTCGTCTTGGAGCACAACACAATGCAGAGATTGCCACTTGGCTTTTGAAGCTTGCAGATTTCAGTATGAGTGAACTCCCCTTTGGTGTTAACCAGCCAGTGACTGCTGAAATCCTGTAAAATGGTATTGATGCCATCTAACTATAGTAGTGTTAAAAGGCACTTTGGGTTAATCAGAGATTTTGCTAGATACCAGTTAATTTGTTTTACCATTTGAAATGGTACCATTTTAGAAGTCATACCAGCTGACCAACTGAGCAACACAAGTGACCAGGAAGTGAATGGGCACAGATGCTCTTATTTTTCTAACCCCTTTTAAAGTAAAATGCAGTAATTTGATATTTTCTCTGAAGGTTTGTTGACTCGAGGGAGATGCCAGACAGTTTTCCATACCGAACCAAAGCACTTTTTGCATTTGAAGAGATAGATGGAGTGGATGTGTGTTTCTTTGGCATGCATGTCCAAGAGTATGGCTCTGAGTGCCCCTTCCCCAACACCAGGTAATCACACTCAAATAATAGTCCTGCCACTTAATGAACCATTTTCTTTTTCTGTTGTACACGAAGAAATATAAAATGCTAATCTTTCTGCCTCTGGGCTTTGCTGTTTTTTTCCAGGCGGGTATACATATCATATCTCGACAGTATTCACTTCTTCAAGCCTAGGATGCTCAGAACTGCTGTCTACCATGAAATCCTGATCGGGTATCTGGAGTATGTCAAGAAACTTGGGTAAGATTTGTACTCCTTTCAAATTGGAAGCAGAATATATATTGATGTGTTGTCTCCATCTGACTAAACAGTAGTGTCCTCATTACAACTCATTGAAAGAAATGTTTTTTAATATTTATTACAAGAACGGCAGAGCTAACTGTGGTGATTTTTCCAATATGCAGATATGTGACGGGTCACATCTGGGCCTGCCCCCCAAGTGAAGGAGATGATTACATATTCCACTGTCACCCTCCTGATCAGAAGATCCCCAAGCCCAAGAGACTCCAGGAGTGGTACCGCAAAATGTTGGACAAAGCCTTTGCAGAAAGAATCATTCACGACTACAAGGTGAGTCAACAGAACTTCCACAATATCAGTATGCAGCAGTGCAAAGAAAAGACTTGAGAGCATGTCCTGGTGACTGTTTCCTATCTTCCTACTTCAGTTCATAGTTCAGTTGTGCAGTTTAGTGCTTTGGCATCTGAAGACACTTCAAAACACTGAGAAGTGCCCGTTGTTACAGGACATCTTCAAGCAGGCAACAGAGGATCGGCTGATGAGCGCTTATGAGCTGCCGTACTTTGAGGGGGACTTCTGGCCTAACGTGCTGGAGGAGAGCATCAAGGAGCTGGAGCAGGAGGAGGAGGAGCGGAAGAAAGAGGAAAGCACCGCATCTTCAGAGACAGTGGAGGTACCAATGCACACGTAGCCACGGGAAGCAGAGCGGGGCTTTGACCAAACTACAGAGAGAGAAATTTATTTATTTTTTTAAATGTTAATTTTCTGCTTAAAATTCCTGCATCTATAGGGGGCCCAAGCTGACAGTAAGAATGCCAAAAAGAAGAACAACAAGAAGACTAACAAAAACAAGAGCAGTGTGAGTCGAGCTAACAAGAAGAAACCTGGGATGCCGAATGTAGCAAACGACCTGTCACAGAAGCTGTATGCAACGATGGAGAAACACAAGGAGGTTAGACCTGCAACAGTATGTTACCGTGCCATTTCTGTGCTTCCTTTCTGTTGTATTTTATATACTCACAACCCTGTCTCTCAACCCCAGGTCTTCTTTGTGATCCACCTCCACGCCGGCCCGGTGATCAACACCTTACCACCCATCATGGACCCTGACCCCTTGTTGACCTGCGACCTGATGGATGGGCGTGACGCCTTCCTGACGCTGGCACGTGACAAGCACTGGGAGTTCAGCTCGCTGCGCCGCTGCAAATGGAGCAGCATGTGCATGCTGGTGGAGCTCCACAACCAGGGCCAGGACCGCTTCGTCTACACCTGCAACGAGTGCAAGCACCATGTGGAGACACGCTGGCACTGCACCGTCTGTGAGGTCAGTGTTCTCTGTTTGAGGGAACTCACGATGGCTGGGATGCAGCAGCTTTGCCTGCCCAATTCCATGTGTGAGGCAGCAGTAGGGCAGGGTAGGGGGGTTGGATGGGCAGGGAGGGATGTTCTCTTTATGGCCTTTCAAGATGCTGCACAGCATCACGTTCATAGGGAAAGTCGTACTTCGTTTTTCTTTTGTTTAAATTCATTTATTTATTGTTTTTTAATATTATTTAATCACACAGCTCCTCTTTATATTTGAAGACATGACAACCACAACTATAGAAATAGGACTGAATTCATTAGAAAATTTCCTAGGTTCAGTGGCTGATGTTAAGACCATGAAAATTCCCAACTTTTAATTTTTTTTTTTTTTTTTCAGGACTTTGACCTATGCATTAACTGCTACAACTCTAAGGGCCATGAGCATCCAATGGTGAAGTGGGGTCTAGGCCTCGACGATGACAACAACAGCCAGAGCAGTGAGGCCTCCAAGAGCCCGCAGGAGAGCCGGCGCCTGAGCATCCAGCGCTGCATCCAGTCACTGGTGCATGCCTGCCAGTGCCGCAATGCTAACTGCTCTCTGCCATCCTGCCAGAAGATGAAGCGGGTGGTGCAGCACACCAAGGGCTGCAAGCGCAAGACCAATGGTGGCTGCCCTGTGTGCAAGCAGCTCATCGCACTGTGCTGCTACCATGCCAAGCACTGCCCCGAGAACAAGTGCCCCGTACCCTTCTGCCTCAACATCAAGCACAAGCTCCGCCAGCAGCAACTGCAACAGCGGCTGCAGCAGGCGCAGATGATGCGGCGACGCATGGCACTGATGCAGGGCCGGGCCATGCCTCAGCCCTCGCCCAACTCAGGAGCCCCTGATACGCCCAGCACCCAGCCTCCAACACCCCAGCAGCAGCAGCCCAACACGCCGCAGACCCCACAGCCGATGCCCAGCCAGATCCAGCCGCAGCCCCAGAACATGGCCAGCATGCCCCAGGCCTTCGCCGGAAGCGGCCGTGTCAGCCAGCCACCCACCCCGGGCTCGCAAGGCAAGCCGGGCCCGCAGTCCTCCCCGCTACATCAGCAGCAGTCGCCCCTGCCCATGGGGACACAGCAGCCGGCCCAGCCACCACCACCGCAGCAGCAAGCCTCTCTGGCCGCCCTCAAGGTGGCTCGGCAGATAGAGATGGCAGCCAAGGCCAAGCAGCAGCAGCAGCAGCAGCAGCAGCAGCAACAGCAGCAGCAGCAGCCGCCAGACTTTCGGCTCAACATGAACGGCATGCCCATGAACCAGCCGCGCATGATGGTGCCCATGCCGGTGATGGGGCCACGGGGGCCTCAGCCCATGCAGGGCATGCAGTCGCCCCCGTGGGGTGCCAGCATGCAGGGCCCCATGCAGAACCCCCAGGCTCCTCCGCCGCAGCAGGTGGCCGCCCAACAGGCCTCTCTGGCCCCTCAGCAGCCTCAGGTAACACAGTCACCTCAGCAGGCCCAGCTCATGCAGCGGGCCATGATGCAGCAGCAAGCGCCCAGGCCCATGCCGGGCGTCATGCCGCAGCAGCAGGTGCCTCCTCAGGGCTCGCAGCAGCCCCCAAGAGGCGTGGCGAGCAACATCCCACCAGGGGCCCTGCAGGAACTGCTCCGCACGCTCAAGTCACCCAGCTCGCCGCAGCAACAGCAGCAGGTCCTCAACATCCTCAAGTCCAACCCGCACCTCATGGCCGCCTTCATCAAACAGCGGACAGCCAAGTACCAGGCCAGCCAGCCCCAGCAGGCCCAGGCCCAACCCGGTCCACAGGCCATGCTCGCCGGCCAACCGACCATGCAGAACATGGCCATGCAGTCGGGCCCTGCCCCGAGGCCCGCTATGCCCCCCCAGCAACCTCAGCAAGCTCCTGCACAGGGTATGGCCACCATGGGCCCACAGGGCCAGCTCATGAATGCCGCGCACAATGGCAACCAGCAGCTTTATCGCCGACAGCTTTTGCGTCTGCAGCAGCAGCAGCAGCAGCAGCAGCAGCAGCAGCAACAACAGCAACAGGGAGCTATGCCCCCTGGGCAGGGGCGGTTCCCCCAGCCCCAAGGCGCAGCCAGCTACTCTCAGATCCGCATGCAGCAGCAGCTGGCGATGCAGAGCGCCAGTGGGCCTATGGGTCAGATGGCAGGCATGGCCCAGATGGGCCAACCGGCCATGGGCATGGACACGACACAGAACATGATCCAGCAACGCATGCTCCAGCAGCAACAGCAGCAGCAGCAACAGCAGATCCCTCAGCAAATGCTAAAGCAGCAGATCGGCTCACCACCACCACAGGCCACCTCCATGAGCCCCCAGCCGCACATGCTCCCCGGACAGCAGCAGGGCACACACCTGCCTGGCCAGTCTATGGTCAACCCGCTGGGGAACCAGGTGAGGTCGCCCGCCCCGGTGCAATCCCCCCGGCCTCCGTCCCAGCAGCCCCCACATTCCAGCCCATCCCCACGCATGCAGCCCCAGCCTTCTCCTCAGCATGCCTCCCTGCACTCCAGCTCGCCCCACCCCGGGCTGGGCGCACCCATGCCCGGCGCCATGGAACAGCAGGCCCACATTTGCACGCCAGAGCAGAGCGCTATGCTCCCACAGCTCAATACGCCGAATCGCAGAGGGCTCACCAATGACTTGAGTATGGTGGGGGACACCACAGGAGACACATTAGAAAAGTTTGTTGAAGGATTGTAGCAGTGAGAGATGCTTGGTCAAGAGGCGTTTGTTTTCACAGTTCTTTGTACTGATATTTCAAAGAAAGGATGTGAATGGTTTACATAAAAACCAATGGACTGCTATTTCTTCCTTCTTATGTGTGTATCTGGGTGGATCACAGAATCACTTTCTTTTTCTTTTCTTTCTTTTCTTTTTCCTGTGTTGTCTTCAGGCCAGAATTAGAGAGCTCTGTCCTGGTATTTGTTACATTTTTTTAATTATTGTATTTTTTTTCAGGTATGGACTTTTTAATGGAAATTTCTTGAGGCAAAAAATGATTTATTATTGAAGATTTTCATTTTGTATGCTTGAAAATTTTAGATGCTTTTTTGTGTTCAGAGACTGTAAGATAAGTAGTGTGGGGCTCGGGTGATAAGCCCTCATTCCTCTCCGATATGTATTCACCAGGTTGGAAAAGGACATGCCTTTGGGAGACGCACCATTCTCTCATCAAGCTGTGGAGACTGTATAGGAGACCTGTGTTCATTTGTACAGAAAGGCGCTCGTCTACAAAACAAATGAGCGAAATGTGGTAATTGCTCTTATTTTTAAGGTGCCCAGATGCATAATTTATTGGCCTGGATGCTGTAGGTGTCTCTCAAAGTGTAGAAAATGTTGCTTTGTTTCTCCTTTGATGTCTGTCAATGACAAGCCTATCCCTTTTCTCATGAGGGCCAGGACATCTGTTTGACTGCTGATTTGTGTAAAGAAAGAGTTCTTCAGTCAATCTTTT
Source organism: Electrophorus electricus (assembly GCF_041902795.1). Taxonomy (NCBI): domain Eukaryota; kingdom Metazoa; phylum Chordata; class Actinopteri; order Gymnotiformes; family Gymnotidae; genus Electrophorus; species Electrophorus electricus. The sequence continues at coordinate 30,337,467 of NC_137499.1, forward strand.
TTTTGTCTTTCTTTTCCTCTTTGTTTCTTCCTACACGAAACTTGAATTGAGCAAGGATGATTCTTCAATATGAATCATGCAGGTTGATGAGATACTGTACATATAAGGAAAAAAGATTGAGATCATTGTATAGACTGGTTAAAAGAACTCATTTCGTACTTCTATACCATATTGTTAAATAAACTGTGTGCAACAGACAGCGTTGTACTGTTTGATCAGTCTTCCAGTAATGAGTTGCAAAGTTTTTAATAGCTTAAAGATCCTTTATTCTTGAGGTTGGCATAACCTCTGTTTTTGGTGTTAGAAAAAATGAGAAGAATTTTAGGAACTCTTCAGCATGGGAAGACTGTCAGCAACTATGTTAATAATTACTAATAACTAATAATTCTGGTTTTGTGAGTACCAAATGACCACTTCAGCAAAGCGGGGTTATTTTCATAGTTCTGACAGGTCTAGTTGACTAGATGTAACGTATATAGAATATATAAGTGTAGTGCTCACCTGGGGTTTTAAAGTTTTAAAGAGCTACTATTAAAAAGCTAGATGTGTGTTTATACCACTAGACTGCCAGATAACGGAGGACATTACACATCAGCATCTGCTTCTGTGCTATCCTATTGTTGGCAAGGGAGTGTACCTGCCCAATTCAGATATTTAATTCAACAACCAATCAATTAACTTTAGGACATGTTGCAGAGAAATATTGTACATGTTCTCTGTGTTGAAAAGCCATTCCTGTTAAAATGTAATTTACTGCCAGCCATGCTGGCAAACTTGGACACGACAAAACAGCTGCTGAGCCGAGCCAGCTCACTCCTAGGAAGGGACCAGATCACTCAGATTAAGTTCCTGTCACAGGAACCCTCAGGGTAGCATGATGATCTGAATTGCAGTGTTCTTCCTGCTAGGGATAATATTTAAATTCTTTGCTGGTCAGATTTCTCTACAAGCAAATGAAATGCATCAATTTTCATTGAAAGGTGAAGGTGAATTCTGTAATTGATGTTCCATAATGTGTTTTGGCTCTGTCCCTCTTGCTGCCATCTATTTTCTGTACGCAGTGGGGCATTTAAGTGTGTGCGGCTTTTTTTGTTTTGTTTTCGTTTTTAGCCAACCCAAGAGCCCAAGATATACACTACCTGCGCAGCATATAATTCGTAATGGGTTTGTGATCAACTGGAGCAAATCTCTCACTTTGCCGACATGTGTGCTTGTTCATGGAGGACGTGTAGACTGCACAGTCTATAGTCTTGCAGCGCTGTCCGTGACGCTCCTGGCCAAGTAAGCCATTAAGGCGTCATGAACTGCTGCTTTCTGGTGCGCTCTTTCGTCTCCTGCGTTCTCGCTGGAATCCGAGGATTTAAACAAACCTTACATTTAAGTTGCAATTTCATGGCGCAGTGCAACGTGAAGGCGTTTGCACCCTACAATCGTAGAAATAATCTATAAAGTAGATTATACGATAGCTCATAGAAGGGAATTCCAGGTGCCACTTTTATCAATGTCCATTGTCCCATTAGTGTACTGGTGTTTTTAGTAAGGCACAAAAAAATAAACGTTTGCCCTCAAACGTCTGAAATATATTTTTTAAAGCTATTAGAAAAAACGTAGGTAGGCACGTATGTGGCTCGCGTTTACGTCATCAATAAGCGCCATGAGAAGGTCCTTCCTTGAACTGTTGTCGCGCGCTTGCCCGACACGCCGGTTTTTGAGTACTATCTAGCTAGTTAGGTCAAAACGTTAAAAGAAAATGTCTCGCTGTTTAGCATTATTTAAGTTTGCACTTGAAACTTCTGGGAAGGCTAATTCCAGGCTTTTCTCGTTTAGGCAAAGGGTAGGAACCCGGATCGTCACAGCGACATTTAGTGGAGGTAACAGTTTGTTAGTAGCTAACACGTGAACTATTTAACGCTAGCTAAATGTGAGCTGTCAATGACGAGTAACCAGAGGTGAAGGGCTTAGTTTTAAGAACATTAAATCAGGCTTCATGATAGAGGCTTTAATAATGAATAGTTAGTATAAATAATTTGTTCGGTTGTGTAGGGGATCAGATCAGTAGCCCCCTTTTACACCTTAATACTAAAATGTAAGATTGATTGTGTTTCACAAAGACTCTTATCATTAAGTGCTGTCGTCATTTGATTCAGATAGTACTTACAACTATGATCTAGGGCCAACACATGCCCTTTAGACACTACTCAAATTATAACCACTTCAATGAGAACTTGGCTCATCTACTCTAACTGACATCTGTGATCCCTGCAGTGTTACACAACACCACAACATCCTGATCTCTTGTTCCCTGGCAATAGTCAGTACGAGTACAAGGCAGCAGTGGTATTGCACTAGTCCTCGACTGTGGATACCCAGCCATCCTAGTGGGATTGTGGCCTGTCGAGTCTACAGCACCCAGGCAGAAGCCACAGAGGAGGAGCCTCTCCACAATATCATTAGTGAAACTGAGAATGTCCAAGGTACCAATGCACCCTTTTATTTTATGTTATTGTTCCCTTTGAAGCCATGTAGATTTGTTTGTTCGTCTGCATTTGTTGCCTCTCTCATTTTCTAGCTGAGTGCTTCTCAGAAATGAACTCTCTGTGGGTACGTGCTGTGAGTGTAGATAAATTTACTATTCCCGACCACTTGATCTTATTAACTTGTACCAATTTTACTGTAAGGATCCTTCTCCAAGCATGAGTTCCAGGCAGAGACAAAAAAGTTGCTGGACATTGTGGCCAGATCTCTGTACTCAGAGAAAGAGGTAAGGCAGAAGACTTATTTTATATTTAACAAAAATAGCTTGTAGGATACGTATATCAGAGTATGACATTTTAATAACCTATGAGATATATTTATAAAAATGGCTGATTAAATTGTGTTTATGGGAAGTTGCATTGAACACAGATTATCATGAGATATGCATAATTTCAGAATAATTTGATAACAGGTGATCTGTGAAAGAAGGTCTCAGTTAGGATCTTCGGTTAGGTTTTGTAAACTCCTTGCTTGGTAGAAGCTTTTGAAGATGTGACCTTATGTATCATTTGAAAGTTCTGCTTCAGATCTGCTTGGAAAGATGGAGTTGGTAGTGTTGCTCTTCATATTTAACCCTGAAATCTCCGACACATCTTACAGGGTAGCATTAAGATCCGCCACTTCTAAAACGTTTACTGCAATCTGTATCAAGGAGAGAGAAGATGCATCAGTCTTAAATCTCATGCTCAGTTTTCTCATACTTGAGCCTAGAGATTCTGCTGCTGCCTGTCATGTTTCTAACCTGTGAAATGTTTTCTAACCTGGTTCCAGGTGTTCATTAGGGAGCTTATTTCCAACAGCAGCGATGCCCTAGAGAAGCTTCGGCATAAGCTAGTCACTGGAGGGGGAGACACTGCACCTATGGAAATCCACCTGCAGACAGATGCAGCCAAAGGCACTCTGACCATTCAGGTATGCTCCAGCTATGGAGAAGAGGTTTTGTTTTACATGCCAAACACTGCTTATTGTGTAGTGTGAAGTGTTGTGAATTTTCATGTATGGGTGTCCAAAGTGGACATGCCTGATATATTAGTGTGAACTGAATTGTCCCTTATCCCATCTAGGATACAGGCATTGGTATGAATCAAGATGAGCTGGTTACTAACCTGGGTACCATTGCTCGGTCTGGTTCTAAGGTTTGTCATCTTGCTCCATGGTCTTCTTCATTGTGCACTACCTGTGATTCTGCATGTTCTTATCAGACCTTCTGTCATGGTTCTTCTACTGTTCTCTAGGCCTTCCTGGATGCTCTGCAAAACCAAGCTGAAGCAAGCAGCACCATCATTGGCCAGTTCGGTGTTGGCTTCTACTCAGCCTTCATGGTGGCAGACAAAGTGGAAGTTTATTCACAGAGCGCAGAGTCAGGTGTCCCTGGATACAAGTGGTCATCTGATGGGTAAGACCCAGGCGATTTGTGTGGTGTAGGCAAGCAAAGACGAAGAATAAAATTAATTTGGAATAATGGTCTGAATTTGGAATAATGACTCTAGACAGTTCTGAATTTACTCTCAGTTCTGCTGTGTTTGTGCAGCTCAGGCGTGTTTGAGATCGCAGAGGCTAGTGGGGTGAGACAGGGCACAAAGATTGTGATCCACCTTAAGGATGATTGCAAGGAGTTTTCTTCTGAGGATCGTGTCAAAGGTAGCATGTTTTTAATTATTTGTGGTAATTTATGCCATGCATTTTTACTAAGAAACACTAGTAAGTGAATTGTAGGAAGTTAACGTTGGTTGTATTTTAATTTTCTTGTATTTTAATGTTCTTTAGAGGTTATAACCAAGTATAGCAACTTTGTAAATTTCCCCATCTACCTGAATGGTCGGCGACTGAACACTCTGCAGGTAAGTTTACTCTGTACATGAAATGCTGTCAAGTTAATTATAATATTGATAATCTCTCATCATGTATCAGATTTAATGCTTACAGATTTATTGTTTCGAATTAGTTTGAACTGCATAATAACAAAATAGCTTAAAACAGATTTTTGCTCTGATGCTCATCCATGCTTTGCCATACTCTGGGGGAGGTCAATATTACCTTTTTTTAATTGCTTTGGCTTAACTAAATGTTTTAGTATAGCATGACTTTTTCTCTTACATTTGTAAACTCCATATTTGGAGGTTTAGAATGTATCCCCTATGAAGATATTTTGTGAATATAATATTTGATGATCCCAGATTTGGGTGTCGTTTGCTAGCAACACATCTAAAATGGCCTGACTGATGAGGGGATAAATGAGCAGGGCCAAGTGTGAGTCTCACGTGTTTCCCCATAGGTGCCCTGGATGACTTGAATCTCACATGTTTCGCTTCTAAGAGCACTGGTTTACTTGAATCTCACGTGTTTGCCCATTGGGCGCTCTGGATGCTGTGAGTCTCACGTGTTTCCCCTCTAGGCGCTCTGGATGATGGACCCCAAGGAGGTGAGTGAGTGGCAGCATGAGGAGTTTTATCGCTATGTGGCCCAGGCGTACGACAAGCCTCGCTATACACTGCACTACCGGGCTGACGCACCACTCAACATCCGCAGCATCTTCTACGTGCCCGAGACGGTGGGTGAGCGAGAGCTAGGGCTCAGGCCCCACTACAAATACACAAACGTAGCTGCGGGTCTGTACACGTACGCACATGTGACTTCCTGCTTGTCTGACATGATCTGTGTGTGTGTGTGTGTGTGTGTGTGTGTGTGTGTGTGTGTGTGTGTGTGTGTGTGTGTGCGCGCGCGCCTGAGTGTAGAAGCCATCCATGTTTGACGTGAGTAGGGAGATGGGTTCCAGCGTGGCTCTGTACAGCAGGAAAGTACTCATCCAAACCAAAGCCTCAGATATCCTCCCCAAATGGCTGCGCTTCCTGCGAGGTTGGTCTGTCTGACAATTTTACTACAAGATCTGCATAGGATCTGCATAGGATAAGAAATCTTGGTATATATTTCAGTATAAATTACATATATGGGAGTGACTTCTAGATTATGAATTGAAATGTTCATTTATATTATCTGTCTACTATAAAACCGCTTATAATAACAATAATTTGGGTTTTAATATTAGCAGGCTACATAAATGTAGTATAATTTACCTGAAGCTAAAAGTGTCACTCCTCTGAGAAGGTCCTTAGCAATAAATGCCAAAACATAAGTAGTAAATGCTTGCTTTAGTGCTTCCATGCTTGAGAAAAATGATTTACTGTTGGAATATTTACTGACAGGGCAATATGTAAAGAATTATGGAACATTTTATAGTAGGTTAAAAGGCAACTGAATTTTTACTGGCAAGTAAAGCCGAGCTGAATGGGAGCTGATTGCGACTGTTAATATAAAATGACTGACATGCTGGATTCGGATGGGAATCAAATCACTAAAGAACGTGGGGGTGGGGAATCACATTAGCCCACCTCCCCATGTTGAACAAATCCGTCCAAACATGGCTTTATTCTGTTCCCATTTCAAAAGGTTGATGGTAAGAATGGAACTTGCCACAAAACACTTTGGTGAGAAAATGTGCAGGTTGTACTTTCTTCATATAGGGTGTGTGCGTGCGTGTGTGTGTGTGTGTTGCAGGTGTGGTGGACAGTGAGGACATCCCCTTGAACCTCAGCAGAGAGTTGTTACAGGAAAGTGCACTCATCAGGTAATATGGGTAATTCTGTTAATAATATGTGAAAGGTTGCTTTTGATTTATTTAAAATAAATAAATAAATCGATAAAACCACCAGATCACTCTGAGGTCAAAAGCACTTGGTCTCATCCATAGGAAGCTAATCTTTAGTTTAATCTTTGCAGAAAAAAAAAAAAATTGGCGGGGGGGATCTATTTCTGAAAATAACAGTACTTGGTGTTCAAGAAGTGTTTTTGCCATTAAAAAAAGAAGAAAGCTAGAAGGAATAGTGTGAGAGAATCCTATTTGCACAGATTTGAGGAATGTTTTCCATTATAGTGAGATGGGCTTAGATTTAGGGATTGAAAACTAGACTAAACGGGTCATTCCCGGACCTGTTGTCCAGGAAACTGCAGGACGTGCTCCAGCAGCGTGTGATTCGTTTCTTGCTGGACCAGAGCAAGAAGGAGCCCGAGAAATATGCTCGCTTTTTCGACGACTACGGCCTTTTCATGAGAGAAGGCATTGTCACAACAGCTGAGCAGGACGTCAAGGTGAGAGGAAGGATGAAGAACGGCAAGAGAGAGGAAAAGAAAGAGAAAAGGGGGAGAGAGGGGCCAGGGTAGATTGATGGGGTTTATGGGGAAGATGGTTGGGGAGGGCGAGTAAGAGTGAGTGATGCATTTGTGTGTTTTAAGAATCTCTGCTCTAATATTCTTAAGAACAATCTCTCTAATGAACGAAAGGTATTGCTCATGGTTCTTGATTACTAAGTGTTCATGAACTGTCTTTGAGTATAAACAAACATGTATTAGGCTATGTGAGATAATGAGATGTAAGTGTAAATGATGGCTGAATGTTTGTCATCAGCCCCCTTCAATCAGATATTCATTCATCTCTCCCAAGTTGTTTTAATGCACGTGTTATATGTTTGCTGTGTCCTGATGAATCTGATGGTTAATGATCCAGGCCGTATGTCACCAGAGGGAGGCTTTTGCATGCACCTTCCTCTCAGGCCTCAGAGCCACTATATCGTGAGCCTTTCCCCATCTGGTAGTGCTTATTTTTGTCCGCCGGTCATCAGGAGGACATTGCCAAGCTGCTGCGCTTCGAGTCTTCGGCACTACCCACCGGCCAGCACACCAGCCTCATGGACTATGCAACGCGGATGAAGGCAGGCACAAGGAACATCTACTACCTGTGTGCCCCCAACCGCCATCTGGCTGAACACTCCCCATACTTTGAGGCCATGAAGCAGAAGGATATGGAGGTGAGGGAGAACAGAGCTCCTGCCGGAAATGCAGTGGTTCCTGCCGTCTGATCCACTCTGGCTCCAGTCCATGTTTTTTCCCTGAAGGAGTTATACTTTACCCTAAAGAATCCAGACTAACTGGTTTGGGAATTCTGTGTAGGCCTTTGACTTCATTCTGAGCCATCTTTTCCCTCTGCAGGTACTTTTCTGCTATGAGCAATTTGATGAGCTAACGCTGCTGCACCTTCGAGAGTTTGACAAGAAGAAGCTCATCTCCGTGGAGACAGACATTGTTGTAGACCACTACAAAGAAGAGAAGTTTCAAGACAGCAGGCCAGGTAAGACAGAATCTTCTATAATGTGATCTCTGTGATGCGACTGGAGGGAGAAAAGAATGTATCTTGTACTTATGGGGATTGAACAGAATTTCTTTGAACTAATGTATCAATTTACTGACTTTTATAGCATCAGAAAGACTGAGTGAGCAGCAGACTGAGGATCTAATGGTATGGATGAGAAACTCCCTTGGCCAGAGAGTCACCAATATCAAGGTAATGGAAATAGTAGATGCAGATTTAGTCATATCAACATTTGAAGTCTGATGCAACACTAAGGAATCTTATCTTAATAATCTCTTAATAACTCTTGAGGTTTTTTTGTAATTGATGGAGTATGCACCATGAGTGGGGTGACAGCAGGTGACGGTATCTTCCCATGTCCTGGCAGGTGACCCCGCGGCTGGCCACTCACCCAGCTATGATCACGGTGCTGGAGATGGGGGCGGCACGCCACTTCCTCCGCACGCAGCAGTTGGCACGCACCAGCGAGGAGCGAGCGCAGATCCTGCAGCCCACACTGGAGATAAACGCTGGGTAAGCAGCACGTCACAGGCACGGCGTGACAGAGGAGTTGGGAGATGAGTTACTCCAAGATAACACTGCCTGACCGCTGGTCATTACACAGGAGATGTTTGTAATTCTGTTTTAAAGTTGTTTGTTGCCTAGTCATGTCAGTTAACATATTATATCCTAATCTTTATCCTACCAGTGTCACTACATTTAGCGCTGGTTTATTTTGTATGTTTTTTGTTTTTTTTTCTGGCAGGCATGACCTCATCAAGAAGCTTCATTCTCTGAAGGACTCGAATCCTGACCTGGCACAGCTGCTTCTTGAGCAGGTACAGATATAGGCATAGTTATAAAAAAATTTCAAAACCACCATTCCTGCTCACACTACTTCTAAGATGTGTTGTGTTATGTTGGGTGGTGTGAGCAGTGTCCTCTAATACATTAACAACATTCATTGCTCTTCTCCATGTAGTACCACTGGGGGCGTTTGTCTGATGAGTAGATCATCAGACAAAGTAGATCATGAGTATAATCTATGAACTATTTCCTTCTCATGTTTTTAGATTTATGACAATGCCATGATCGCAGCTGGCCTGAATGACGATCCCCGGCCAATGATCTCTCGTTTAAATGATCTGCTAACGAAAGCCCTGGAAAAACACTGAGGAGCAGGTTATAGAGATGCCTCTGTTGAGTCATATCCTGAAGACATTTTTGTTTTTTCAAAGCCCTCTGTAGGGCCTGCATCATCACATCTTGTCCCACCCTCTGACAAATCAGCAGGAGCTGAGCCTAAACCCTAGCAAAGGTATTTGGGAGGAACCCTCCCTGCTAAATAGCACTGTTGGTGAAATGTGCAGTTGGCTTCTAATCTTTGCCAAGTTTTTCCACTGCTCTTGTGATTGCCAAAGTTTGTCAGAGGGAAGATGGCACAGGTCTAATGTGAAAGGGCAACTTCAAAAGTTGATGTGTGAAGTTCCCCTCTATCCGAGCTGCACCATGTGAACAGCAGTTTGCACTCTTGAACACGTTAGGCAATTCCAAGGAGATCATAATCTTTTTAATGTTCTTGGCTTCTCTACAGATTTGTCCTTTTTTTTTTTTTTTACGATCAGCATATACACTTAACATGTTATCAGCCCCTTTCATATTCAGGTGTAAAGGTCAAATTAACAGGTGTCTGCAATAAATGTTTGTCAAATGCCATCATTCATCAAGAGCTTAAACTTCTCATTCATTTTAATACATACACAAGTTATGTGGTTTGTAGAAATCTTATTGACTTTATTTGTTCCATATTCTACTTTGTGTGAGCTGAATTTGATTCTGGAAAACCAGTTACACCACAGCTTTTCAGCTGAAGTGCATATGTATTAAAAATGCAGTGGAAAGATTGTGACTGGTCTTGTACTTCTACAGCTACTTTACTGTCATGTATTTTATTAATGATAGTGTATCCTGATGATCTGAGATTATATCTACTAGCTACTTATATTGTTATTGGATTTCATCCTGTATGCTTCCACTGTTGATGTATTGCTCTGATATAAGTAGTAAAACAAGCATTTAAAAAAGATTATGAAGGCAATTAACTACGGACATTGCGATTGTGTCCACTAGGTGTCAGTGTATACTCAATTTAAACCAGAGCCCCGTTTTCAAGTCTGTTACTTTGCTGACCAAGGATTTTAACGCGGTGAGGACATAAAGTGGTTGTTCAGATGACCGTTATATACTTTTAAGAACACAATGTTTTTGATACGCAGTTTCATTAGAACTCATGTTTGTTTATGGTATATATCCATAAACAAAGTTTTCCTGTTCATTAAAACTGGTTCAGTTTTCATAAGTAAGCCTACATATTATTCTAAGTAATTGGACAGTTGGCTAATAGCAACTATCTAGTTACAATAGCAAGCAACCTGGCGTTTCAGCACAAAACGAAAAGCAACGATAAGCCCAAAGAACAGAATTATGTTTCAGTTTGATAAAACAAAGTCATAAAAAGCCTGTAGAGTTTTTGGGACAAAGTCTAACTATCAAACTAGACAAATATTAACCTGTAGCTGAGTACTATTGAGTGATGATAACAAGGTAGAGAAAAATAACCATTTGTGATGTGGACCACCTCATCTATAAAACAAGTTTGACTAAAGTTGTTAAATATTGAAGACCGAATGCAAGGAAATGACAACTATTGAAAATGGAAATATTACTAACCTGACCTTTACCCAAAAGGTTCTGGTGATGTCATTTAGTCAAACCAGAAGATCTGTGTAAAACATTATTTATTTAAATTAACATGCTAAATTCCATGAACACATACATATATAACTGTGCACAGAACAAGACAGGTTACCATCAGTTAACTACCTTTTGAGTACACAGAACTGACCGAGACAGGCCTAGTAGCCCACAGATAAGGCTGGAGCCTGGATGTGCCTATAGGTATATTTAACTGGTAACCTAAACGGAAGTGTCACTTCTGAACTAGCCAATGCTATCCAGGTTTTGTTGGGTTTTTTTTTTGGTTTTTTGGTTTTTGGTGGTTGTTGTGGTTTTTTTTAGCAGTTTAGTAGCTTTTTTACACTCCCAAAACTTGTTCTGAAGATGACGCTCATTCTTTTCAGGAAAGCAGTGGCTATAAGAACGTTTTTAATCAAGCACTTTCAAAGTTGTATATTTTAAGGACATTTTTCTTTTTACTATAACTTCATTTTAAGAATTACTGACTGGATCAGATGACATTATTTCCAGCAAAAAGCCGACAAAAGTAATACCACGACTCGTTGAACAGGTGACGGCATGACAGAGAACGTAGAGGAATATCCGAACTAGGTTAGAGAATAGAGAAAAGGTACCTCCAGTTTAGTCCCAGTAAAAAAAACAAAAAACAAACTAGCGCTGAAACAAGCAGGCTACGATTGCGTTCTGTTTAATGAGCCCGCTTCTCTTTGCAGCACCCATTAAGCACTTTATAAATATTTGTAACTTTTACCTCTCTGACTATCCTAGTTAAACGTTTTTGTATACTAGGATTTGTTATATTTATTAAGAAGGCTTTAAAATTTTCCTACATTTAAAAAATATTAGTAGCTTAGACTGAGTTTTTAATACCTGCCAATCAAATATTTCCTTTGAATAAAAACAAATGCGACTGTAAATTTCAAACTATAGTACTGTAGAATGTTTGTTAAAGAAGTTCTCTTGTTCTTTTAGTCCAATGAAGATTCCAGCTACTATGTTACACTAGCGGTTTAGAACAGTTTTATTATTGTGTTTGACATATTTTGAAGAGATAGCAAGTTTAGGGTAACAGCAAAAGGAGGTGGCCTTCATCACGCAGGAGGAGCCGTTTGGTGACGGAGAACCGGCGATAGACGTGACCGTCGCTATTTACAGCTACTTATTTTCCAGGATAGTTAACGGAAGCAATTAACAAGTCTACTTCTCAAGTGTAGGGTGGTTTCTTTCGCCCGTAGCCGGTAAAAGAAAAAAGTTGACTTTGCGGTTTTCTTCACACTAGGCTACACAGTGCTAACAACGACATCATTAACAGGTTGTTTCGGCCAGAGACTGAACATGCCGAGCCTCAGAGAAAATCTTCGACCTAGACTCTGCGTTCTTGAAAAAGGAGACAATGGCTATGGTTTCCATCTTCATGGAGAAAAGGGTAAAGTTGGACAATTTATACGACTTGTAGAACCTGATTCGCCCGCTGAAACCTCGGGTTTGCGCGCCGGAGATAAACTGGTGTTCGTGAACGATGAAAATGTGGAAAGTGAGAGTCATCAACAAGTCGTGTCACGGATACGAGCGACTACGAGCAAACTGGAACTCGTAGTGGTCGACGGCGATACTGAGCAACTGTTGAAAAAGCATAATTTGAAGTGCCTGAAAGAATATGTGACAGACGGGATACCTGTACCAGAGTGTGAGGTGGAAAACGGGGATGTTGAGGTACACGGAACCCCGAGAGAGTCGACGCCGGAACCCGTGAAAAACGGCGAAGTAGAGCACATTCCCCTAGAAAAGAAAGTCAGCTCCGCGAGTTCAGAAAAGGTAATTAAAAAAATAAAAGTATAGTTGTGATAATGTGGATATCAAAGGTAATTGGCGGTTACCTTGTTAACTTGTCTGAGTCTTGATTGAACGATTAGTAATTGACATACATTAGGATATATTTTTGTCGAAATAACCTACTATTTGAAAAGGTTACTTTTGATGACTCCTAAACAACTAAACTTTTGTTTTCCGCCGTTATACTCAGCAATGCTATCACTTTTAACAGCTTAAAAGGCCTTCTAAGATATGTTGTTGTATTATGCAGTTTGTTTTGCTATCGTTTTAACGCTTTCTTAGTCGCGCTGGCAGTGAATTTCTTTATTTTTTCTGTATAATTAAGAACCATTTGCTGTGGGTGTGTAGCGTTGTTCTCACCCAGCAGAATGGCAACCAGCCCAGACCCGATTGTGCGTACGCAGCACGACACTATACTGAGGATGGCTTGCGTTACAATTGATATACAGGACAAGATTAAGCAACAGCACCTAATACCAGTTTTAGGCTGTGATTTATGATTTTGATGCTGCAAAAGGAAATCTTGAGGGAAGCCCAATCTACGCTTCTAAGCGTTGACTCAGTTTTTTTCATGTGGGACGTTTTCCTTTTGTAATTTTGTGCCTAACATCTCTATGGTCATTTATTAGACTATTTTTCATTTTCTTTCTTTCTTTCTTTTTTTTTTTTTTTTTAAAGAAACGCTAATGGTACCCAAGACATTCCACAGTTCAGATTGTTTATAAATCATAACTGCTTCAGTAATGAGAAGTCGTTAACATGAAGAAAGCGTTCATTTGTAACAGCCATTCTTTTCTTTAAACAAGACTAATTCCAGTGTTGTGATATGTGGAATCTATTCTAATGGATACGGTATGATGTATAGTTATCTAGATGTTGTTAAAACAGATCTAAATAAGGTTTGCTGCATTTTAACAGTATATCATGTTATTTTACATCTTAACAACAGATTATATCTTAGAAATCATTGTGTGCCTTTCACATGATGATTAAATCCAGTTTACTACTGGCTTTTAAAGATTCTTATATTTTCAACAAAATGGGTTATTTAATTTAGCCTTGAATTGAATATGTAGTGCTTTAAACATGGTACTACTTTTAAGCAGTCAGCACACTAACAGAACATTGTAGCAAGCTCAGGGTATATAAGCCTCCGCTAAGGCACATGTTTTTGTGCTTTTTTTTTTTTTTCCTTCACACATCTGTGCTATTGATACAAAACTAAACATAGCCCCTTGTCTGTGTATGCACTGTAGCAATGCCAATGATATGTGCCTTACCCTAATATTAAAAAACAACAACAACCTGAGGGTCTGGCTCCAAACCAGCTGTGCTCCCTGTGGAGATGAGCCTCTGTTTACAGCACAGGCTCTCTTTCAGCCCGCTCCTCTCCTCACCATCACCAAATTACCCAGAGTGCCATGCTTAAGGCTCTGGCTTAAGTTCATGGATCTCTTACGTTATAGCAAACCAGCCAAGTGTGGGGTGCACTGTGGACTTAAAGTACAAGCAGAGAACCTATAATTTGCTGGCCTCACTGTATATAGTGACAGGAATCAGAGTCAGAATCAGGCTTTACTAAACAAGTATGTTCACACAGATATTTTCTGATACCACATAAACATCCATTCTTAAATCATCCATGCACACACAGCCAGACAGCTCACAGGCATCCGTTTGCATCACACATAAATGCATTTAAATATTTGAAGAAAATTATATAAGTATTCATAAATATAAAATAATATAGTATAGAGTGCAGAATACAGCAGCAATATAAGTAACACACATAGAATTAGGTTTGCAGTGCTGCATATGAACACATGCCATGAGTTACGAGGTCAGTTATTGCCGGTGAGCAGGTTGTCTTTGAGGTAGGCCAGATGGCACATTGAAAAATGCCTCACATTAGCAGATCATGTTGCTGGTAAGGAAAAGAGGTAAAGATTGGTATTTAAACATCTGAGGCACACTTTTCATGTCTTGCTATTGTAATTTCTTTGTGTTCTCCACAGAACCAGAACTTTTTACGCATTACTGAAAGAACTGTATTGCAGTCTGAAACCTTTACCAGTTTACCCATTTTCTAGTAAAGATTTTATTCCTTTCCTGCTTTGCCCTTTCAGGGCCTTCATCTGTTACTGGCACATAGAGAGCCGTGTCCCCATATATGCTAGGCAGCAGTCAAGACCATATTTAAACACTCTAATCTGTTCATTTATATAAAAGTCTTGCATCAAAGAACAGTTTGGAACAGACACACCCTTGGTATGAAACTTGTCCTCAGATAGTACTGTGCAGAAAGGAACAAAGTCTACTTAAAATCATAAGGCCAGGCAGCAAAAATAGACTGACATTTAGCAACACAGAGCAAAACTCCTTGTCACTGTGAGAAAATGCCTTCAAAGTAGTCAAATGCCTGTTTGTGTGAATCTGTTCCTTTGGGGGGGGACTAGCCAGTACACAGACCCCACAAGAGTGATTTTCCTCTCATTGTTTTCCATGGGTGTGTGAATCTTTGCTTTGTTATGAGCATTCAGAGTGTTGTCACTCTAAAACACTGACCCAAGAACAGTTTCCCACTGTCACCATTTTCATTTTTGTCTATTGGGAGTGATGTATATAGCTGACCTTGGACCTTTTATAGCTGACCTTGAACCAGCATTTGTGTATCTGGGCAATGTTCGTGACATGTTCTGCCAAAGAAAATGTATTACTTTGAGGGCTGTAAGTAGATTGTACTGGGATCAGCAGATTTATTTAATTTCATGTGACTGCTGTTAGTGTAGTGTAATGTAGTGTAGTGTGTGCGTGGGCGCATGTGTGTATGCTTGTGTCTTTTTTGGGGGTATTTTTTACATTGTTTGTGTTGGTATGAGAGTGAATAGTTTGGGAAGGACCCCTCCCTCTTCTGATTGTTAGGTTGTGCTCACTAGAGGAAAAGGTTTACATGAGCAAAGTGCAGGGAAGATGGCATCAAAGACTGTGGATTTAGACACATTATTGTAAAAAGGAGTGTACTAAAGATCTGCCTTCAAAAAGTAGAAAGCCATGAAACTATAAAATATCTTATAAAAATATTATCTGTAAGGTTTGTGTTAACAACAAGCCTTATTATTTTCATTCATAGTTATTTTTAATTGCAATTTGGCCATCTTACTCATTGGAAATAATTGAGAGATACCAAAATGTCATTGTAAACCAGTGGTTCCATCTTTCCTAGAATAATTTTTCATTATACTATTAAGAATTGTTGACGGTTCTCACATTTGTGTAATTCCCCAAGGCTGTAGACACACATGGGTATAAGCTCTCTCCTTACCAGTAAGGGACGGTTGGAACATGTGCAGTGCTAGCACATTCTGCTCATATGTTCTTTGACTTCAGCTGTGTCTGATGCCCAGGGAGAGGCAGCAGTGCAAAGACAGCCTCCTGAGCTTGAGGATTTTGACCAAACCTCATGTGTGTTATCTTTGCTGTGGGCATGCATGTAATACTAGCTGCCAAGCCAGGCCCAGGAGCCTGCCCCAGGCTGTACCCCTCTCCCAGGGCCATGCTACATGTAGGGAGGCTGCAAGGCAGGCGTTCTGAGAGATTGTCTCTTGGGGATCCCGTCACAATGCTGCATTCCATTGCTCAGTCCATTCTTCTCAGGGTTCACAAACTCTGTCTGACAATGAGAGAAAGGAAAGTTCCCTCCCAAGACAGGGCTTATGAGGAAGTGACACTCTGTTAGCCTGAAATAACTTCGCATCCCCACCCTGAGAAGCGTCACCACTGTGACCAAGCCTGAGAAAACACAAGACTGCAGAATGCAAGGAGCGGTGGGCTTTATAAAATCTTATATTTATGACACAATATGATTGTAATTCTGGGTGCTAATGTATAAGAGCACACTTCTGAAAATCCCAAAATATCAGGACATTTTGCAGCCAACACAAAATTGTATTGTTTAAGGAATGATACAAAGATGTGTATTTTCTAAGGAATAATGCTTCAGCCATTTTATCCTCTTGGACATCTTAAAAGAGGACCTATGAATGTACAATAAACTGAACATCAGTAGGGGATAAAGAGAGGGCAAGTCATCTTGTCATTGTCAATTTAATAGGTAGTTTGTTTCAGTTAATTCATTGTTATTTTAGTAAATGTCATAGATTTTAGATTTCTTTGAAAAGAAACCAAGAAATGGTCAAATAATCACAGACTTCCTACTAAATTACTTAGACATTACTTAAAGTCTATTTTTTCCTTTCTTAAAAGTCTACATTATTATCTGATGCATGTTCTTTTCAAACAAACAACAAAACAAGCCCCATTTATATTTTTGTGAAAATTGTTGCAATTAAGTGTGATACCAAGCTGCATCAAACATTTTACACTAAATCGATTGTCAAACACCCTTGCAGTAAAATCCCAACAGCCCATTTTCAGTAAGTGATTGAAGAAATGTAGCATTCTGCAGTACCTGATTGAGTCTGTTAAAAGTTTTTAAATGGTAATGTTCAGTCAGAATATTGGTGAGCTTTTTAGAACATTCTTTGTATGTTCCTAAGGCAAAAAAGGCCAAACTCCTCCTTAATGCCAGAACCTACAGGGTGTTTACCACTGTGTAAAGAGGATGAGCGAAATCTACAATTCATTAGAAAACAAATCGTTTAGTGTACTCACTAAACTACGTTATGGTTGCTGTGAGCAATAGGGGAAGTTCTACTTTATTCAAGGTAAATATTCAAAAGGCCAATTCAGTAACAAACGTGACTAAGTAAGTCACAGGGATAGTGAAACAGTTTCAAGCTATTGGCTTAATTGTTCCTCTGCTTCAGCTCAGCCCCCCCTTTGGTATTCCCATTTGATCAGAAGGTTCTTGTACATTAGGTGGACTGTAGTTCATTAGTGACTTAGGAAAATAATAGTAGAGTTCTTAGTGTAGCTGTCACAAAATTGGTAATCACTGCATATGGAGTGAAGTTCAAACAAGAGCAAACATATCCGACGGTGGCTGATCATTTGCAAGCCATCTATCAGGTACTGACTGGACTTTGGACCTAAAAGAAACAGCTGGTAATGGAAAATAGGCCATAAACAGTACTGTTGAAACATATCTTAACAAAGAGAACCTGGAGAAGTCCTTGTCAATTTAAAAATTCCCTTCTATCTTTTTTCCTCACACTCAGGCCCTTCTACCAGAGGCCTGGGAGTTTGAAGGTTTGAGTATTTTTGCTGTTCCTAGGATTGTCTGGACTGAGATTGGTGTTGTCATTCCTGGCATCTATTGGAGTCACTCCTCCAGCTTAAGGGTCACAGCTCAAAGTGCCCTCGTTAGTAGTGGCACAACCTTCGTGTTAACCTTACACAAGTCCATATTTCTCTAGCTTCCCGTGTTTCCATCACTGGCTGGCACATCCATTACCACTGCTATATATGAGTAAAGTTGCAGAAAATGGTAGTGGTAATGGGTGTGTCAGACCTAAGTGATGGAAACATTAACTACACCAGTTTCGAAAATCAGAAACCCGATTTTGGCTGTATGAATTGTTTCTTTGTTCGGTTGAGACAGGATAGGGTCTGAGCTCTGTCTGTCTTTGATGACAAGGTGACTTAAATGCCAACATTAGGGAGCTAAATGTCCAACATCATGTCTTGTGTTGCCATACAGGATGACAGAAGACTTTAATATGATAAATAGCAGCCAGATGTGTTATGTTTTTCAGATACCTCCATTGATTTTCCACGCAATCTACAAGAAAGCGCAATCTGAATGGCTTTGTGGGTGTGGCTGAAAGAGAAGTTACTAACAGTCTAGAGTGATCAATGCCATACAGAATGAAATGCTGGCTCTGCACTGTAAATAGCTGCCATAGCTTGCTTGCTTTGAAGAGATGGAGCTGATGCTCCCCTTAAAGTTCTCCCTCTTCCTCTACAGGCTGCTTGTCTTTGTGTGTCTTTGTGTGTGTGTGTCTGTCTGTCTGTCTGTCTGTCTGTCTGTCTTTGTGACGTTGTGTGTGTGTCTTTGTGTGTCTGTGTTTGTGTGTGCACGCGCGCACGTACGTGCATGCACGGAAGAGTCAGGCCAGAGCAGGAAGGAAGCACATTTTTAATTCTCCCAGTTTCCTCACACAAGTAGACATTTCTGTATGGGTCTAAGCACTTCCCAAACTTCATACAGTCTTCACAATTATTCTTCATTATTATCCAGCTTAATAAATGTATAGCAACTCAAATTTGAAGACAAATACACATTTTATACTCCCACTAAACTCATGTGAAGAACAGAGGGAAAACAAGTCAGATGTTCTGTAGAGTAGTAATGTCTACTCTGAAAAGAGAAGACTGGCATAATGCCTCTTCCACTTAGAAAAAGAAAATAAAACACAGTGGGAAATAACAGGGTAAATCCTAGCAAATACTGGATGGAGAAAATGAAAGGCTTGTGTATTGTTCAGACAATAAGTGATTTATTGATGAGAAATAATGAATAGGAAAGCTACTAGTACAAGGCCATTTCCTCATCAGAGTATTAAATATATTAAAGTAAAATATTGTAATGTTTGTTTCCAATATTGTTTTACTTCCAACAACCACCTATCACAATGTGCAACTGAGAAAGCATTTCACTGACAGTTATACCATGTATGAGTATGTACGTGACAAATAAACTTTGAACTTGAAACCAAAAGTGCCCAACTCCAGCTAATGTTTAGTCCTTACGCTTTCCACCCTAACGCCAGGCCCAGTGTTGACTCTCAGAGGGAGTTGAGCAGGCCGTAGTCTCAAACAGAGCTGACCAAATAGAGGTGGTGAGGCGTGCTGATCTGAGGTCAGGGCTGGGGTTGTGTACACAGGACGTGCTGTAGGAGTGAAACCTCAGGAGACAGACGGCTTTGCGAATGGGCAGCAGATTCCGCAGATTCCTTGACCTCTCCAAAATTCCTTCCCACTTGTTATACAACATGTCCTCTGTTGGTCTGCTCATGATCCCCTTCCTGGGACAGAGAAATAGTGGAGATTTGGCCTTTGCAGACCACTCTTATGTCTTACCTTTAGACTCTTTGTTTGTAACTTTTGACGCTAGAACGTTTTGCACTACATTTCAAGTAGGCAAAGTTACTTAATTATAGCTACTATATTTGTTTGGCTGTTTCAATGCTGAGTACATACATACTGGCACACACTCCTTTCCAGACCTGGGCAATCTCTGAGCTTTTATTAGGAAACTGGCCTGCCTAGGGTGCAGATCTAGAGAGGCAGGACTTTGCGTGTTTGTCTGTTTGGTGACTTGCACTATCTTGAATTCTGCCTGGGTGTGGTGCTGTTGCAAACCCTGTTGCGGTGGAGTATGCATTACTATGGTCCATTGTGGGTGGGATGTTCCTAAGACGGGGGAAGCAGGTGGGGTCTTCAGGAAACTCTAATAGGGTGTGGCTGCTTTGCCGAATTGTGGTTCTTCCTGAAGAATGGAAAGGACAGGAAGAGAAGTTTGATGGCTGGAGATGCGTGAGGACAGAAAGTCTGAGGACTTTAGTTTAAAGAGCGGGCATTATTTATAAGGAACAGTTATATATTTTTATGTTATGTGGTTGTGAGAGTTTTTCTGCAGGGTCCTGTTTTTGAGGGTTAGGCAGAGCTCAAAATGTCTAAAAATCTCAAGATGTACAACTCGCTTGCAGTTGTAGGCCCAGTCATTAGTCCACATCCTCTTTCATTACCCATCTTTCAAAACTCTTCTCTTGTTGCATTGCTGAGTTTATGCTAAACCATTATTTTAATGTCTTTGTTCCAAGATGCTTGACCTGATGTGTTGCTGTCAAGTCTAATGAGTCCTGTGTTGACTGAGCTTGTGCTTATACAGTACCCAGGTTCACATACCTGAATCCTCAGCCTCACAGTTCTCACCTAGCTTTATTGGAAGTAGTCAGGATTTGATTAATATTAGCCAGGATGTGTCTAATCATATTGCTTCAATTTAGGGCGTTTCATCAATATCCTTTTTTTTCCTTTTTTTGGGGAGGGGGTGTCTGTCTGTTTCCATACGTTTTTGTAACCTTTGGGATTACATAGTTGGGTTAGGACAGGTAGCTGTCCAGCTGTCCAAATCTACATTTTCACTATTGTGTTTCTAGTCTTGGCTATAAGTTTAAGTCTTTCCAAACTTAGCTCACCAGACCAAGCCTGGATCAAGTGTCTCAAGCGGCCCTTGGAAATGGAGCCCTCCAAAAAAGACTGCTGTCTCCAAATGGCGGAAGGGATGGGTTTTTTTTTTTCTGAATAACAATGCAGTGTACTGTGTTCCATCTGTGAACAGTGAGAGGTGTGGAGTCAGGTGACCCAATGCTGGGTTCTGGTCATTAATAACACAGTGGAGGCAGGAAATGTCCCTGAGCCAGCCTGCCTTCCTCCTCTCCTCTGTGGCCTACCAGTGTTCCCTCACCCTTGCTCCTGTAGCTCAGTATAATCTACATACCTGCAGAGGTGCACTGGCCCATCTTTACCCAGTGTTACCATCACGCTCTGCAGATATGTTATTGTGCACAATGGGACGGTAACTGTTTTATTATGTAATTTTTAGTAACAGGTGGTAACTGATTTGTTTTGTCTCATTGGCAGAACTTTCAGAATGAGCTGAGGCCACGTCTGTGTGTGATCCAGAAAGGGTACAATGGCTATGGCTTCAACCTGCATAGTGAGAAGTCCAACCCGGGCCAGTATATCAGAGCTGTGGATGAGGACTCGCCAGCCGAAAGAGCTGGTCTGCGGGCCAAAGACCGGATAATCCAGGTACAGAGACTTGCACATACTCTGTCATTGTCTGTCCTACTTTAATCTGTTCTATGAGTTCCTGATGAATTCTTGGACAGAGTTGTAGTTGGGGTCACATGAGCACCATAAACTGTGACTGTTGTATCTTTAGTTTCATAGTGTTTTCTAACATTGGAGGAAATGCAGCTTCTGGAAGGGAAAGATTTGCTCAGTGTCCATCCTGTTTAGCGTAGAGAAGCAGGGCCTCGTGGTACAGTAATGGAACACACAGCACTAGAACAGAGTGCAGCACTGCCCCAAGTCGAATCACTGCAGGAGAACAGCAAAGCAAAATGGCTGGTCATGTTTCTATGAGGGTGGAACTTGAAACAGGAGCTAACTGAAATCCTAAGGTTCACTGGATCTTGGGGAACGTAAAGCAGATGCACAGTGACAGCAGCTATGAATGTTTGTTTGTTTGTCTTATCACTAAATGAAAACATGTCCCTCTCAATCGGAGGCTTTATTGTTACTTTGTTAGTGAGCAACAAAATCAATATTTCAGCAGCTGTCTTTTCTGTAGTAAGGGTCTGGAACAAATAGAGGGGGGAGGTTTTATTCTCCAACAGATCCTCTGCACCACCTACTGAGAGCTGGACTTTTAGTGTTGCTCAGGCAGCCATTGTTATGGCAGAGAGCACATTGTTTTCTCACTGTGTCCATGCTAAGGGAACAGGCGTGGCTTCACTCTACGCACAGACGCATGCTTGTGCTCAAGAAACCCTGAATGTTCAGCTCATGACATGTGACATTTTAAGGTATTAATGCATAACCGCTCTTTGATTCATTTTGGTGGGAGTTCATAGCCTTCAAAGCATAAGCCATGTTAGCCAAACAGCCAAACATTTCAGTTTTAGTTAAATTTTATATTACTTTCAGTAATGGTCTGTTGGTATACTGACCTTTTCTATACACATTCTTATGTAGCTGTCATCTAACAAGGCTCTGGCAAAGTCTATGTCAGTAGTCTTTTCCTGTGTGCATGTGTGCGTGTGCTCCTTTGACCAAGACACACAGGATATCCCCTCAGTGGAGCTGCAGGAAGGGACACTGATAATTTAAAAAAATGAATCCTTGCTTCAGTAAACAAGAGCTATTCTGTGTGCTGGAACAATGAACTTGTGGATAAAATGAATCTCACAGAAATAGCTTTTCAAATAGTGTCAGAGGTGACGCCCTTCCTACAGCTCTTGAAAGTATTGTTTAAGGATGTCCCTGCTTTTTGTCCTCTGATCAGGAAAGTCAGGCATCTGCACTAGAGTCTATAATTCTGTTTCACTTTATATGTAGGACAGTTAATCTTATTTCTGAACTGCAGTGTGCGAACTTAGAGTGAAGGAAATGGTTATTAAAGGCTTTCAGTGAGAGTGAGTTTTAGAAAAACAAAAACTATAGCTAGTCCATAGGTTTTCTATAAATCCTGGGCTGCTTTGGCCTCTCTCCACCAACACCCCGTAACTCTGGAGGACTCCTTTAATACTTTTAATATTTGTAAATGCTCTATATACACACACACAAATATCCACATATGACATTTAATAATGTATCTTTGCACACCCAACAATACAGGCGAAGACAAAACATTAGAAGATAAACATTGATTAGATAATACTGGAGATCGGGGGACACACACACACACACAAAAAAATGTGCTTGGGAGCAATTTTAAATTTGTCATTGGTTTGGATAAAAATACCTTTCCAGAAGGGACAGAAAAACAAACAAACAAGAATATGAGAGTAGACATGTTTTCTGCCTTTCCTCTCTCCTCCCTTCTTTCTTCTCATTCCTTTCATTTGGTAGCAGGCTGCAGTATTTTAGTAAGGGTGGCTTCGGATTATTTTCAGTTACATTGATTCTTGTTTGTAGTATGTTTTTAATTGATGGCTCTCTTAAAATATTGCTTTATTGTATTTCTCTACTATTTCTTGAAAACCCCTAAATGTTTAATATGCAATTTATAAACTGGCAAGACATTGGCAGTCCTGGTTGATGTATTAAACTGGTTGATATATTAAACCAGTTTTAGTTGATATTAAGAAATATTACTGCATTGCCATAGGCCTTAATAGATTACAAGAAGTGGCCATGTAGTTTAAAGATGGAATGTAACCTTGGTTGGCATTTCATTTGGCCAGAAATTTTCTGTAATTGGCCCAGGCCATTTTCAGGAGGGCTGCACAGGCGTGGGAAATTTGAACAGTTTAGAATGACTGCTGGTGGTCCACCAAAATCTCTTCCTCGATCAATGACTTTTTCACACTTCCTCTATAGATGTGAATGTTCCCTACAGTAAACCATGTTGTACTCAGATGTTCTCATTTTCTCGCTCTCTCTCTCTTGCTCTCCCCCTCTCTCTCTCTCGCTAGGTAAATGGTGTATTTGTAGAAGGGAAGCTGCATTCAGAGGTGGTAGCTGCCATCCGGGCTGGAGGGGATGAGACAACTCTGCTGGTGGTGGACCCTGATGCAGATGCATACTTTAAGAAGTGCTGCGTAGTGCCCAAACCAGAGCACGTCTCAGGTACCAACACAGGCAACAAAGGCAACAAAGGTTCCCATTCATGCCACTTGCTGGTTCCATTCATTTTTTTTTTTCTAGTTTTCAGAGTTTACTTCAGCACTGGCAGTTTAAACAATGCTTTGCAGCAGAAAATGGGCGTGTACTTTTATATACATCCCAAAACTGACTGACTGGCTGTTGTCGCATTTGTTTCTGCTGTGATGGACTGTTGTATTTATATCTATCAAGTAAAAATGTCAAACGCTTATCATCGTTATTGGCATTCATTTTATCACAATACTGTTTCGAGATAAAACAATCACCCAGCACTATTAGGTCATGAGATATTTGTATGTTTCAGTGGACCACAAGGCTGTAGATTGAGAAGCAATGCCATCATCTGGCGCTTGCTCTTTCTGTTGTACTGAACCACATCTACAATATTCATTGTTGCCCTTAAGTTGTTATGAACACGTCATCGGGTCTCACCCATCAGGGACTGCTGTGGTGTGGTTGGTTTTATTCCGTGACCTGAAATATAGTGATTTTCTATGAACAGTGGCTGTTTATGACCCTCTGAAGCTGGTCTTATGTGTCAGGAGGTTTTTCTCAGGGCAAAATGTACTGGTAGGAGCTATGGAAACCATGGTTGCAAGTGTATGTGTCTGTTTGTGTACATGCGTGCGTGCATTATCATGCTTGGAACAGCAGGCTTAGTCAGAGTGAGGGTAAACTCACTTTATTTACTTTATGGCCAAACCCATGAAGGGACTACCCATGCAATCTGTATATACAGTGTCAACATTTTCTCCTTTTTCTCCTTGGATTTTAAATAGCAAGGAACCTGCACGAACAGTTTGAAATCTCAATGGGTTGTGTTGTGATTGAGCCTGGGCCTCTCTGCATGAATACCAATGAGACCCTTTTCTTACTGCTTGCTATTCACAGATTTTCTCTAAACCTTTCTGTATTTAACTTTCAGGTATGTCCTTAAAGACAATGAGTTAACCTGTGTTTGCGTATGAGTGAGTGATTTAACTGCACCCACACTAGACAGGGTTGGTCTTTTTGAGCTCCCATAGTACACAGTTATGGAACAGGTGAAGTTAGGATATAGGCCCCTCTGTTGGGGCAAGGTGCCTCCTGGCTGGATCCCAGGTAACCCGGCACTTACAGGGGCTTCTTACAGGCCACCAGCTCCTAGGCATTGACTTGTAAATGACAGACACACATACAGAGTCTCACTCCCACATACTTATGCATGCTGGTCCTTTCCCTTGCAAAGAATACATGGTTCTTCTAACACACCTAGATTCCTTCTCTCCCTCTATCAATGGTTTAGAAACCACCTTTGTTTGGTTTCCATGGCACTGGCCTGTAGTGGCCTCTTGCTCTTTAGCTCTACAGCTTTTGAGGAGGCTCTTGAGTGTGCACACAGTCAGTCATATGCATGTATTTATACTACGTATGGTCTGAGAGAATGTGTCTGTGTGTGCGTGTGTTTTGGAAGGGTGGGCAGCGTGCTGGACAGGGGCTAAACATGCCTACACGTCACAATTATGTGATCAAACCCTGAGTCAAGAGGGACATTGAACCTTGAAAACCAGAGCTTCTGTGGAGAAACACTCATCCCACACTGAACAGAGTAAAAGTCTCATCATCCATCCCCCCCCCCCCTTTATTATTAGTCCTAGTTCTCCTGCTCTAGCCCTTGATATCTCCCCTGCTGGGAAGTGAAGAGATTGAATGTAGAGCTCTGCATGCTTGGTGCTTTTTTAGCTGTCTATGATCTGTTAGATGACTTTTGCTGGCTCCAACTTATGTTGGTGATTGATGTAACTGAAGTTTATCTCTGCATGAGACTACTCCACTCGGGGCAGCGGTTCTGACACAGAGGTCTTTGATGTTTAGTAGCTATCCCGTTTTCTCTGAGTAAATCTCAGTCCTGGGTTTAGATGTGTTGCCCAAGGCAGTGCACTTTCCCCTGTGAGCTGGACTGGATAGGGGGCATTGGCTCACAGTGATGACCTTTGCTTAAATTGTGAATGAATGACATCTGTAGTGTATGATGGAACAGTGACCCATTCACTGCAGCCTGAGTGACCGTCACCTAAACTACTATATTAATTAGATGGTTTAATGGTGCCTCTCATGGTGGGGGGGGGGGGGGGGGGGGGTTGCTCCTTCACTGACTGAGCACTCCACTGGTCTCTGTAGAGAAAGCTGACAGATGGAGATTGTGGTGTGAGACTGGGTTGGTCCAGAAGCAGTGACTGATCAGGGCTCGTTCTCTGTTTGTAGGACCCTTGCCTGTGCCAGCTGTAAACGGGGACCTGGAGGAGAAGGTAAGATAATGAGAATGGCATTGCAAAACATGCTGGGCATATTTTTAGCCTCCATAATGGTTCACTATATAACACAATTACCACAACCAGGCATCTACACATGCCGCATTCTTCAAAATGGTTCCTTAAAAATAAAACCATATTTTACTCGCTGTCTTCTTAGAGTGGTTGATTTGTATAAAGTGCATATACCCAAAAAATATAAACTTCCACTGAATACATTTTAGATTGGACAGTGATGAATATTTAATTAGAAAATACATGTCACATTGAGACAGGTATAGGATAACCTCTCTTGCTTTTATAATATTCATAAGTATGAAAAACATAGTATTTATGAGAATATAAAAACTGAGAAAATAACAAATGGGTTCGTCTTCTATAAAATATTAGACAGTTAATTACAATGAAAAGCATGGTGCTAGAAGTATAATTATGACACTATGCTGTCAGATCCTTTTTCATACCTGAAGAGAATATAAAAAGTGTGGGTCAAGTTCTGTTCCTTGTGGAACACCATAGTTTCATTTTCCCCCTATATACATGATCACCTGAGTATTTCAGCACAGGGTTAAGGATTGCAAGCTCCTGTGCCACTGTTTTGCATTTGCATTTTGCAACAGAATATTAACAACTGTAAAAAAAAAAAAATGTGGTAAAACTACTTGGAAATTTAGAATTCGCTTATTTCTCATTCAAATCCTATTACTGTTCAATGCTTTCTAGCTCATATGAGGCCCAAGCTCTATCTTAATCAGCAGTTGGGATGTGTGGCCTATTTTGCTAAGAAGTTCCAAGTTGAACCTGCACTGCACTGCTTTACAAACACTGCTATGATCCTCTGTAATTGCATAGTGAATCCTGACCCCTAGTGGACAAGTTATAGGGTTCCTCCTATTGATCACTTACTAATAGGGAATCATAGCACAAAGGGTTTACATGGTACTACTAGACAAAGAATAGCTAAAACCATCACATTATATTTAGCTTGGGGAATTTTGACATGCTGTCAGGCACTGAGTACATATTTAACACTTCTGGGCTATCAGGTTAATGGAAAAATGGGAAGAGAATCCGAGCCAAAAGAGCCCAAGGTGTCAGTCAGCCCATCACCATCAAACACCTCATCGAATGCATCATTCACAACTCCGCCTGCTGGCACTCCGCCTACGGAGGTATGACTGACTATGGATGCTTTTTCCACTATTAAAATCACAATCAGGGTATTTTTTATTCATTGCTGGTAGCGTATAGAGTTTGCTATGGTTTAGTTTGTGCTGCTCACAACAGTAATTACAATGGGGAATTGGAGATAGTGGAGTTGAACATGGAGCTAAAGTCCATAGACTGGATCCTGGCTTTTGGCTTTTTGGGGGTACTGGGAAATGAGGCACTTGGATAGTGATTTGGTTAAAAATGTCTAAACTCTAGACCTAGAACATTTAGTGCAGTGCTTTCATATGAGGAGGGAGACTAGGGCAGGTCTGAGTACCTCTAATCTGGTGTAAAGTATAAATTTAGTTTGCAGTTTGAGGACATTTTATAAATGTAAAATATAAAATATATAGACAAATTATATATTACTAAATGTGCCTTTGGAAAGTGCATAAAACATGTAGCAATCAGGCTTTATTTGAATGTGACAGCCACATACACTCTGCAGGATGATGGTATGCAGTGTACAAATGGGTTAATAAATTCATCAAATGGTCAATATAATCAGGAAAACTTGCAAAACGGTCTATCATGGGGATTTACAAAAAAAAAAAAAGGAATCATGTTTAAAGAGAAGCTAATGCTGTTTGGTATGTAAACATGATTATAAGAGGTATCTGTTTTGTTTAAGAGTACTTGCTTAGCAAATCTAATATATTTGGTTTAAATAAGTTTTAGTGCAGGTTACTTGCAGTTAGTTTCAGTTTTTAATCTCTGCTTTAGTTTGTGGAGCCCACCATCAGGGATGCCATCCCAGCCCTGAACCTTTCCCTGCAGCAAGTTAAAGAGCGAGCGCATCAGAAACGCTCCAACAAGAGGGCCCCCCCCATGGACTGGAACAAGAAACACGAACTGTTCAGTAATCTATAATCTTCCCATGTATTTGCCTGTAAAAAGGATATCATTTTAAGCCAGATTTGTTTTAAGATGTTATGTTTTTATATGACTTGTTTTGAAGTGGATTTGAACAAGACAATATAGAACACAGTGAAGATTTAGTAAATATATATGAAATACTAGATATATTTCAAGATAATGTAATTGAAGTACTAACACAAATTAGATGATGAAGAATTAGATAGTCGTAACAATAGCAGTGCATTACTTTGATGTATCAAACATAATTATAAGTCCTTTATAAATACCATCAACTCAGTTTGTTGCCCTTCTTTGTGTGTGCAAGAATATATGGCATCAGTGCTGAATTGCTTAATTCAGCATTCAGTGAATTTGCTTAATTCATGTCTGTGACTGATAAAGTCAGAACTGTGCAGTTATTGGTACTGTGTAGTTACAGTATCATTGTTCTAAATGTAAATTATAATTTCACCAGCAATTACTTGTTATCTGATATGTCATGTTTTCTTACTGAATACAGAAATGTGTGCTTGTTAAAAAATAATTGGTCTAATTGTGGCTGCTTTCTTTTGTAGTTCAGTATAGAATATTTGCAGTGTGTACTACTCATTTCAGACCACTGCAGTGTAATTGGTGTCACTCCTGTGTACACATATTGAATAATGCACATATGCTATACATGTTGAATGTTATTTCAGTGCTACAATAAATGTATAGTTCTCTCAGTATGATCTTTAAATGTCTACAAGTAAATATTTGAATATTTGTGCATTCTTTTTGTGGTTTAGAAAGAGCTTAAAATTAGTGGGGTCAATGTTTGCCAGAGAAATTAAAGTAAAGGACTAATTAGCCTATTTTAAATGGCATATCCCAGCGGAGCTCTTGGGTACAGAACACCTACTTAAGGAACTGGCATAAAACCCAGCACCAGATGTTAAGTAAGTTAAATAGAAAAGAAAAAATATATCTTGGGGCTATAGTCATGCATCATCCAGTGGGTGTCATGCCCATATTAGGAACTCTGGGTTTTTATCCCAGAAAAAAAATTACTGGCATTATTGATGGTCATCTCTCGCACCCAGTGGTAAATAAAAACATTTAAAATCCATTAGGTTTTGTCCTATGTACTTTCTTCTCCTAAATGTCACTGAGTTTGTTCAATAGTGTGTGTGTGTGAATGAATGAATGAATATTTTTTTTTTAATATATATATATATATATATATATATATATATATATATATATATATATTGTATGTGTGTGTGTGTGTATGTATGTATATATATATATATATATATATATATATATATATATATATATATATATATATATACATACATTTTTTATATATATATATGTATATGTGTAATATATATATGTGTGTGTGTATATATATGTATGTCTGTGTGTATATCTATCTATATATATATATATATATATATATATATATATATATATATATATATATATATATATATATATAATGTATAGATAGATATATAATGTGTATGTATGTATATATGTATATGTCTTTATGTGTGTATGTATGTGTATATATATATATATAATCACACACACACAGTTGTGTTCAAAATAATGGCAGTCCAACATGACTAAACAGATCAGTCACTGTTTTTGGTAGAAATTCTATTATTACATGGCATAGAATTTACCAGTAGGTGTAGTAGAGTCATAGAAAACCATCAGACCCAACATTCATGATATGCATGTGTAATTGAATAATTTGTGTAATTGAATAATTAATTGAAACAGGCGTGTTCAAAATAATGGCAGTGTGGAGTTTAATTAGTGAGGTCATTCATTCTGTGAAAAAACATGTCAATCAGATGGCCCTTATTTAAAGATGAAGCCAACACATGTTGTACATGCATTTCTCTCTGAAAACCTGAGAAAAATGGGTCATTCCGGACATTGTTCAGAAGAACAGCGTACTTTGATTAAAACGATTGAAGAGGAGAAAACGTATAAAGAAGTGCAGAAAATGATAGGTTGCTCGGCTAAAATTATCTCCAGTGCTTTAAAATGGAAAGCAAAACCAGAGAGATGTGGAAGAAAACGGAAGACTACCATTCAAATGGATCGAAGAATAGCCAGAATGGCAAAGACTCAGCCAATGATCAGCTCTAGGGTGATCAAAGACGGTCTGAAGTTTCCTGTGAGTACTGTGACAATTAGACGCCTGTGTGAAGCTAATCTATCGGCAAGAAGCCCCCGCAAAGTCCCATTGTTAAAAAAAAAAAATATGCTGAAGAGGTTACAATTTGGCAAAGAACACATGGACTGGCCTAAAAAGAAATTGAGAAACATTTTGTGGACTGATGAAAGTAAGATTGTTCTTTTTGGATCCAAGGGCTGCAGACAGTTTGTCAGATGACCCCCCCCCAAACACTGAATTCAAGCCACAGTACATTCGGAGGACAGTGAAGCGTAGTGCAGGCATCATGATATGGGGATGTTTCTCTTACTATGGTGTCGGGCCTATTTACCACATACCAGGAATCATGGATCAGTTGGTATATATCAAAATACTTGAAGTGGTCATGTTGCCTTATGCTGAAGAGGAAATGCCCTTGAAATGGGTGTTTCAACAATACGACAACAACCCCAAACACACCAGTAAGCGAGCAGCATCTTGGTTCCAGACCAACAAGTTATGGAGTGGCCAGCCCAATTCCCAGACCTTAATCCCATAGAAAACTTGGGCGGGGGGGACATCAAAAATGCTGTTTCTGAGGCAAAACCAGAGGAATTATGGAAAAATCGAGAGGAATTATGGAAAGTTGTCAAGTCATCCTGGGCTGGAATAGCTGTTCGCTATTCCATGCAACACAGGTGTGAAGCAGTTCTCAGAACCAGTGATTATACAACTAAATGTTATCTTGGTGATTCACAGCAATGCTAAATCCTATAGATTTTTCAGTTTATACAGTAAATATTTGAGTTTGTGAAGAAAAATGCAGACATTGCTATTTTTTTTGAACAGCCCAATATTAATTTTTCTTCATTTTCTGCAAAGTAATTAAAAAATTTACACATTTTTCTTCATGTTTTGATTTAGAATATAATGTGCAGTGTTCCCAATGCATGGAAATAAAAGCTATTATAAGAATTCTGAGCTTTACTCACGTTTTTAAACACACTGCTATTATTTCGAACACAACTGTATATAATGAGAGAGATTGTTGTTTGTCCAAGACTCATACACTTAGGTGTCCAATTTGCAAGTGTTTGCTGTGTATTTTACACAGATACATCACAGTAAGCACATAAATTATTTATTGTGTGACTGGTGTCATCCATGTGGGGGAAAATATTTAAGTATGCCATTTCGGATGGAGCCAGTGTAAAGGCATGGGTTAATGCATGTTTTGGTAAGGGTAAGTTTGTGTATACCTTGCATTTAGCAGTGGTAGTTTTTTCTGTCTTACAGCAATTGCACAGAGTAGTGGCTCACCAAAGTTTCGTCGGCTTTCGTACAGGTGCAAGCTACCTACCTACACTATATTGCCAAAAGTATTCACTCACCCATCCACATCCTTGAATTCAGGTGTTCCAATCACTTCCATGGCCACAGGTGTATAAAACTAAGCACCTAGACATGCAGACTGCTTCTGCAAACATTTGTGAAAGAATGGGTTGCTCTCAGGAGCATTATCAAAAATAAATCAAAATTAATGTACTGTGGCCAAAACATCTATTCCCTATTGGCCAGGTGTGTTCCAGACAAGGAATAGGTTGACATTCTCAGGCTTAAGGAAATGTGTGTGTGTGTGTGTGAGAGAGAGAGAGGGAGGTAGATTGATTGATTGATTGATTGATTGATTCATTCATTAATTCTGTCAAACACTCCTCCTGACTCTGGCTGATTAGTGCACAGTGAATTCTTACAAATTGCATTGGAAGGACTAGATGGAGCCAGAAGTGCCTGATTTATTTATTTATTTTATTTTTTAATTTTTTTACATCTCTCATGTAGTGTGATCAGGCCACAGTAACAGTTTTATCAAA
The DNA here is from genome assembly GCF_041902795.1 of Electrophorus electricus. Classification (NCBI taxonomy): domain Eukaryota; kingdom Metazoa; phylum Chordata; class Actinopteri; order Gymnotiformes; family Gymnotidae; genus Electrophorus; species Electrophorus electricus. The sequence continues at coordinate 30,369,522 of NC_137499.1, forward strand.
TTCTATACAGGTAACCTCCTACTGATTTAATGGAAATTATATGTGGAAATTGTGCTTATTTTTAAGACTGGGCTCTGCATAACAGCAGCTTCTGGAGCCTGGATTTTAAGGCTCTTTTGCCCATTTTTATACATATACAGGATTAGAAACCACATAAGCAAGCTGTTTGAAATTACTTAACTCGACAAGGTTTCTTTTTAGAAATAGTTTTAAAAAAGGGTAAGAATTGGCAGTGAAAAATCCCTCATTACTGAATGACTGCTCCCCAAAAACCTGAACTTTTCCTTTGCCAGCATCTTAGTTGACCTGGGATAAAAAGGTCTTGCTTTAGGAGCTCTGATTTCTGTGGTCTACGCCCATCAATTTAAGTTCAAAAATGTAAAACTATATAAACTAAACTTACTAAATACAAACCATACTTTTAACAATCAAACAATTAACTGACAGTAAACAGACAGCTGTTTTAATAGTGGAGAAACCAGAGAAACAAGTAACAAAACATAAGGTGAACATTACGTAAAAAACTGTAATAGTGTTAACAATATAACCAAAAGTTAGTTTACCTGCATGAGAAACAATTCATGAAAACAGTTCAAGAAAAAATATACTTTGGTAGAACATAGTTTTGCTCCCAATCATATATATATATCTTTACTGTACAAAATACATATTTTGACATTTTTAAATATTTTTACTAATATGGAGTTGAAATAATTTCAAAAATAGTCAATACCAGTATGATTTATCATCTTTTGTTCATTTACTGCCCATCTTATTCCATGTTGGCAGTACTGAGTGTTGCTAAAAAGTTAGTGATGATGTGTTCTCTTTGAAAGAATAACTACCCAAGACCTGTGTCTCTTCTATACAGAACTAAAGTGTAATTCATATTTAAACATTTTACTGGCACCAAGACAGTTGTATCTTAACAGAGAAAACATCTGTTTGACATAAAACTAGTTCTGATGTTAAAATTGAAATGGTCAGGAAAATACAGGTATCTGAAAAACACATACAAATTTAAAAATACATTTTAGTACAGGAATACTTAATTTCTAGGCTATTGCTTAAGGAATGATTCTCCTTAGTGCACCTGTTCATCAGGATCCATTTGTCCAATTAGTATTTATTGTCATTAACCATTTCATACAGTCATTTATAAAAATGATGTTAGTTTTGATAAGTTAGTTTTGTATTTAGAAATCCAGCCAAAGATAAACAGGTATAAGAGAAAGGTAATACAAGTAAGAGAAAATAAATAAATAAAGGGTTGGTAAGTCATATCTTAGAAGAGCTGTAACATTTCAAGCAGGATACCACAGCTGGAGTCTGGTAGTGTCTGTAACACAGATGAGGAGGAAAGCCCTGTTTGTAGCAGCAGCAGGCTGTGGTCACCTCACTGGACAGATGGGATAAGTGCTTGTGTGTTCACAGGATGAAACGGCTTTCAGAAAATTCCAGGATTCCACAAACGTTATTTCTCTATGACACCACCAAGCAGCTAAGTCCTATTCCACATCAAAGCAGAAGAGAAGCAAACAGCTGAAGGAGTTGTTTGGGCTTGCTCATCTTTCCTTCTGCTTCCCATGTCCAACCTGACCAGGAATCTGGTCTGCCAGATGACATGGAAGAGGAGAGCTCAGTCCAGCATGGCGTCCAGCTGATCTGCCAGATCATCAAACATGTTCCCGATATCATCCAGAATGTTCCCTGCAGATTTCACTGTTTGGCACCCTCTATTTGAGACAAAAGAGTCAGGCATTCTCAGAAAACAGTTTTACTTCAGAGAGACATTTTGATATACATTTGGCAGATAAGTCAACGTGTTCATGTAACATGTTGTGAAAGTGGACTTCCTGATGCAGACTGTACAATTAACACATTAATTGTATTAACCACATCTGCGCCTATGTTAGCACTCCAGCATATTTGTTTTTCTCTCCTCACCCGTCAGTCATGTCCTCCAGGGTGAGCTTCCTCTCCACGGCTTTCAGTGCCTCCTCCAGAGACGAACTTGTCTGATCCAGCCGCCGCTGCACCTGCACAGCCCCTGGACCAGCCTCCAAACAGGTCTGGTACTGCTCTGGTGCAATAGCCTGAATCACAGGCCCAGCCACTGGGGAACATGGCACAGGAGATGGGGGTGCTGTAAACGCCACACTTTGTATCACATTCAGCGTCACACTCGATCCTCCCACTTGAAGGTAAACAACAAAAACAAGAGTTAATCGGTGAGTCAGAGTAACAAAGAATTGCAAATATCCAAAACAACCACTGAATAATTTTATTTTTTCACTTTAAGATTTTGTAATTTGACACATGTGTATATGGTAATCTGTATGTATGATTTCCTTGCTCAAATAAGGCTTCATTTCCTAAGCAAAACACAAGAGGGCTTAAGGCTTGTACCTGTGGTTGGAGGTTCAGGCTGTCTGAGATTAGTGGTGTGATGTGGAGGTTTTGGAGGACTGGCTGGTTTTGGGGCAAGAGGTGGGGGTGCTGTTGCTGGCTGTGCTGTTGGAGGCCCTGGGCAGAATGGAGTGATCTCGGTCACGCTGATGTGCAGGTTGACCAAGCCCGGCCCCTGCAATTCATCGTCTTCACTGGCCCCGCCCACAGTCGTTGGCTGCTCTTTCTCTTTTGGCTTGTGCCGTCTCTTCACTGTGTCTGACTCCTTTAGGTTGAACTCTGGGATTTCATGCTCCTTGGCAGCCTGGGGCTTTTCGGGAGGCTCCACAAAGTCGTCAGCCTTGGCCGGCCCGCTCACCTTGGGCCGCTGCTTGATGGTGAGATTGCCTTCTTCAGCAAAGGGGATGCACTCACTGGAACTGTTCTGGGGGGAGGATGAGCTGTCAAGGCTAGCATCCTTGGCACTCTCGTCTTCCTCAGAGTCTGACTTGATCGATCTATCTGCTTCCACCTGTGGAGCTGGGCTGGGCTCGCTTTGGCTCAGCGCTCGTCTCCTGGATCCCTCGGTGGAGGTGGAAAGTGAGGTGTTGACCTCCTGGTGGAGCTCCGCCCTTGGGCCCATTAAGACCATTTCTAAAGTAGCTGCGATACTCTTTACATTGCCAGGGCTGTCAGCCTCCACTCTGCCTGCAGGTGGTGCTTGGGAGTCTGGCACAACTTCGCCACTGGGGTTGCTGTTGGTAACGGAGCTGAGGCGCTTTGGAGGAGGAGGGGGTGGTCCTTTGCGCCGGGCCCTGATGGCAAACGATTGACTGCGGCCAATTGATTGCTCGGGGGCAGACTGAAGGCGGGCCATCTGCCCACGGCCTGACCTGCGGCTCAGGGTGGCGTAGGAAGGCAGGGCGTTGATGGTGGGCCGGACTGACTCTTCATCGTCCTCCTCATCGGGCTCGCCATCGGACAAAGCGTAGCGTTTTAGACTCTGCATGCGCTTCTTGGGCACTCCAGGTGAGTGCCGGTCCAGGGTGGCACTGCCACTGTTTGCATGTAAGTAGCTGAAAGCCTTCTGGGATGAAGAGGCACCCTGTGAGGGCTTGGCATGTACTGGGGGATACTTAAAGCCTGGGGAGCCCCCCACAGCACGCTGCTGCTGGTCCCGGCCTTCTGGAATGTTCCGCTCTTTCACAGGGCTGCTGTCAGCATTGGTCAGACTCTCCTGCGATCGGCTGTGAGTGGTCGTGGCTGAGGAGGAAGAGGATGTGACGGAAGGCTCCTGTGATCGACCTGAGCCTCGGGAGCGAGCATCAATGCTCTCCTGGCTAGCAGACATAGCTGTGGCATTCTTGATGGCCAGGCCATCTTGAGTGCCGCTATAGTGTGTGGCCATGACACTCTGCAGTTCGGCGCTCAACTCGCTGTCCTGGAAGGTGAGCATTTTGGGGGTGTGCGGGGAAGGGAGGTTGCCATCGGCGGCAGGTGGCTCAATGGGGAGCAGGTCAAGGGCCATGGGCGCATTGCGGCGCAGTGTGCCCTGACCTGATTCAGCCTGGAGGAGGGCCTTATGTAAATCACAAAGCTTCTTCACTGCCAGCATGATCTTCTTCTGATGGCCTGAGGGTGGACCACATGCACAAAAAACAATCACAATTGACTACAGCAAGCAAGCTTACTGGAAGGCATTGTACAGAACAATAAGAATAAATGAAAGCCAATATAGGCCCACGTGAGACAGTGTTCAAATGGACCACAAATGGACTCAGAATGCCACTCATAATTTACACTTACCTAGCTTGGTGATCCCTATCTCCTGTAGATCCTCCCATGTGAGGTCCCGGACAATGCTGATGGAGTCATAGCCATTCTCCAAGAGCTTCTTATGGTACTGAGGCAGACCTATAGCACTGAGCCATTCACCCAGGTCCGCCTAACACAAACAAGGGATAAGATCAGACAGTTATTTAAAAAAAGAAAGACTCAATAACTCAAAAATAACTCAAACACAATAGTGTAACATGACTCACTGGTGTGTATTCAGGCAGCCACTCTGGGATACTCAAGTTTCCGATCTCCAATGAGATCTTCTTCCGGTGACCTGGCTTTGTAACACCAATAGCAGTAAGATCCTGATAAAGGTGTGAATAAAAAGATGAACACAACCCAGTTTCTATAAAAACACTCCTATATAGCAGTTCAAAGGCATTATGAATGAACTGTAGAATGATGAGTCATGGGACAGTTTGGGTAGAATCATACCTCAGGGGTCATTCGGCTGATGGTGGGGACGTCATATCCAGCGTTGAGGAAATTGGCAGTGTACTGCTCCAACTGGAAGTCACTCAGCCACTGGTAGATTGCTTCAGCATCCTGAATGGACACAAGCTAATCCTCTGAATGTGATCTGGCAGTTGTACCTTCAATAACATTCGAAATACAAAAGTCAGTTATGAAGAACCACTTGTTCATGACTATGTTTTTACCTTGCCCTCCAGCAGCTGCTGAGGTCGTACAAACTGCTGCGAGAAACCAGGCTCTGGTGCTCTTGCCACAGCAAGCACTGGCCTCCGAGGAATAGCTGTGGGAAACACAAGTTTTAACCAAAATAACCACTGTACACATACAAAAGCAACACTGCACCAATTTCAGCTTTGCGTGAATAATAAAAAATTCAGACAATTTTTTTATTAATAAATGTATCTATTAGGGGTGGGACTTTAACGCGTTAATTCCGATTCATTAATTACAGGGAAAATAACAAATTAAAAAATTTAACGCATTTTAATCACACTTTTGCACCGTGGAACGTTTCTCAGTGCACGAGTTCCAGGCATACAGATTATATTGACACACAATGTGATGAGCATGATGGAGATGACGGAAGAGGCTACGCTGGTGGATGGGAAATTTAAATACAAGAAACTTCAGATGGAAGTACAAACAAAAATGTTGTTATTTGCACTTTATGCAGGAAGGAGTTTGCTTATCACCGGAGCACTTCCACCCTTCGTTACCACCTCAATGCAAAACATGTTGGGGCTAGAGTGCAGGTCAGTAATGTTAACTTAGCTGCTAAATGTGATAGTATTCCTAGTACGAGCAAACAGTGTCGCCAGTCAACACTCGACCACATGTCGGGGTTCACATTCAGAAACAAAATGTCAAAGTCCAGGTCAGACAAATTGACCAATTCACTGGCGAGATGGATTGCTGTGGACTGTAGACCACTCTCTGTGGTCGAAGATAAAGGGTTACAAGAGACGCTGCAAATTGCGTCAGCTGATGCAAGTTACGAACTGCCGTCCAGAAAGACAATGTCGAAAAAAATCCAGCAGCTGTATGATGAGGAAAGGGAAGTAAAACAGGTTATTGTGAAGATTCATTAATTCGATTAATTAATTACAAAGCTTCTAATTAATTAGATTAATTTTTTTAGTCGAGTCCCACCCCTAGTATCTATATACAATGCACAAATGTTATATTGCACAAATCATCAGCAACAAGAAGGGGATGTAGAACAGCAAGTAGTATACAGTATACCTGTAGACTGGTCAGGCTGTTTGTGCTGATCGGTTGGTATGGCGTCACCACCAGGGGGTGCTGGCTGCTAACAAAAAGTCAAACTTTCCAGAGTACTGATTTTATATAGATATTTCATAAGAAACAGAAGGACTGGAATCTGAAGAGGTAGATTAAAAAAGAGTCAACATCCACTTAAGATGATTAAATAGAGTACTATTGGTGCTATAATTATATATCAGTAGTTTAAAATTGGGATTAACTGGGGGACATTTGGGGTACGGGGTATATATTTAATTGTCTGTATACCTTGTTGGCATCAGGGTTGGTGGTGTGCAGGTGTGGGCCATTGGGTGTACAGTTGCTCTCTGTGCTCTGTCCACTACCGGCACTCCGCGTGCTCCCAACACTGCCAGTGCTGCCCACGCTGTTTCTGTCTCCTGCTGGAGGGGATGCACAGTAGACAGAACGAAGGGAAAGATGGATGGGCAAACATACATGGAAAACAGGACACAAGAAGAAAGAGATGGAGAAGGAGATAAGTCCCAGTGAATGATTGCTGTATTAGCTATTAGGCTCAGAAGACCTAAGGGCCATGCGTTCAGACTTGCTTCTGCTCATTTTCTAGCTCCCTGCTGCAAATCTAATATAAACAGTGACATAGTTACAGCATATCTGTAACACAGTATTTAGATCTTCAGTAGGGAGCCAACATGCCATCACAGGGCTGGCAAAATGACTTGCCAGTGCACCAGGCCAGCCAGAGGGGTTGGGGAGCAAGGGACCAGCAGAGCACAGCCTGCTAGTCAAGGGGGTGCAAGACATGGTGGGGCGGGGCGAGGCGAGGTGGGGCAGGGCGGGGCAGGGCAGGGTAAGTCAGGGCTTTGGTGGCGGCAGCAGTGAGGAGTGCAGGAGAATGCCACAGGCACGGTGGGTTAATGCTCACAAGCCAGGACAACTCTAGGTCTACACTTAATTATAGGTTCTTTTGTCACTACATAGACTATAGTAAACTAGCTGGAAGGCAAAAGCTTGCTTGGTGACAATGCTGTCCTCCACTGCTGGTTGCTTGGTCTGCAGTGTGGGCAACAGTGGAGGGGGACTGAGTAGATCTTACCGATGTCGGAGTTCCTCAGAACCCAAATGTCCTCGAGGCAGGGGAAAGTAGGTTGGGAGAGGCTGCTGGGAGGCCCACCTAGCAGACACAAACACTGCATGGGCCAGCCGCCTCTCTGCCTCTGGGTGGGGGGTGTGGGGAGGTTCGGGATGTTAAGAGCGTGTTCAAGGTGTGTTGCATATCCCAAGCCAAGAGGACTCGTGTAGTGACTAGCACATTAGGGGGACATCTGGTTATATCTAGTATTGGTCGAGTGACCTATATTCCTCACTGTGTGCGTACCTGGGTTGGTGGTCAGGCCACTGGAATGGGCCAGAGCCAGGTGGGGGTTAGGGACATACAGAGTGTAGGAGTCATCAGTTTGGGGGGTGACTGAGGTGCTCATGCTGAGGTTGGAGGTGAGGGGTGCTCTGGAAAGCTGCTGCTGCTGTCTCTGGCACGGCAGAGAGCAGTGGCGCGACAGGGTGCCCCCTACAGGACAACAAAACAGTACAGGAGCAGCAGGTTAATGCAAGCTGATGGGAAGTTAGGGATGACACGTTTATTATATGATGGAATGCAACAATGAAAGGAGGAGATGGATAATGCAGATACCTGAAATGCTCACACTAGCTGACCTAGCTCACGTTAAGTTCAATGTGCTGTTTTTACACTAACTATACTTACTGAGCATCACTGTTCATATTGTAACCTTAAATCTAAAATGTTAGTCAGGGCTCAGTGGGACATACCACAACGTCGGCTCATGACCTCCACTATAGACGGAGGGAAGTAGCCCACACGGTCTGTGCCTCGCTGACTGTCATGGATGTGACCCTTCCAGCGGCCGTCCATGTGCTGCTCCAGCACCTGCCAGTCACCACAGAGAGCCAATGAGAGTGTCATTCTAGTACTGCCTTAGTGGACGGTTTTCTTGAAGTGAAGACACTGGACAGTATTCAGATTAGTAGCAATGATGTATATCAGGGACCGTTGCAGGTTATGTAATATAAACCCCCCCCACCCCCATCCCACAAATACACACACAGCAGTTCTTTAGTTTGGTTCAAGTGCATGGCAGGTTCTACACCACCACTGCACACACACACAAAGCCCCTATAGCAAAGAAATGTCAGTTGCACACACAAAGACCATTCAACTTTCTCTCCATTCAGTCCCAGTGCTGTACCCACATGCTTGTGCTTGAACCAAACTGTTTATTATTTCATGTCTAAAACAAAACAAACATTTCCTGTGTAACAAGACTGTGTGAACGTCCACTTTAGTCTGAGAGTGTAATGTAAACCCTTCTGAGTGTGCAGGGTGCTTACATGCAATGGCTTAAACAGAAAGGTTTAGCAGAGGAGAGGGGAAAAGACCCACATGGAAATGTAATATCCTATTTATTATTTATATTTATTATATTCTATGTAAATTATTTTAGCATTTGCATTAAAGTTATTTTCAGAGGGAGAGAGAGCCCGAGCAAAGAGACAGAGACAGGAAAGAACTGGAAAACTTGCACAGTGTTCCAGAGCTTGTTGAGTTGACAGATGAACAGTACCTGTTTATACTTCAGTAGAGGACATTCATTGTATCACATAAATGGGCCACAACCTGGTCAATTGCCGTTGCTTAACTAATATTCAATAAACTATCCATGGTTACAAGTTTCTATAGTTCAGTAGATATATAAAAATGTCTAGGTCCATGCACATGTGCAAGCATGCACACAGAACCACCCACCAAGACCAATAAAATACAAGACTGCACACCATAATGATGTCTCCAGCACGAATGTTGAGGGCAGTAGGGTCATGGAGGTTCCAGTAGTCCTTCAGAGCTCTCACCTGAAGTACTCCTGTGGCATCTGAGGATACACACAAACATGCATATAGATACTTCAGTTAAAAGTCACATCTACATCACAAGGCTAACAGAACACAGTGGAACTATTCACTCAGTATGACTCTCTGAGTCTTAACTACGCCCACTGTCTTACTGTGTAATGTTTGGTTGAAGCAGTAATCTGTGATATTTGATCAGCTCATTATAATATTTCAGGGGAAAGACAGCACTCCACAAAGAGATTTTGTCCCATCTAGTTCCAGTACCACGGGCACAAAAGATGAATTAGTAACTGTGCCCAGCCATGCACTCAGCCTGTGCCCAAGCCAAGACCCACATGCTCAGGTATATGGAGGTTCCCGAAGGCCTTAGGGGCTCATGGAATTAGTGTGCTGACACCATTCAAAGACTGCAGGTCAAATTAAGGAGGATATGCTACAGATGGGAATGTGTGGGCACATAAAAAAAAAAATGCACACAAACAAGTGAGCACAAGCAAAGAAACATGAGGTATCAGGCAGTCCAAAGCCAGAACTAAGATCTCGATTTTCTGCTGACAAATACGTGTGTGTGGGTGCATGCACACATTCGTGTGAAGGCACACATTTTCTCTCACACTTTGAGTTCCAACATTCAAGGAAAGGAGCATAAATTAATTACAAGTGTAAATGAATACTGTACACCATCTTAAACAAGCAACAGCATATTTTATTGCCAAACAGATGGCCATTCCAGTAGCTGAAAAGCCTGGATTTCAGAAAACTAATGAAAACTGCTGTACCACTACCAACACAGCACAGCAATAAAATTAGCTTTTCTTTCATTGTTTTGTTTTTGTTTTTTGTTTTTTTTACACCGTATCGTGATATCATAAACCGTGATAAAAGGCAAGCTAATTATTGTGATAATACATTTTTGTATTGGCACATGCCTAATCTAAAGCCTAAGATCTAAGATCTTGATTTTCTACTGACACATAGGGCCCACACTGCCTCTCACATTTAAGTTTACACGTTCATATCCCTCGCTGCCTGCTCCAGCCCCTCATATAGCTAAACAAGTGCTAGTACATACACGCACGCACGCACACACACACACACACACACACACACACACACACACACACACACACACACACACACACATTGCAGTACACATTTCCTGTCACATAAATCCATCTAAGCAAACAGACAATGCAGACATTAAGTGTGTTAAATATTAATTTAAGTTCAGAAATTTTGTGTCTCATTTGATATTAAATTGTATTCAGATGCAACAACACAAAAACAAAAAACAAAAAAAAACCAAACAAACAAAAAACCAACACAATATCGGCTATGATTATATATCGGCTATCGGACACCCTGCTCTCTATATATTTCTGTCAGCTATTAAAAAAGCCATATTGGTCAACCACTACTGTACATGATCATACATATTTCAATATTGTACACTCCAAAGGTGAAAAGAAGTATGGGCAAGCTAAAGAAAAGAAAAGAGGAAAAAAACAGAGACCAAAATACTTCCCAAATAAAAATTTTGTATAAGGACAGGACAATAAACCCAACCTCACCTCGTAAAAGTTGTTTGATGTCCTTGCTGGCATGGGAGGTTGTGAACTGATTGACGATGTCCAGGGCTGTCTGGTTATACGTGTTACGGATGTTGACATCAATGCCAGCCTGGAAGGCAAACCAGCCATTTTCAGCTGTGTGCCACTGTGTGCCATGGAGGATATCAAATAGAAAGGACAAGCATTCCTTTGCAAGCTAACGGTCAGGAGGCAATATTAAATGAGTCAGGATCCTGCAGCTGGTAACTGTTTTTATTGTCTACTGGTCTTCTGGTGCTTTCACATCAGTCTTTCACACACATTAAATGATCTTTTAGGGAATGGTGCCGAGGGAGCACTTCTCTAGCTTGTTTCAGCAAGCAGGAGTTCCATTAATCTTAAGTCTGCTACTCTGGCCTGAGATGCTAGATCTCCATCTTCCACAAGTATCAGAACTGCTTTCTAACAAGGGAGCCACAGGTGCCACAGAATATTATGGAATTTACTGCATGTGAAAACACTCATAACACACAAACATAACACACAAAAGCCAGAAGTCTGGATACTGGGAAATTTGAGCTGCTCCTGGCACCCAAGGAAAGATCTTGCTTTCAGATGTAATGGAGCCTTACAGCTACTCAATCACTTACATCCAGCAGTAGCCTCACTACCTCAGTCTTCCCATAGAGGGCGGCTTCATGCAAAGCAGTGCCTGCTTTGGTGGCTCTGTTGATGTCAATTCCTGCTTTTAGTAACAACCTGATTAAGAGAGAATGAGAGAGAGTAAAATCATGAATGAACCCTATACATCACTGTTATGTACCAATGGTGTTGGCAAGAAGTCTGAGAGGAGAACATGTCTGTATCTCATCCCCAGCAGCTAATATATGACTTAATGCAGTATATACCCACTTTGTCCTGCCTATATTTGCACTGAACACACTGCATCATACCCTTCCTGTAGATGATGTAAAAGGTCCTGACTATGAAGTTATGAGCCACTTCTTCCAAACAAAATCTTCCGAACCAACTTTTCAACGCGCTTCACCCACAAGCACTCCCAAGTGCTTCAATCAGACACTACATGAAAATGTGGTTGGCATTTGTAGTTCAAACCTGCAGTCTGATCTACTAGCCTGGTCTGCAAACCTTCAAAACCATCTCTAGCATTCCAACTCAGATTTATACACATCTGTGCCTGTGTAGCACAACACAGGCAACTCAAACTACAGCCCCCCCTCCCCTCCCTCCACTGTAAGATTAGTCCAGATTGGGTTTCCAGCTAATAAGACAAATAAGCATACCATGTCAACACACAGCATGGGTTCTTAACACAATGGTGCCCTCACTCTGAGATACAGACTACTACTGGTGGCTACTCTGAGGACTGAGAATGGCAGCTCCAGGGGCAGTCATTAAAAATAAAAGCGTTGTAACTTTGCAGCTTTTCTTTGTTTGTGTTTTACCACTGTTTATGTATGCTGTGCCATTGTAAAGTGCTCTTAAGCAAGATAAAGGCATTAAAATAAGTAACAGATAAATAATTGTCAGAGATCTGGGTGGCTTGAAATGCACTTCACAAATGGTGGAGAACACACACCTGGGTTTAAAGGGCAATCTGCCTGAGTGAGAACAGCAAGTGGTCTGCAGTATGCAGTTAGTTTCTTCACTCACTATGAGCAATCACAGACTCCACCTGTCCTTTATTTACATTGTACTGGAACCAGATACAGAGCTTTCTCATCCAACCCTGAAGTACTCATGTGATCTGAGTGCACTGCCCAACTTTGTGAACATTATGATTGATGATTGATTTTAAAATGGCATGTAAACTCAACCTGCTAGGGATACTCAAACTATGCACTTGTCTCGTCTTACTCAACATACCATTTTGGTTTAATGCTTAGCGCACAGACAGATGCAGAAAGACTAATTCCATACATTTCTTAGCCAAAAAAAGTTAATTTCTTAACCTGAATTAAATGGAAAAAAGAGGGCAAGCTGACCGAATTATGTCCTTATGGCCATTGCGAGCGGCGAGGTGGAGGGGAGTGTTGAACACGGAGTCAACAGTGTCCTTCCGGTCCCCCTCCAACAGAGTGGTAATCATGTTACTGTTCAACAACAGTTGGGCAACCTAGAGAAGGAGGAACAGGACAGAGAAACAAGAGGAAGAAGGAAGGGGGAAAGGGAGAAAGATGGAGTGTGAGCATGAAGGAAATATAACATGTGGGGAGTAAAGAGTGGGGCACTGACAGAAGAAATGGAACCATAAATGTGTAAACAAAAACAGACAAGCTGCACGAACACACAATAATGGCCTTGAAAACCATCTGTGAATTGACCAGTACTCCTCAGTGGCCCTACAGGTGAGGAGGATCTAATTGCAAAACTGACCCTGAGACCATTAACACCCAAAAACATATCCGTCACACACACCATTGCATCCATATTGTCAGAGAGAGAGAGAGAGAGAGAGAGCGCGGGCGTGAGCGTATGCAATAGAGTGCAAAAGCTGAATGACAGAAAGGGTGAGACACAACTTATAACTCAGCCAGAGAAAGCAGACAGACCGACTTCAGGGAGTTGCCACTGCCACACCCCAACCATTCAACACAGCAGCTGATTCTCACACGCACATAAACACACGCAAACTGGGACTGGAAATGCCACAGTGTAAGCCTTCTAAATATATTCATGCATCACTACATTCAGGCCTGCTGCGTCAAGGTGAGAATATGCATGAGCAGGCAATAGCCAGCAGGTTAAATGCTGCCCCAAACATGAATGAAACCTCACAGGACTGCAGTAGACCGTGCAGAAAGATAGAGAGAATAAAGAGGAAAAGACCCAAAAACAAAAACAGCAGACGCAGAGATAAAAAGGCAGAAAATATCTAACAAAGTGACATTGTTTAAGGGGCAAAGTTACAGCCAGAATCACTGTCTCAATCCTTGTCCAGAACAGACATGTTTGCTCAGCTGTGACTACAAGCAAACCAGCGATGGCATTCACAATCAGACCTTTACATCTTCCATAGAAAACAAAACAATATTTTATTATAATTGATGCAAACTTTTCAATACTATTCAGGTCGTTTAAACAAAGGCAGTTAAGAGTTAGGTTTGAGAGAGGGATCCATCAAGCTACAGTGAAGAGCTATGCTATATTACACTATATTAAAACACATGTAGAACAATTATGTAAGGATTTTTCCTCCATATTGAAATCAGACAGCTGCTTGTAGGGTGAATGTTTAATGGAGGCAATCTCACCTTCAGCCTGCCAAATTCACAGGCCAAATCCAGAGGCGTTTTCTTAGCCTTATTCACTAGGCAGGGATTGGACTGGTGCTGTAGGAGCATCTCAGACTAGAGAGAGAGAGAGAGAGAGAGAGAGAGAGAGAGAGAGATTGAGAAAGAGATAGAGAGAAAAAAATGGACTTGTATTTCTTACTGTCACAATTAGTCCCTCCCACCTTCCGTGTTCCATGTTTTCCCTGTCTTGTGTTTTTTAGTTCCATTCTGTAGTTTCATTTTGTTCGCCCTCATTTGATTTTCCACACCTGTCCCTCATTTCTAGTCTTGTTGATTTCATGTATTTAAACCCTGCCTTGTGCGGTCTTGGTTGTTCATTGTGGTTGTTAAGCTTCATTGCATTTGTGTTTGGTGAATGTTTTTGAAAGCCCATATATGCATGTATTTAAGTTTGTACTCCGTGCCTTTGTGTTTATGCAAGCCTTCATGTTTCCTAGACTTTGTTATAGCCTGCTTCCCCTGTTTGCCTTCCTGTGTTTTGTTTGTTTGATCATGTATCCCCGTACTCTCCGTATTGGCTCTATGACCCTGGACTACCTTTATGACTATGACGCTGGATTTACCCTTAATCAATCTCACTCTTCTCTGCACATGGGTCCGCCTCCTAACCACTCATCGTTACACTTATTCACTTGAAATTAATATTATTACCTTATTATTATCTTATTATTTATACTCAAGTTTTCATGCCAGTTAGACAAAAATGCTTGTGTAGCTGTACCAGTGAAATGTTTAACAGCATACAATGTTCCACAGACAGAATCCACAGACACTTTTCCCCCTGCATGTTATAAATGGTTCTTTGTTAGGCATGACAACACTGCCACAGAAACATTCAAGGCAAACTTTGGACAGCATTTACCATAATACCCAGACTATTCAATTACTAGCTTTAATGTCTAAGACAAATGACACCCATCATGAGAAGTGGTATATTTCCAAGGACAACACATTGTAACAACAAAAAACAATAGCAAAAAATAAAAGCCTAATATGTGTCTTTCAATGAAAATATGATTACATAAAAAAGACTGTTTGTTTGGTTTATTTTTAAAAAATAAGGTAATCTTGGTTTGTTTTTGTTTGAGATAGCTGACAGTTCTCTGGAGACCATAATACATACAAAACACAGCAAGCCTGGGTTACATATAAATAAGAGCGTAGTGGTGCACAAACCAGACATCATGGTAATAGATCTTAAATGAAAAGTTGAGAAAATATCAGGGACAAAAAGATGAGAGAGAATGTGGAAGGTTCTCCCAGTGGTGATAGGGGCACTTGGGGTTGTGATTCCCAAGCTTGAGGAGTGGCTCCAACAGATCCAAGGAATGACAACACCAATCTCAGTCCAGAAGAGCTCAAGCCTAGCAACAGTGAAAATATCACACCGTAGTGTACGTGTGTACTTTGTGTGTGTACTTTACTTACACAGTGGCTGTAGGACCTCTGTCTAAAACATTTTTTCTCTAGAAAGCTTTGGTACTACAAAGTGTGCCTTGGGGACTACACAATATTTATTCATTCCTCCCATTCCCCCATGTCAATTGTTTCCAGTTCCCACCCAATAAGCCATCCTGTCACACACAACAGCTTCCTCTGTGGCACATGTAGCCAGCCACTTGGTGGCTCACACATTGTTGTCAGACAGCTGAACATGCTTACAAGGGTGCCCAGATATAAGTGACCTAACAGTTGCCCACGACAAGCTAGAGTTTCTCCAAACTAAGAGCCATCCTTCCCACCCAACTGTGCTCAGTCATGCTCTTGTGCAGCGCCATCCAGGGGTGCTGTGGAGACGGTACTCACCACCTCGTAGTGTCCATACTGCGCAGCAAGATGCAATGGGATCTGGCCATCTTGCGATGCTCCGTTGACCAAGGCTCCCGCTTTGAGTAGTGTCAGCACAGAGTCAGCCTTCCCCTGCCACGCGGCATAATGCAGCGGACGCATTCCTGGAGGGGGTGCCAAGGAGACCCTTGTTAACCATGTGAGCCCAGGGGGAGGAATAGATATACCAGGGCCCCGGTATAGCCCTTTGCATAATGCATAATTACTTGCAATCGAAAATCATTTTTGATAAGCACAAAAGTGAAACAGGAAGGTTAGGCTGGTGATGGAGGAGCCGATGGAGCTCTAACCATTGCTGTCCTTGATGTCAACAGTGGCCTGAGCCTCTAGCAGCAGGGAGAGCAGGTCTGTGGTACCTGTCAGAGCAGCATGGTGTAATGCTGAAAATCTGCACAAGGGAAAACAACAAAAAAACAACAACCAAAAAACAAAAAACGAGAGTCAGAGATAGGAATACAACACCCTGTCAACAACCGGCAAGAATGCAGACATAAGGGAATATGTTAATTTTAAAGTAAAAATAAAAAAAAGAAACACCATACATAGTCATAAAAAAGGATTTCATTACAGAATACTGTTTAATGTTGATGTTCAAGGAAGGTAGCACTATTATAATGTACTGCTGAGGACCACGTGCGGTCAGAAAAAGAATGGAAAGAAAATGCAATATATGCAAGGCTGCCAATAAACCAAGGCCTAGTAAAAGCACTGCTGAAGATGTGGCAGGATTGGAAACTGAACACTGAAATTAACAAGGCCCTAGGAGACAGAAATACCAGCCACAGTTCTTGAGGCAGGACTCAGTCAAGGAGGAGGAGCCTGCTTGGGTCTTTGCTTTGAAAACACCCAGAAGTTTCATAATCATGTATGCCACATAAAATACTTATTGACTGAGTTGGGTGTTGCTTTCTGCTGGGACAAGGCCAATCAAAGTGTGCCTTGCAGAAATGCCCCTCTCCTTGAAAAATAACTGCTTTCAAAAGACCTTTCATTGCTCTACAGACCTGAATAAACAGCAATGCCCCTTTAGGTCTAAGCAAAGGGACCACCAATGCACATGACTTTGGGAGGAGGAACTTGTCACAACAGTAGTGGCACCATGAAGGAAAGCCTGAAGGAGATGTAAGAATGGAGTGGTGCTTTGAGTTTTAAAGACACAAAGCCATAAAAACCATTTATATCTCTGAAATGATGAGCCACATGAATCAGGATGTGATTAATGATTAAATCTTAATGTCTGATGAATTACCAGATAATGTCTGGTAGAAGTGAAAACATGCAGACAACAGTGTCAGAACCCGCACAGTTTCGTATTTCCAATTCAAACGAGCACATGCACTCACTTTCAATCAATCACCATAGTAACATACCTTACTGTTGCATTTGAAGTCTACAGGAGAATTTCAAATTCAGAAACAAGAAGTTCCAAAGTGATAAGAAGTATTTAAAAGACAGAAATATTTAAATCTCCAGCTCCCTGCCTAAGAACACCTTGTAGTGCTACACGGTCTAATTAAATTATGAAAATCAATGGACTACTAGAGAAGTCATCATCTGAAAACACTGCTATAAGAACAAAGCGAAGTTACACAGAGACAGGAAATGACATCATAGGCCCACTTGTCCACAGGTAGTCAGATGATCAAAAAGCAACAATAGAAGGTCTTAACAATAGTAGTAAGAATAAAGGATGGAGACATACATGAATCACAGACATCTGAAAACAGTAAGCACTTACTGTCATGCATATGGTAATCACATTAGCAGAAAAGAAGGGTACCCAAATAGATTTCCCAGTAAAAAAAAGGGTTATTATCATGCTCAGCATATCAGTTACAAGACCATTTCTAAACAGCTTGATGTTCCTGTGACCATGGTTTCCAATACTCTTAAGAAGGTTAAGGCTCATGTGACTGTATCGAACATTTCTGGTCATGATCACAAGAGCAAAATTGGTCCAAGGTTGATCAGACAGATTACTGGAATGGTTGAGAAAGAACCAAGAAAAACTCTGAAACACATTCAAGTGGCTCATTAAGCTCAAGGTATAACTGTTGGGTGTCTAAATGAAAATGAGACCCATGATAGAAGACCCAGGATGACCCTCTTCTACAGGCAAGGCACAAAAAGGACAGATTGTACTTTGCCAAAATGTATGTTGACAAATATACATTCACAAATATACAAACACAGTCCTTCTGTGTGAATGTGTTTTTGGATAGATCACATCAACTCTATGTTTACAAGAGAAAAAAATTAAGCTTTTAATGAAAACACCACACCTGCTGTGAAACATGTATGAGGCTCACTGATTTATTTGGGTTTGCTTCACTGCTCAGTGGAACACTGGAGAAAACCTGAAGCCAACTCGAAGACTTGTATACCCCACTTTATGGAGATCTGGACGTCAAGGAGACACACTGTCCCCACTGCTGTTCTGCATAGGTCTGAAACTTATCAGATAGATCATGAATAGGACTGGGTATGACTACAGATTTAGGAATAGAACACATCAGACACCTCTTGAACGTGACTGACATCAAGGTGTATAGTAAGAGAGAAAAGGACAATGACACAATGATCCACTGACCAAGATGTACAGTAAGGACATAGGAATGTCTTACAGGCTAGAGAAGTGTGGTCAGCTGATAGTACAAAGATAAAAATTGATCATGACAGAGGGACTTGAACTCCCACAAGGCCATATAACAGACCTGAAGGACAGCTACAAATACCTGGGGATTCTCCAATCAGACCGGAGACAGAACTGAGAACAACAGCAACACCCAACCACCTCCATATGGTAAGGCATATCCTCAAGAGTCAGTTAACTGGAACAATAAGATCAAAGACACAAACACACATCAGACACCCAGCAGGCACAATACGCAGACTGAAAGAAGAACCGGAAGCTGCTTACGTCAAGACTCCTGCCTGTACGCGGGAAGGGACCTACAAAAATGGAAGATCCACTGTTCAGGGTGAGACATGAATCCATGAATACATCAAACAAATGGCACAGAAAGATGAATTGACAAGGGAGTGCCTCAGTCAGATGGGGGAAAACCATGAGATACACAACCAAGTGGCAGTCATCATATACAGGAACATGTGCAAGGAATGTGAGCTGGACAAATGGGAGAAACTGCAGAGAGTGGTGGAGAACAAGAAGGCTAAGATCCTGTGGTACCTCCAGATACAGACAGATAAACAAGTAGTGGTGAACCAAGTAGACATCATGAAGGTGAACATGATGCAGAAAATACATGTAATAATACATGTAGTAATACACGTGGCAGTCCCAAGTGATGGAAACATTCATTTTGCTTAACATTCAAGGTAAGCAATAGGAGAAGTTGGAAAATGCCAATGACAAAGAAGAAATGGAGAGAATATGGAAGGTAAACACCAAGGTTGTCTCTGTGGTAATGCAGGATTTGAGCCTGTGACCCCTAAAATGGATGTGTGGCTCCATCAGACTGCAGAAATAACATTAATCTCAGTCCAGAAGAGCCCACTCCTAGGAACAGCAAAAATACTGTGTCGCACCCTCAAACTCCCAGTGCGAGGAAAAACGCAAATAGAGGAATTAAATGGTGCTTAAAAATAATAGTGCTTAATAACAGTAAGTAAATATATTGTTGCTTGTTTTTGTTTTACACTCAATAGCCCCTCAGGAAGTCCTGTTGGCTTGTAGATAGCCTCAGGGCAGTGAGAGTTCAAGCACAGGCCAGGCCAGACAGAAGTAGCAGAGGTAAGGAGGTTCCAAAATAGCATACACCTCACAATTGGCCCTCTGTGTTAACTAACATCACTCTGCCCTGACCTGGTTCTGGCAAAATCTGCCAGGCCTGTATGGAGAAGCTCTAAAAGAGCTCTGTGTGATGGAAAACAGAGGTCTCTCCTTCTATATTTCATTCCACTTCTAAGAACAAGCACCCTATACTCTTAACATGTTACCTTTCTTACAAAATCTTATTTGATGCAGTTTCTCACTCACTTTATTCAAGAAGGTTCTGACGGGCTACCACACAATGGAGAGACTGGAAAAGAAAATATAACAAGAGAAGGAAAAACCTAAAGAAAACACTGATGCTCACCACAGCTGTAGCTACAGTCGCCTAGAACTTTCAGGACAGGTTTAACCATCTCCTGCTTCCTGTTGTGGAAAGGATTCATACTGCATCCATGACAAATAACATTCCTGTGCTAAATTCCAAAGCAAGAGCCATTCACTTGGTGCCGTTTCACAGCCTTGCTGCAATAGTCCATCACAGGACAAAGATTAAGAACCAACCCAAAGAACCAACCTTTCCCTACGATTAGCGTAAAGCTCTAGTTGGACATGTTTGCCTAAGGCAAACATGTCCAACTAGAGCTTTACACTGAGTTCTAAAGAGAATAATCAGTTAATGTGTGCCCTCAGGTGGCATGAACCCCAGCTAGGCACTGAAACATCCGAACTAATTTAGCATGAGAATTTAGAATATCTCCTGGTGTGCCACAGATCACATAACACTTTATGACAGATTAATTTTTTTCATCACAACAGACAAAAGCACAACAGGGATCATCAGTCATAGCAAACATAGCACTGAGCAGTTGCCGGTTTCCCCAAAATATACATTTTGGGAAGGTTCCCAGAGCTCAGCAAGAGCCCTGTGTTTCAGGTTCTGTCTGCTTTTGCCTCTGTTTCTTCAGATGTCAGGGTGAATTTGACGGGTCCGGGCAGCAAGGCCTTGGGGAACAAAGGACAGGGCTCCAATCGGTCCCCCTCATACTGGCTCGGCCTTTCACTTATAGCCATTCCAGCACCACTTGCCATGGAAACACACCCCACACAAATCCCAACAGTCCCCTGGAAAGTCAAAGGAGGCTCAAATACTAATTTGTCTCACAGGGTAGCAACCCCCTTAAACATTTCAGTGCTATTATTTGTTTAAGGCTTCCGCTGACATGCCTTTAGTTCTTGTTCATTTTTTCTCCTTTTAGAGTCAAACCAAGACACACAGGAAAGAATTTCAAATAATTACACAACACGATACGTGGCAGATTGAAATACAAGCCATGAATGCAGTGACATGTAAGGGCTCAAACCTCTTCATAACGATGATTTAACTATATCACTTTCCAGCCTCTGCCTACGCATGGATGAGTCAATGTCCTCCTCAACACTGCCAAGCAATTGTCTGCATATCTGGTACAGTGTTATACCCTGTCCAAACTAGTTAGGTTCCTACACCATCCTTTCTCAAAAATGTTCCATGCTTCAGGTAACAAAACGAGGCAAGTGGCACAAGCTCAAAAGTCAAAGAACTGGCCAACAGCTACATCGCCAAAAGGGTAAAGAACTAGCTGGATTAAGATGAAGCATCAATATTACAACCAAGACAAGTGGACACGGGATTTTTTTGAGACTACAGAGCTGTGAATAGCACCATTAGAACCCATGAATAATGAAAGGTTTCCTCCTCACTGTGAGGCCCTCTCTCCTCCTAGTCCAATAGCCACTGCACAGACCAGCCACACATAAAAAAGCACCAACACATGCTAATGTATAGACCCTCTTTGCCACCCCCATCATTCACAGCCCTCCTCTGGGAATTTCACATGACCCTCTCTAACACAATAATGACCAGACGCAGGGGTTGTCATCACTGTCCTGAGCTGTGCTGAACCCTGTAAACACATCCGTCTAATCTGTTATATCCAGACCCTCACCCCCAAATGAATAACTCTGACTCTTCAGCCATCTCAGACCTTTCTCCCCCCTTGCACCCTTCAATCCCTGAAGAGAAAAGTGTCACTACAAAAACAAGCACTTTAATCTTGCCACAGCCCCAGTTATGATATATGGGGTCAGTGCCCTGTCACTTGACCTTTTTATAGCTCTCTGAGAGGCCCAACTTACCTGCTGGTCCATGTTGATTTAGAACCCACTTTAAACCCACTGGAGGGGAATCTATATGCTGCCACTTTATGGCAAAATACAAGTAAATATCAGTCTATATGCTGCAGGGTTTAAAGGAACCCAAATGAGGGGGCATTAAGACCTTGGACCCTGAGCTTCACAATGAGCACCATTCTAATTCCTCATTTTCACTAGTCTCTCAGTCTTGTCTGTTTGTATGCAGATGTTCAAGTTCAACTTATAGCCTGATATCATATGAAACACCACATAAAATGAGAAAGTTTTCCATGAAAGACCAGAAGAACACCACACAAAAGCAGAAAGCTGAGGGTCTGCAAGGTTAAAATAGGAAATCTGGGCCAAAAGGTGTCTACAAAGAGAAACACTGAATAAAAAACAAATGAACTCCAGTAACTTTCAGAGCTGCAATCCTTAGTAACATACAAGCTAACCAAGAGCTAAACAGTCTGTGTAAAGTAAAGCTGTGGATAAAAAATGAGGTGAGCATGGCAAAACCTAAATGAGTGTTTTTAGTAGTGACAATTCTCTGCCACACACAATTACCAGTTACCCGGCCCCATCTGAGTAAGCAAAAGGTGTGATTCGCCTCAGGGCAACAGAACCCATCCCAACCTGCATCAGCAGAGCTTTTAGGATTGTTACACAACATGCATTACAAAATTTAGAAAGGTGGAATAGTCTACCAGACAGGAAGTCAGCATGATTACTTTAGTCAGGTATGTAATGATAACCCTGTTGTTATCCCTAGCTTTAACCCTGTAGACCACAGCATGAGGGTTAAATGCTATCAGGAGGGCACCAGCAGATTACAGCCATACCAGAATATGCTGACATCCATAGTGTAAAAATGACTTACCCATCCGAATCCTGATAGTTGACATTTAGCCTCTTGGTTGAGCCTAACAACTCTGCAAAAAAGGAAATGGAATACAACAGTCAAATTTTAGGCATATTTGGAAAAACAATTAAAGAAACCACTACTTTTAGAAAAAACCTTTTCAGTGGCCCCCCAGACTGCTATCTTGAAAAGTTACTATATTCAAGACTCTAAACAAGCTTGCAAAATGGTGTGGTGAGCCTAAACTGTATTGAGCATTACCAAAATTTGGCTTTTAGGGATAAAAGCAAAGTACTTCAATTTTTAATCTCACATGATTTTTTACATAATGGATGTTAAAAAAATTATGACCTTCACTGACTGATTCTCTTTTCTCCTCTTTTCTTCTCTACTGTTTCACCATTTCCTCTTTTTCCTAATGAGACCCTGGGCTGACACTGGGACTCTCCCATGCACCACAATGCCTGAGGAAGGCTTACCAGTTGCCTGAAGCAACAGTCCCCTCATTCATTTATTTGGCGTTATGGTATGTACTCCTTCATTCATTCAAAGACACAGACACACACACAAACTATATCTTGTATCTCAAGCATGATCTAAATCATGCTCGTCATATTATAAAAATGGTTAGAGAATTACAATTTTGGCATGACTGTTGTTTTGTATAACACTTAACCATAAAGGTTAACACACTGAAATGCTTCTAACAGCATTTTTACAAAGGCCTATGTTCCATCTGTTGTTATATAACTTGCAACATAAGAACAGGTTCTCCCATGACCCAAACACAGGTGGTGGGTGTGAAGCAGACTTGTAAGCTGTTGGAGGTTGCCAAAGGTCTGATGAATGTCGGGAATTCCTGTAAGGATATGGGTACTCCACTAGGAGTTATGAGCCTAAATAATACTGTCTCTTTCTGGGAATAACAAAGCACAGTTCATTAACCTCTAACCTCAGTGTGACCCCTGTGACCAGGATATTGCACTGGTAAGAGGATACCGACTGAGCGACTCCTCTGTGGTGCTCTTTGATGTCGTGTAACATGGTGTTGTGCACTCAGTGAGACATTTAGGCAAACGGTTATTGCAAACCCAGCGGTCGCTTCAGTTAGGTTCAGTTAGTCAGCTGCTGGAGACAATATGAATCAACCCCTCCTTTCTCAGATGTAATCAGTCAAACTGAGCTTGACTCCAACAACACAAATACAAATATTTCTCATAATGAGCAAAGGTCTGGTCACACAACAACATATGCAATATATTTCAAACAACTCAGCATATTAAAAAGAAAGCAACTGTAACTTTACTATATATCACATCACTTTCTCTACCAGTTAACAGTGCTGTAGCTGCATTCCATTTTAACCCAGCTCCAGGCTGGTCAGCTGAAATGAGCCTGCTCTTGTCACTGCAGCAGGCTGACAGTGCCTGCTCTTCTGTTCCCTATGGCATCCCTGAAGGTGAGTCAAGGATTGATGACCTCCCAGAACCAGTGTTTGTTATCTGACTTTGGCGAGGTCATAGGGCAAGCCACAGGGGTGTTGGGGAGAGTGAGACTCAGACTACAGACACTGGATACACCCACTATGCGGAGCCAAAGGGACGGCCCAGTGCCCAGTGCTCTTTATGGACCTGTCACAGCAGTGAGGGACTTTTAAGTGCCCAAAACAAAGCAAAACAGTCTTTGAAGTACCACTCCATACCAACTTGGGTACACAGGACTAGTTCTTTGATAGGCTCTAGTGCGACCTAGTTATCTACCATAATTAATGATGCTTGCATGCATTGACAAAAAGCACATAAAAGTCCCTTTGAATATGGGATTTCTACTCCTTATAAGTTACAATAAGCCTTTAATCATTAATCATCATTAATTTCTACAGGCCTGCAGGTAAATTTGCAGAAAGAGTTCAATCAAACCTTCCATTAACTGCAGTTTTTATAGATATTCTTAATTCAAAAAATATTCCAAAGAATGTTTTAACTCTGCCTGTTTGATTAAAACACTGGGGAGGACTAGCATAAGTCTATCTGTTTAACAACAGGTTCAGAAAATATAACATATTATGGGCTTCTGTGCCACAACAATGCAATCCAGTTGGGAGACTTTGGTCCTGCTGTGCATTTGCGAAGTTCACTCTTGGATGGCATACAAGCTCAAGTCCTAACCTGCATATGTGGAGCAGAACACTGAAACTGAATCTGGTGTAAAAACAAAACCAAAAAAAAGCTGACTAAAATAAGAAAAGCCACTGGCTGTATAAAAACTATACAATTATATGTCTATCCATGAAAAAAGGCACCGCCTTGAAAATGACAGTTTCTGACAGTAGCTGACTGTCTCATATCTAAGCAGTAAACACACAAAAAGTGCAGGTCATCATTTTCCTCTGGCTCTGGTCGAGCTGCAGAGAAAGAGATCATGCTCCATTCGTAATGAGCAGTGGAAACTGGCATATTAAAATATCATACGCCTCTTAAAACCAAAAGCTCCAGCAGCCCCAGACATACAAATTGCATCAAGAGTGTCTTCTTTGTACACTCAGGTTTATATGAAGGACTTTAACTAGACAGGGAATACCCCCAAAGGCGTAGCTGATCTGTACTATTTACACAAAGCGTTTGCTTCACAGCCATTGTTGCCTCACCACACTATCAGCCTGCTATTACTGAACACAGAGGCCCATCATGGCATCAGTCCAGCATGTCCTGCCTACTGTCAGCAAGTGCAGCAAGGCCAAATCCGCTGTTTTGTTTTCATCGGATGGCAAATTGTTATTTTCCATCCACTCTCCACAGTGAGCGGATCTCTCCGGTCATGGCTTTGTGCAACAATAACTTAAATGGTCGGCCACCTTCCTCTTTGATGACTGCAACCTGAACAGACGCTGTTTCTTGATTACAAGGAAGGAAGCAAAGCTTTTACGCTGCTGGGGGGTGGGAGGGCTGAAGCTTTGCATCTGCGGCAGTGGTGTTTAAAGGCCGGAGAGCTGGCAGTGGCCTTGTTTGAAGAGTACCAGTGGAAAAGCCCAGGGCCTGATCTGAGGTGGCAAATTCCATGAGGTTCACAGCTCCACGCTGGTCGCTCCATGGTCCCACCCTGGGAGACACCGTGTTTGGTTAAGGAAATGGGACGACGGGGCCCTGTGCTTCTTATCTGCAGAGTAAATGAGGATGGCGACAGCTTTGCACGCTGGGGTTTCCATACATTATCTTACAGCATGGAAGGGCCAGCACACACAGAAATAAAATGTTTGAAAAAAAGAAAAAACAAAGGTAGTCATGATGCCCTGTTGTATTTACATAGCAACCTGGTGTTTTAACACAAGGCAAATATTGCAAAGGATCTAAGTATCTAACCTTCACAAAACTGCAGCACAGGCAGCACAGAGCCAAAGTCAAGAAGAAATGAAATATCCACAGTAGTTTATATTTAACAGCTGCAATCTCACTCCTGTCTAAAACTTCAGTGACTACGTAAACACACTTATTAAACACTTTACACTATGATTTCTGAGCCTGAACTTATAAGCAGTATTTAGCACATATGGTCAGCTAAAGAGAGAGAGAAAGCCTGCCTGTCAGGAGCGCAATAAACTGATAACCCAGGTAACATCTGGGTGCTGCCAATACATCTGCTGCTAAAATGAAAAACATACAAACACTACAAGATTTGCAGGCAGGAAACCATAACCTCTATACAACACATTTGTACAGTGGAATTTGTATTAGTACATTACAGTAATAACCTGAGTCCTTAATAAGGCAGGCTTTCACTGAAGCTGGAGCTCAAAACATACAAAATATAAAGAAGATGTAATGAGCATCACAAAGAACCTGCTATAGAGAACCACACATAACATAAGATTATCCTCAAACTTTAATACACTAGAATCTGTTACTGTTTAAATTTTGTCCCCAAATTTATTGCGCACATTTATCACTTGTATTTGCAGTGTACACCAACTCTGCCTATTTAGTCAGTCACATGGGAGCAAGCTCAAGTGGTAAATGTCTTTGAACACTGGTAATTTTCTGGTAAATGCATTTGAAAACAACATAAACAGTGCTTGGCAATGAAATGTCAGACTACTGACACTAATGAATTTTTGTTTACTTCCTGTTAGTAAAGCAAGCATTAGGAAGGCAGAGCAGTTCCACTGTCAGTGTGTTAACAAGTGCCCATGCAAACATTCAGGACAAGCTTGTCCTGTCTCTCCCAATATGGCATGGTTTCCTGTCAGCCAGGCAGACCCTGCTGATGGAGGCATGGGGACGACATTCACTCATGCTCTGTCAGGCAGAGACAAGTTCATCTCAGTTCACCTCCCGTTGCTTTGGTGGACCTCTTTGTTTACAGGGTGGTTTTCCTCCCAGGAGGAAGGCACCTCTCTTTGTGTGTCACTTTTCCGGTTTGCTCTGTCACCTCCCAGTGGTAAGAGGGAGGCTGAAGTGGCGGTGGGGGGAGGGGAGGGTTGATGTAGCCGAACTGACAAACGGAAGACCTATTAGAGGTGGAATTTAGAGATGCGAGTGTGACCCCTGGGCTGCTTAGTCTATCCTGGCCATGACATGGAAGAGCGAGGCGAGGCGGCGGTCTGTTGACACGGCATCGTTAAGAACGCTGAAGTTTCCAGTGACAAAGCTGAGACTTGAGCTGGGCCTCCTTTTACACTTCCTTTCCCAAGACCATTGTTCAAAACAGAGTGAAGCTCTGCTATTGTGTCCCTCCACCAGTGGAACTCTAGTGGGCCTCCATGCTGGATGAGAGATATCCTGGGGAACTCACTCAGCAAACACTACTAGCAACTCCCCTTCCTTGTCCCATTACACACATGCTCCATATTCTTGTTTTCTTTCTTTTTGTAGCCTCTTCTAACTGTAGCAACTTTTTGTAGCCACTTTTGCTATATTTGGAATACATGTGATTTAGCTATGTAACAAAGATGAACAGAATCACAGATTTCGTTAACCAACACTGAACTTTTCATTAAAAAAAAGACTACAAAATTTATTAAAAGGCATAATTCTCGGATCATCCCAGATTTCTATGAGCTTTTTGTATCAGATGATCAGCTATCAGTGATCAACCAAATGACTTTAGTTTCACAGAAACAAGCAAATGAATTCCAACACAGACCTGTTTTGGGTAGACTTGGTCTGACACAAGAAAATATTTTGTGTTCTTTTATTCTCATGTGTTCCTTCAAACAGTGATAATAAATATAAAATTAAGGAGGAAATTAAAAAAAAATTAAAGGAAAAACAAAATAAATAAATACAAAATATCAAATATAAGGGAAAAAATGTAGGGCTCAACATACTGGTTTAGGCAACCCCAGTGTCTCACAGTATTCCACTGTTTAAACAGTGCTCAATCAGGAGGGTAGCTAGGGAAAGTCAGGTGTGGTGTGGTATGACCCAGTGCGGCTCCCTTTGAAATATTTGGCTTTGTTTTGGCTTTCATGAAGGTGCAGCCTCACGGTGCCGGTTAGACTGCAGGCTTTAGGTGCCCAATCACTGGCTCGCCCTTCCTCCTTCACACATGATCCCTTACCAGGTCTGCTCCTTACATTTCAGCACTAGGCCGAAAGTGGTGAGCTCAAGGTCCCACTGGTGGGGGAAAAGAAAAAACCAGGAGCATCAAAATTTCAACAGCTTTTAAGAGTCAGCCTGGAGTTGACCCATCCTCTTCCTATTCTCAAAAAATAACAAGAATCACCTGTCAAAAAGCAAAATAAAAATAAAACAGGACTATAATACATTTCAAGGTAGATGTTGAATCAAAGTAGGTAATGAGCTATTACAAGCAAATCTGTAGAGAAAGACAAAAGCTCTTGAGCAGCCCATCACAGTTTTGGTGAAGCTTGCCAGCGAACACAGGCCTTTCACACACATCAGCCTCTCTATGCTGGAATGCATCCAGCATGATGGGGCCTCTTCTCTGTCATGGTCTAAGGCTTTCTTCACGTCACCCTTCCACATAAGAAGCCTGATAACCTGAACACCACTGAAACCTGGCCTGCATTATCCGTGTAATCTGCCAGACCCATCATCCCTGGCTGCAAAACATCACATGCAAACGCACCTAAGAATGTCAGCACATGGACGGTATGCAAAGAATCAGCAAATCTCAGCATCAGACAGATTTCCCTGTACTTTGTTGGGCGGGTGGGGGAGAGAGACAGAACTGGAACTGAGGCTAAAGGCAGATTTAAACCACAGTTCTATTCCAAGCCTGAGTCAGGCCAACCGGACTGAGGAGTGCAAGGCACTGGTGCCAGCTCTGGGTTCAGCTGGGCAGCGTGTAAATAAATGAGCAGCACAGAAGGGCCTGGATGAGAGTGTGGTCACACATGCAGGCTGCCAGGCGGCCAACAAAAACACACTACAAAGTCCTACCCTTAAACACACACACATTCAACAGAAGCCTCTGGCAGCGCATCTGCCAACTATTATAAGATCTGAAAAACAGGAATTGTAGAGTCCTGGCCTGGAGGCGTGCAAAGTGGGTTGAACAGGTGACTGTAGTCCACAGTGAAACCACAGCGGGTCAAAGGCTGAACCCTATAAAGGGTCCAAAAGGATTTAAAAACACCCACCCTGTCTCACATGGCAGGGTGATCCATTCTCTGAAGTATAAAGAGGAGAAAACACCCTTCCACCCCAGAAGACACTAAAGAAATCCTGAAGGATTAAGGCTCAGTTCACCCATAGTACAGGAAACTGGGCTGGAGGTGGGGGTGTATGAAGCATCAGCTCAAAGAGCTGAGGTGGCATTTGTCTCATTGGTCATTGTCTGATGGGGGCACACGAAGGACAGATCAAGGTGGAGGCTGAGCTAAGGATTAGTTCAGACACTGAAGTCTCCAACTCGGGACACAACCGAGAGCAGAACAGGCCCAGTCAAAGAAATTTTAACACACTACACCAAACAAAGAGGGGGAAAAAAAAGAAAAAGGCATTTCAAAGACAGAACCACTGAAAAGCAATGCAGTGGGTTATTCTCACAAATAGAACAAACGTCATTTTGTTGTCTGAGACCACACAAAGACCAGCCCATCCCTATGATTTTAAAGAGCATATGAGAGATGGGCCTTGAAGTACCCTTTCATTCAAAATCTCATGTGTAATATTTAATATATGAAGTAGAGGTAACATAAATAACAATGTTGAGGTTGGAAGGCAAATAGAGGACATACCAGTTAATTTACTGAGCTAAATTAAAAAAATAAATACAAACAAATGTCAAAAGTTTACAAATCATAAAAACACTGTCAAAAACCACAGCTTTAGAATGAGTGGGTCTGACTGCCTGTGTTTGCCAAAGCCTGGGTCTGTGGCCTCTGGAAGTCTATGCATACATTCTTTTTTTTCTCTTTTTAATGTCTTTAAGAGACAGATCTGAGTTTCCCTTTAAAGTCATAGGAAAAATTAACTCCAGGGTTGGGGGGTGTTACATAAGTAGATGTGTGTGTGTGTGTGTGTGTGTGTGTGTATGTGTGTGTTGGCAGCAAGATGCGATTCACAGGCCTCGGCCGCCTGCGTCTGGAGTCCCTCCGTCAGAGATCTAGTAGCGTTGCGGCCGTGACTGCACCGCGGCCCAGGGAGGAATGCGCAGACGCCTGCAGCTTTCATCTCTATGCCAGCTGATGGAGGCCACCAGGGATGCGACCTGCCCGTATACAGACAGCTAAAGCACCAAGCAGCTTTGCATTTAGGAGTCTCAGTTAAGTCTGCAAAGGGAAATTGACTGAGAACCTATATTTGGTAACTAGTATAAAAAGACAAATAACAGAATGAGAGGGAGATTTTGGAGACTGTGTGAAATGAAATATGAATCAGATTATTTGAGGAGAAAATCTTAAATTACACATGTGCAAGCAACAAGAACCACAACCATAAACTGATAACTAAAGCATGAGTAGGTTATGTTGGAAAGCAAACAGAGTCTGTAGTGTTTAGCCTGTAAAGTCACTTGAGAAATAATGGGTTCTCCTTGTAAACTGGTTAAACACATTTTTGTCTATCAATGAGCAAACCACTAAATCATAATTACTGCTAGCTATGCCAGTCTTAATAAATCACATAATTTAGGCCTATATAATATAAAAATAAATGACCATGAAGAAATTCATGGACTTATGAATTGGTACAATAGAATGCATCTCGAAAACAAACTACACAAACATATCACAAACCCAGTAACCAAATATCTATTTTTCTATTTTAATGTTCCTAAAGAGGATCACGGTCAAATACAACTAAACAAAATTTCTATGAAAAATACTGCGAAAAGGTTCTGTTAATGAGAACCGAATTTTTATTGAACACTGATATCTGTCAGTGATAAACTACCACTTAGCTCACCGACCAAAAGCTGGACTAGTTACCTGTCCTCTGAAGAAACACTTTTGGATAAGGCCAAAGAAAATTAGAAAAAGAACAATGGGTAATTTCCTTTGGCTACATCCTATTATGTCTCAAAAGGGACACATCTGTTCTAACCATAGTGCTTTCCATGAAAAAAGAGAGTTGGTGGCATCCACACACTGAAGAGAGAGAGAGATAAAAATAGCCCAGTAGATGGTATAGCACCAGAAGCTGAGTGCTTTTAGGCAAGTCAAACTCCACACTCCAGTACAAACCATACTGGGACAACATGCTCATAAAAGAATCTCTGAGAGATGAACATTGGGAACTATTTTCATGAAAATTCAACAGGCTTGATACATATATTTTTTTGTTTGTTCACCATCTTATCTGTAAAAGTTGCCTTGCTTTGTGACAGAAAGGTATTGAGCTGCCAGGCTTGTCTAGGACATGGTATTTGGGCGAATGCCTGATCTGGAGGTCAATCTCAGTCTCTTAATCTTGATTTTCCTTAGCCCTGATCTTTGCCCTGGGCTCTCTCTCAGAGGCAGCATGTAGATGCGTAATCACATAAAGGCAATAGAAGCACCCAAGATAATCCTGAAGGACAAAAGAGTGCCAGTGCCTGCTTTGACCTGACATGGTCATTGGCTCTAGGGTACAGGGCAACAGAATTCTGAGGACAACATGTCATATTTCACTGAATGATTAAACTGAATAAAATCTAGATTTAAACCACAAATACTCCTGATCTGAAGTTTAGCACCTAAAAAGAAAAACAGGAGTCACGCTAATCAGTTAAAAATGGTGCACTTGCTTCAGTGTCCAGAAAAAGCACATTTTCAAAGTGCACATCTGTTTAATTCCAAGTGGTTTGATCAGTTTGTTTAGACAAACAAGCACACAGCTGTGGCTGTAAAGCAACACCTGCTAAGGTCCCTTGCTTTCTGCACACAATTTCTCCCTATAAAAGAATGCAGAAAAAAGTAAAGAGCACTTTCCAGCCTGACCACTGACCTTGGCACAGGGAATATAAATTATCTGCGTGGCCAAATCATACACAAGCTAAGAACCATGGCTACATCTTTGTGCATGAAGCTTACATGTTCTGTTTTAAACTACACAGGCAAACTCTTTACACAGTGTTCATGAGCTCTCAGTAGGCTAACATTGTCTTTGATATCTCTGAGAACTCAATGTCTGCACTCCTAACGAGTTCTGTTGCCACTGATCTATGACTAAAGTGATCCATAATTTATTTCATCACCTGAATGCATACACATCAAAAATCTCCACCCATAAAAAGCCTCAATGGGGCAATGAGAGGATAATGGTTTTGGTGGCTATCTGTCATGAGGAGAAAGGAGATGACAGTGCAGTACTGAACCAGCTGGATACTGCTGACAGCGCCTAATTCACACTGAGCCTTCAGAATGCTAAACTGTGCCCTTCATCTCAATGTGTCACTCCAATCTGGGTGATGGTAACTGATGGGAACGAGTGCCAGCAAACCATACTGAGTCAGCCACTAAAAAGGCTAGACTGAATTGTGGTCTAATGAATGGCTGATTATGCAGGTGAATGCTAGTAGGTTCGTATCAAGGTCTTCTGAACTGCACTTGCCATGAAGCGTAAGAACAGGAGTTTTGGTCAGTTGAGCCCTGCAGCTGATAATGCATGAGGAAAACCACAGAGCACTGAATTCAGATGGTCACACAGCACCTGATGTCTTCCAGCCTTCAGGGATCCAACACCACTCCTGACGCAATGGTACTAGTAAGAACCCAGCTACAGCCAAAGTAATTTAATCAATCTTAACAAAAGGACACAGGAATGGACATGGACACAGACACACAGTCGAACAAACTGTTCCCAGGATGAAAGGAAACTCACACCCTATCCTTTGTTCAGAATATTTTTCCTCCCATCTAAAAGTTTGGCCTCCAAAGTTCCCTCCCATAGCTTCTTCTGCGTGAGCACATGCTCCACCCATGTGACCCACATCCATCCGAGGCTCTTGTGTGTATAGCACCTTAATGGAAAAAAGGTGAACATTAGCCTGTGGAGATAGAAACAGGAGTAGCCTCTGTCCCTCATTCCTTTTCTTTTCATGACTCGTCTTCTTCCTTCTCTCACCAGTCAGGTTCTCATCACATCATCTCCATATGAAAAGCATGGTGCTCTTGTTCTCATAGGTCTGCTCAGCCTCCAGGACAGAACGTCTTATCCCCAGTCACTCCTTTCCTTTTTATTTGTATTTTTTGAAGTTTACCGCCTGTCCCCACACTGTTCATTCCCTAACTGGCACAAACACAGATATGTGCAATACCTGCTGAATACATTCAAACTCCATGAGCTAACAGAGTTAACCCCAAGGGGAACACATTCTCATATGGTGACATCATCCCTCCTATTCTTTTTGCCTCATTCACATACACAGTGTTATGTTGCGCCTAGCACAATGGCTGGCACGCTCAGAGCGGGAAGGAAAATAGCTGTGAAACACTATTAAGCCCCATGCAGCTGTGACTCATAAGTCACACTGTGCAGCATTCTGAGGCCCTGTCAACCCATTTTCACACTCCGTGTGCCATTCAGCCCTGCTTTGGTATTCCCTCACTGTGGACGGTGCCCAGCCCCTCTCCTGGGTGCTGGACCTCCACGGCCTCGGAGCCATGGGCCTTGGCCATTAATTGGTGCGCAGCAAGAGGAGTTGGGGTGATGCTCTTGGGTCTTGGTGAACACTGCACGGTTTTAAATAATAACTTTCCACTACCGGACACAGTCAAAACTGAAGCCTGAATAGACAAGCTGCATGCTAATTGAGCCCGCAGGCTAAGCCTTGAAGGCAACTGACTGTAGAAAATATGGCGTTCTCCAGCCATACCATGAAACTCCATCATGAACACAGAGCTTTAGTCATCTGATTCAATGCACTGAATACTTATTCAATACTTATACAAAGGGCAATTTCAAAAAGACCACGGCTCTGAAATCTTATCTTTCTATTGTAAGCTAAAGGCTGAACGGACTCTTCTCGTGCATTGAAATAGGAGCAGGAAGGTGGCAGATAAGCTATCCACAAATGAAAACAAGCCAGGAGAGATCAAAACAGGAGACAGAACAAAACAGGAGACAGAACGTGTGATTTAGGCCTGCAGCCAATTCACAAACAGCTACACAGCCTAACTCTCCTGCCTTCATTCAGATAAGGACTCCATCATTTCTTTCGTCTTTGAGGACACAAGCCTTGAGGAGTTGCAGAAAAACTGGCACCAGCTGTCAATTTGAAGAGAGGCTGTAACATGAAAGATAACTGGAAGAAATGACAGTTCAAACTGAGTTCAGCCATTCTGCTCTCAAACCACTGCGAGCAAAGCATGGCAATCTTTACCAAGGTTTTTAGGGTAGTTTCCTTCAATAAATCTCTGAACAGTTTTGCCAAAGTGGCCTGGTTAATCCTTCAACAGGGTCAAACATTCATCATTCTGACAGGAGCAAAAAGGTGAAAAAAAAAAAAATATATATATATATATATATATATATATAATAAAAAAAAAACATTAACATTTTAACACTATTCTACTAAATATGTATTCTTTATCAGCCAAATCCATAGCTTTCTTAAATCCTTACTTTTAAAATAATAAATAACCTATTTTGTGCTTAAATATTATATAACATTTTCAGTAGAGACCTCTTTCAGAGACTTGTCTGTTTGGCAAGACAACCTCAGTCACATGCCTATTTAGCAAGTCAATTAAATATTTAGCACTGTAACAGCAGAATTGACATGTAAATAATGACAGATGCTCTACACAGACAGAATGTAGACAAAAAGATTTTAACACTTTGCCTTCAATATACTTCCCAAATAAAATATTTTTTATTAACCACCCTTATTGCTTCTAGTCATGAAGGCTGTTGGAGTATCTCCCTGTAAACCTTTTGTGTAGTTAAAGTACAAAATAATGAACACAGGTTCAATAGCTTTTCCTCCTAAGAATTAAATGTTTTACAGCTGAAATTTAGTGCATGAGCATCACATTGGAAGAAACCACTACCAAGTATATGAGATATATCAGAGAGTAAAGTAAGTTCAGTAAACAAGGACTTAACGAGGTCAAGCTTCACAGTAATTAAAATAAATCTACAGTAATTAAAGTCTCCTTTCCAATGTGAAAAGTTTATGTCTTTACAGGGTTGCTGTAAGCTCTATGGAAAACTAAGCAAAGACAAAGTCATTTCTGTAACCAACTTGATTAACCAATTCCTGCGCTGTACTAAAGGCACTCAATGTTAATCCTGCAACCTTTGACACTGACTGCTGTTTATAGGCAGGATCTTGACTTGTTTGAGGGTACAGGGTGGTGAGACAGTACACACTATGAAAGAAAACAGAGAGAAAGAGAGGGAATGAACAGTGCTTGAATTAAAGCTTTGAGGACTGATAGCTACAGCTCTCTGGAGATTTCAATTGCAGGCATTTTATTATCATTGGAGAGTCACATTTTAACAGAGCACTCATGAATAATTTATAACACTAATATAGGTGAAATGAATGGTGGCCTATGTTATAGTCTGTAACAGCTGTTCCAGCTGCATCAGAGGGTCAACACACCCTACCCATCACCATGATCTTTAATGGTGCCTTCCAAGAAGACGGCTCTACAATGGACTAACAAATGGGACTCTGATGGGATGACAGCCTAGCAGAGGTCACTTATGACACTCAGTGGCATGCATTCATGGAAAAAGACAGATGGTTATGTTACATGTTATAAAAGAGGATCACTAATTTCTTTGCCGTGGTGTATGTGTGTAAGAGTAGAATGTGTGTGCATGCACTAGGAATGGGAGTCAGGCCCAGTTCCCAAAGCAGTATTGGTCCACTTGGGCAACAAACTGTGAAATATAGGAAGTGTACAATGAACTAATTCAGATTCTTCTGGTTAAATGAAACTACTTCACAGTATGTGTAAACACTGATGGCTTTGGGGTGGATGCCGAACAGAAAGATACTTCATTTTCGAGACAGTAAGGAAGTTCAACTTCAGTTATTAAAGCTGTCATAATAAGCAGTCCATACATCTTCTCTACCACCATAAAATAGTTCAAACATCTCAGTCACTTGAATGTCCTGTAATTCCACTTTAACAGGAATAATTCATATATTGAAAAATGATGGGATTTACAGAATCCCATGTCTGGAAGCTGTAATAAAAGTTGGAGTTACAGAAACTTACCACCGATCTAAGCCACACTATACCAAAGCGAACTCCTTTAAAAGAAATTTCCACAAAATCCACACTTGGGTCTTACTCACCATCTGTTATAGTGATTGTAGTAAAAAAAAAGAGGTCAGGTCAAACCATGTCAATAAAACAAACAAGTCAAGCACATCTATCCTGGACTGCTGCAATACCATAACACGATACCTCTCAAAGGTCTTTAGTAGGGGTGGATAACAACTCAGCAGTAGTACAGAGGTTATACAATAAATGATAACCACTTGCACACATGTAGGGCTCATGTCAGAACACTTTTTATTTTTCCCAATTCTCTTTCATCTGTCTGAGCGCCATCTGGGTCTTTATGATTTAGAGGTGGATGAGGGGGCTGTGGAGTGGGGTTGAAGGTAGACCTGAGATAGCAGATGTCAAAGGCAGTGGGAGGAGTTGGTGTTATGGAGGCACACAGACTGGGTTGTTTACTGCACTGTGGCCTGCGACAATACACAAGCTTAATGACCACATGCAAAGCCCATAAGGTGATGAATTAGGGAGGGTAGAGGCTGGAACAAAGAGCAAGGCGTAATCCAGCAGGCCCTGGCACATGATCTGGTAGGCCCTTTAGGGACTAGGACAAAGCTCTGGTCTGCAGTAAGATGTACGTTGGGTAGACTAGTCAGCTGGCCAACTATAGCCCTGTATTAACTATGATAGAGTTTATAAGCAATGGCCGACAAGGGCCACATTAAAGAGCAATTACTCAGCTTGCTCTCCATTCACACAAAAGCCCTGTCCTTGGGTCTAAGGTCAAAAAACAATGGACAAATTATAGTAAGGCTCACCCTGTGACCCCATCCCTCCTTGAAGTCGGCATGCTATCTATCCTGTGTTTACAGACGCTTGGGTCTGGAATAGCAGAGGTGGTGCTGGGTTATCACACTGGTCTTTGGCTATGGTTAGAAAACAAAATGAGACACTTGGCGCATCAAGCTCAAATAGCACACTTACTGTCCTCACAAACACAACTCTGACAGATTCCCCTAAAGATTCCAGAAGGCCTTGTTAAAAGGTGAAGGGAGCAGGGAAGCTCTCCAAAAGGCACAATAATGGCATCTTTTCAAGGTAAAAGTCAACACAGGTGTTTCATTTTTTTTTCTAAGCATAAGAAATATTAATATCATTAACTAGTTATTGCATGTAGTCAAAAATACAAATCAACTTATGTATGTCAGAGACGAAGAACATTGTTAAAGTTCAAATCCCCCCCCCCACACACACACAAAAAGCAGGACAACTCTCTTCCAGCAGTGAGGCAGACGAAACACTCATAGGCCATTCACTACCACACTCTGGCACATACTGTCCTTCTGATCACATCACAGGCAGTATTCAAGCTCGAGTCAAGTGCAGTGGTAATGGAGTACAGCTTGTTCTCTATGTACCAGCATGAGAAGACAAAGGAGCTCAGAGCAGAGTCTGTAGATGTTATCAGAGCTTCTTTGCTGGCAAGGTGATTCAAAGTACAACCAAGGCAGCTCTTGTAGAACATGCACCGGGACGAAAGATAAAGAAGCAGCAAGGGCTAATTGGGGAGGTAATGAGAGGTCTGGTGGGGAGAATGAATGGGCCTTCAGGTTTCTCTGGAAGTTCATTAGTAGGAGATAATTAGAAACCTGGACTTAAGCTAAGCAGTAACCACAAGTCACAAAAGTAGACTCACCTTCGAGAAAAATATACACACATAGTGTAACCAGTCTTGAGCAATAGATATCATTTAAGTCACCGGATCCCATAAACTGCCAATTTTCGTCTTCCATGTTCTCACTCTTCAGTAATAAAGGGTTTGATAATTACCTTGTGTAATCAAATTTGTTAGAGCCAGAATAACACAAACTGGTATAGAACATTGGGGGCCCCAGGACTGAGACTGAGCTCATATAAAATTTACTTCTGTCAGTCAGCATCTTTATGAAGATTTCTAGAGGGTAAGAAATTTTAACATTTTAGAAAACAAGCCCTTATTGTATTCTACTTCCAACCATATGAATTAATTTATATTATTTTGACAAAATACATTAATCTCTGGATAAGCAGAAAAAGCAGTAATTACCAGTGAATTACCATGTGTTTACCTTCATTACCAAATTACTTACTTTAGGATTCAAAAGTTGATGAGTCACTCATCTTGAATAGTGTCAGCAAAAGATAATAAGTGGCAAAAGATAGTTGTGTCACTGGCTTTTTTCTACAAATACAATATTTTTGGCTACAAAATAGCAACTGAGGTATTTGCAGAACTGTTCAGACTAGTGACAACGGTAAAAGCCTACCCTTTAGACCCTTTAAGAGTATGTCTACAGATAGAACCATGTCAAGAACTGGGCTCAGCTGTTACAGAATATTCAGTCATCTTACAATTTAATATTTTAACAAATTAAGTGAGTTAAAGTTTAAATTAACCACATCTCACAATCAGCGCCTCAAATAATTTGAATTAAGGTGATTGTTAGTTCCAAGAAATAATCTAATATATTTTCTACATCTGATATTCATTTCTCATCTTGTTAATTATTTGTTTCACATATAAAGTTTATATGATTGTTAAGTGTCCTCAAGAATAAAAAAGGCGCTAAATAAATAAAATGATAATGTGACTATTCTTGATAAAATCTCCGTACTGCATTAAATTTACATTTTAAATTTTCTGTGTTTAACAAACACTTTTATCCAGAGAAACTTACAAAGGTCCATTATCATCTACTCATAGACTGTATCATAGCCAGTACAATAGGTGAGAGTTCAAGATACTGTTGAACTAGAATACTGCTGAAATATAGGAATCAATGCTGATACCTAGAAGAAGTGAAATATCTGAGCTCTCTATCTGATGATAAGTGCAATAACAAGCAATACCAAACAACTTGATATCTTAAATATACAGCATTCGTGATGTTCATTAAAGGATTAGATTAACATTTTTTCCTTAATGAAAACCAGAACTTTCTGAACCGCTCGTGACACTTCAGAGTCACAATATAATTTCCATTTAAGAGCACATTACTTATGGAAGGCGATTTAAAACTTGTTATTATTATAATAAATGTCCATATATAATACAATATTAAATAATGTATTAATATATAATATATATGACATATTAAAAGTAGATTAAATGTTCAATGTATATAATGGTCAAAGAAGTGAATGGGATGACTAGACAGTTGTGATAGTACATGTGTCAGCTAGGTTTAGGTGACCTTTATTTCCTCTAATTGGCCCATTGTTGAAATCTTACATTTACAGCATTTGTCAGATGATCTTATCCAAAGCGACTTGTGTGTTCAATGGGAACTAAACCCATAACCCATGGTGCACACACCTTTCCAGGTGAGCTACAGGAGCACTACAGAAGCTACAGCTACACAGAAAATTTCAAACAATAGTTAATAAACATGAAGTTGCAATGTTAATGTGTTTGATCATTATGACTTTTCCTCCGTAAATGCAAACGGAGAAAACGGAAAATAACCAGCAGATGTCCCATTTGCTTCTCATCTACCCTGCAGCAAAATAGTGTATGCGTTTGCGTGTACGAGAGGTACTCACTGCTTCTGCTGGTTTTGAGCTTCGCAAGTATTTTTTGTGTGGAGAGCAGGTCACCGTTCTTAACCGCCTGCAGAAGCTCCTGTTCCTTTCCCATGGCCCCCTGCTGGGTTGAATTCCGCTAGTGACCCACAAGAGTCCTGCTCCTCTCTCACATCTCCATGTACTGGCAGTAAGTGAAAACCTGTTGCACAATACTTTTCCCCAATCACTTTCCACAGTGCTACCTCCAGTAGTGGCGAGAGGCAATTAGGAAAGGCAAATTAGGAAGCCAGTAGCCAGAGGATATCTGTACCACCTTTTTCTTTGTATGGCAGTTGCTCTGAGTGTCTGGTTCTGAGACCTCCACAGTCTGGACTGAGTTGTTGCCACAGTACTGGGTGGCTGGAGTGGTGATGCAGACTGGGACCTGAAAATGGATTTCGAGAAGTATATCGGTGAGGTCTCCATGTTAAAACAGACCACAAGCTCAGTGAATCAGGGGGTGTTAGTGGAACTCAAGCTCAAGGAAAAGCAACATTTTAACATCAGTGTAGAATTTGTTTTGGATTTTTCCCTCCATTTCAAACCCTCCCCTGCACACCCACATGAGAGGCTGGCATCAAGCCCAGTCTCCTCCCACACTCCTCCTACAAAGAGATCAGAGCGAAGACCTGTTCTTCACACTAACCCCAGAGAGAAAGAGCATACATAAGAGCTCAGAATTTATAGCTGTTTCACATAGTAGTTTATCATGACACAATTCTCTTCTTCAAGCCTGCTCAAGAGCAAAGCTTTAGGCCCATGCACCAAAGTAGATGGAGCTTCGAAAAGCACAATTCAAATAGTGATTCTGAAATACACATGGCAAGGGTTATCAATTGCAAAATAATTTTTAGATTTTTAAAAAAAACCTCAAAAATATCAAAGTCAAATAAACCATACAGCAATGTTGTAGGCAACTCAAAGTTTCAATAACTTTCAATAACAGTAATCATATCCTTCCTACTTTTGTTGTCAAGAGAATCTTTTCACACTTGTTCATATTGCTGTGTTGTTATTTTTAATACATGACTTTTCTCCATAGGGTGCAGTGCCCTCATGCTATAAAAAGCATTAGTCGTATTGTGGAATGCAGTGATAAAGATGACTGCAACAAAATCTTGCACTTTGGGAGATGACACAATAAATCTAGCTAACCCTTGTGAGACAGTAAGTATAGTAGATATAACTACATAATA
This sequence comes from Electrophorus electricus, assembly GCF_041902795.1. NCBI lineage: Eukaryota > Metazoa > Chordata > Actinopteri > Gymnotiformes > Gymnotidae > Electrophorus > Electrophorus electricus. The sequence continues at coordinate 30,410,301 of NC_137499.1, forward strand.
TTATAGTATTAATAATGCATCTTATAGTGGTAACTACACAGTAGCTTATGTGGACTAGTCTACCGTGAAATTCACACGAGATACACTTTGTCACTAATTAGCTATCTGCTACAGTGACTAGACCACGATGGGTCATACATACTGCTGGGTATGGAAGTGGTCAATGTTGACTGCTCATGACAATATTTCGCTGCCATAACATGACAATAAAACTACTGTGCCGTTTTTAAAGATTAACTGCCATTGAAATATATTCACCAGTTCAATATATATTCAATATATATATTCAATATATTCATCTTTGCCGACCTTAAGATATTTAAACTGAAGTAAACCTCTACTAAAATAGCTAATCAGCACAATTGTTAACTGGACTAGGATGTAAAATACATAAGACATTACGTGTAGCTCTTTAAATAGGTACCTAGCTAAATTAGCGTTCAATTAGCTAGCTAAATCAAGAGACCCCACAGGGTAAACACAAAAGATTCATATCCTGCTAATAGTTCCAAGTGGAAACAAGATGTTTACACACGTTTATGGGAGAAATTGCTTTCTAGCTATAGCGAACAGTCTAGAAGGTTAGTTACTGATTTAGACGATCGTTCCTAAATACACCATGGTCAATGTTGCAACTTTGATAAAATATCTACCGTTAGTTGGCTGGCCAGCTAGAGACAACAAGCTATATTTAAAAAATGAAATAAAAAATCAGCCGTTGCACCCCCGTGCAGTAAATTAGTGGCTAGCTAGGGAGCTACCTAAACTAAAGTTGGTTCTTGATGAAAAATATCAGACTATCCTCATGACATCAAACTTAGCAGGCTAACCTAGAAGTTAATAACCTGACCGGGATCTGACAACATGGTAACTATAAACTGTAGCTAAAGTTCACTATATTAAGTTCAGCTATAAATTAATTCAGCATATACAAAAGTGAATAACTTCCAATGTTTTACCTTTAGGTTGGGTAAAACATTCGGCAAAAAATGGCAACTTGTTTAATGTCAAACCAGCAGCTTCATACAGTGCAGCTAGCTAACGTTAATGCGTCCAAGGTCCTTGAAATCTCCTGTTCACTTTCAGATGAAAAGTAGTCCCACTTCCAGGTAAATGTAGTTGTGGTTGTACTAAATACACTCGACTACTACATTCACTTCATGTAACTAAACGTAAATAATAATCCGATAGAGGAATTCGCAACTTTTAATGAGTTACTCTCTACATTTCGTCGACAAAAACGGAATACTCCTCTTAGCAACGATTTACATTGCCACTTCGCCAAACCCACTCCGACAGAACATTTGTCCCTCCTACTGCGCAGTCGCCTGTGTCAGCACCAGAGACGGTGAGTTGAGTCTGAAAGCAGCACCCCCAGCACCAGAGACGAAGGGCTCAGTCTGAAAGCAACATGTGTTTAAAAGAAATAAATAAAAGCTTAAGATTAGGCTTATTTGGACGGTAAAAATCTGTTGAAAAACACCAACAAAACGTAAACGTTCATTTACGTTAAAATTCATTCGGTTCGTGAACGTACAGTTTTGAAATGGAATGCCACTGACATTGAAATCATCTCGAAGGGGAACGCGGGATCACACTATCTAGCTGTTATATCCCATCAGTTGATCATTGTTTCCCATCTGTCCCACTCTTTGTGGTTTGGGCAGCATACAGTTCATGCATTCACAGTACTATCAGAAAAGAGGTCAGAGGTACTTCTTCCATACAACACATGTAGCCTTCAGGTTTTATGACATGGTCAGCGTCCACTGAGTAGTTGGTCAGCGGGCTATAGGAGAGTGGAAACTCGATGATATAGCCCATCTGGACAGACATTTGTAATAGCCTTAGCTCTGACAAAAGACTAGAAGTTTGGCATTGTAGTACTTTCTTTAATTTAATTTGGGGTTTCTGGCAGGTAAGATGACTGGTTACCTGTTAAAAATCTGGACTAGTTTTTTAAAGCCAGTAAACCATAACAAGTGGGGGATGTTATTGAATTTGAAGGAATTTTATGATAACAATGGAATTAACCTTATATGCATGAAGAGGCTGGTTACAGAGCAGTGGGAGTGTGATTCAAACATGGCTTTCCAATATAAGGTAGGACCCCACAAATATGCTACCCCAACTTCATAAAATCAAACTCCCACATATTCACAGACCACACCAGCATGTGCACAGATATCATTCTCAAATGAGGGATCAGTGTTTCCTCCTTCCCATCAATAGGAGTAAAATTCTTATTTCTGATAAAAGTACCAGTAGATGAAGGTGGGGGTTGGTAGCAGGTAGTACATTTTCCACACTTGCTACCAAGGTAAGACTATAGCAACAACAATAACAATAGCAACACTATAAATAAAGCTTACTCACCCAATGAGTGGTTAAAATGAGAATGATAACAGGTTGAATTACTATGGGTTACTTTTCTATCTTGGATGAAACAATTTATTTACTTCTGAACAAATCTGTACACAGCAGCACAAACAGAGCCACTCATGAAACATGGTACTGAAAACTTCAAACACACCACTTTGACATAAATCAGTTTAGGAAGGTGCCATCTTGTGGCCAACATCAAGACCAAAAAAAAACTACTGAGGAAAAAAAAATGTAGGACTGCCTTTCATTTTTGCCCATCTAGAAAGGCCCCCCTTCTTGCCATGTCTCTGGTACAGCCACATGACTCTGGAGGAGTGAAGCAGCTGCCACAGTGTTCCCTCCATGAGCAGGCCATGGTTGGCGTAGAAATGAAGTGGCTTCTTAACTGCATTGTAGTAGTGGTCGGAGAATCCCTCATAATTCTGCGTGATGAAGCCATATGCAGACAACTGAAAAAGCCCATAGAGAAAACAGATTTTGCTTCCATTTTAAAATATTAAATCTCAATATATGTTGTATAAGTACACTCTTTATGTAACTTCCTATAAGGAGAGAGAATCACAACCTGAAAAAGTTGTATGCGCCTTTAAGTTTAGAAGGCGATAAGAACACTGAACTGGTCACAGGAATGCAGGACAGTCAGGAGCATCAGTGCTCCAGTACTGGGCATGTAGAAATCTCTGTACCTCATCTTCAAATACGGAGAGTTCAAAAACCTGTCAATTATATTATCACATCATTAGGCCCACTGAATGTCAGAGAGAGAATGTTTCAAGAATACAGACTTGCCAAGTTGTCTTACTTAGACAGGAAGGATCTCACCTCTTTGTTACATACTCAGTGAAGTATGGATGAATCATTCTGAAGTGCTCAAATGAATGCTTGTTTCCAAAATACATAGAAGGTCTGTTCCATGTAATAAAAGGAATAAATGAAAATAAAATAGATAAATAAATAAATCATTGTTGTACCCAGAAAGGTATAAAAACTACCATCAGGAATAACAAAGAAAAATGTTTAAACTATAAAGTTTCTGAAAACTTCTGAAGAATAATACAATCTTAAAACTCTAAAAAAAAAAACAGCTTAAAACAAAAAGGTCAGCTCTACTGATGACCTTTTAAAGAATCTGCTATTTTCAATCCATACCTTAACAACTAGCATAAATTTGCCATCATTTATAACCATGCATAGCATAACCTTCCAAGATAGCTTTGGAACTGATTAGGTTTTTCATTGGGCTTAAGCACAATCAAAATAGGTGACAGTTTTAGTGCTCAAAACCATTACAAACAACCTACCTTTCATGAAAATATGATACGCAAAAGTCACTTCATGTTTTTTCAAACTGTGTTTTGTAACGAAAAAATCATAGTAGGCTTACCCCTACTAATACACCCCCCCCCCCCCAACACATCTAAGGATATCTGTTTTGTACTGTGAGGTTCTTTCTTCAAATAGTTCTGAGTTTTAAGCAATGTTGCCCTACATGCAGCTATAAACAATAATTTAAATATGGTATGGCTGAAGATAGAAAACCTGTACTTTAGTTAATCATAGGCGACATCATTTGCTCATATTGTGAAGTAGCATTGTGACATTTGAAAAATTAAGGCATTTGGAAAATATTGTATATGTTGCTACCTACTGCTGGTATAAAAAAAAGGACACAACTGGACAAAGCTGCATCATAGAGCCTGTATATTGCTTCAAAACACTTACTGGTCTCCTTCATAGTATCCTGATGGCACAGCGGCACCTTGGATGGCAGCAGCCAGCATCACATAGTCCTGGATGTTAGCAGGGATGAAGACATAGCAAATGCCCTTAGGTAAAAATAAATACAATTCTGAAAACAGTATTTAGCTTTATTTAATATGTGAGCCACATTATTTCAAAAATAAGTTACCTGTCAAAGTAGCCTATATTGAAGTTTCTGAGCAAAAGTCATCAGTTACTGGGTCTTGTGACACCATAGTGAAGCCATCACTAAGCCCAGTATGCTTTGAGGGAATTCTTCAGAGTATTTGTGGTGAATCCATAGAAAGATGTTTTAGTGCCCACATCCTGCTTGAAGCCTTTGGTTATTGCTCCATTCACTCTGAAAATGGCAGACATTTATTAATTTGTCAGGAATTCAATATTACTTTTTGGTCAGGCAGCCTTGAGCTCTGTTAAGAGCTTTCATTACATTCACTTCTCAACACCAAAAAAAGCATTGACAGAAAAACATGTCTCTTTTGCAGGAATACCAAGTGTCATTTTGCATAAAGTCCCATTACCAAACATTCGCAAAAGCTATACTTGAAATCACAATGGCTGAAACCAAGACTAAGATAAATGTTTCACTTACAAAGAAACAATGGAAACATACAATCTCTTCAGTATGGACAGAATATCTGTCTGGGGTTTATAGATTTATAGGGGTTTGAAATGCTCAAATACAGCCTTAAAACTGAGGCACGAGGAAGAGAAGTTAAAAAAGAAGAAAGAGGCACCAAAAGAATGCCCAAACCTGAAGACATAATCGTGACTGTCAGTGGCTTTCCCCTGTCCTGAACTGTTGAGGATTCCTCCATTGCCTACCACTGCACAACGCACACACTGGTCTGGGGACTTCCGTTCAAACAGACGACTGCTAGAAGAATTCTGGAGCAGGGACAGGGTGGTGCTCACAACTGGTGGCATTGGGGAATAGGTTGAGTAAGAGTGAATAAACCTGCATAAGATATTTCTTCTGCCTTCAAGAAATATTCTTCAAATCTCACACAAAGTTACATTTAGTCTTAATCGAATAAACCCAACTCAGGTGAGTTTGTGGAATCCTAGATGACAACATTTGTCTGTCTGTTAGACAGTACATGAAGGTGAGGGTTTACCCTCAGGTGAAACATCCTTCCAGCCATATGGCAGAGGAGCGTATTGAAGCCGCTGCCACTTGAACTGGTTAAAACTGTCTGCCCACTGCAGCACATGCACAGAGAAATTGAAGCACTTCTTCAGATAGCTATTCTGCCTCACTGTCCACTGTAAGGAGCAGGACAGCAAACGCTAGAGGGGAAGAGAAAACAGAGGCCATCTCACACAAACCATAGCATCGACCATTATGTCAAATATGTGTTGCATGCACTGAACCACCTAGATTGTCCTACTGTAAGTATTTCTTCTTCTTTTATGAGGTCTACTGCTTCCCAGCTGCCTTTACCAAAAAATATCGACCTGTAGGAGGCACGTACTTTATCACATGAGATGTCTTTTCGGCCGTCACAAGAGACAAGCCTCTATTCTGCAATACTCCCAAACCCCCAAATTGCATTGCGCTGAAAAATGCACAAAACTAACGAAATATTGACGCGTAGGACCGCTTTTGCAATATAGGATGCGTTCTTCACTCAATGACTGTTGATAACCATAAATACAAAATGAAACTAAAAAGATAAAGGAATGGCAAGAGGTATACGCTCTATTTTTGTATATACAAAATAATACAACAACAACATCAACAATAATAACATAACAACAACAACAACAACAACAATAATAATAATAATAAATAATACAACTTCAGGAAAGACGGAGACTACTAAAACAATGGTAATTAAATGCAAGACTGTATCCCAAAGTTTTAAGAAGTTTTCATTTTTTTGACCAGAATGCTCGCCCATCAAACTGAAGGCGGGATGTCAAGGTATCTTACCTCACGTATCCAGAGACATTAATTGTTGAATTCCAGCGCAGATTAGAGTAACAAAGAGCAACATGTACGAGTATTTACGTATTTTCATTCCTGAAGCATACAAACGTTGTACATTTACGTTTCCACTCTTTAAACCTGATACTGCTTTGGTTTACCAGCAGAACTTTCGTTCGACGTAAGACAGCTCGGCATTTCCGGACGCGAATAAAAGAAGGGAAGGTTCGGAAAACAGTGGCATTGAGACAACATTCAACATCACGTGCTAAGAAATATACGTAGTTGTTCTATATTTTAGTAAAAGGAAAAAAAAGTTCTGCGGTGCTGACTTTCATTCCTTTACAAAATACACAAACAGACGAACGGATTGACGGACAAGCAAGCCGGCAGGCAAATAGATAGGAGCGGTATTATTTAGGCATAGCGAGTCAAGATTGAAGCTGGCTCCTATGCACTTTCATGTTTCCATATAACTTTGAACAACTTTTTATGCAAAGTACAGTTATACACATGTGCAAAGAAACTAAGATGATATATGATTTTAAAAAATCTGTATCTGTATTAGCTTATATATGTTAGTGTTGCTGTAATCATAAGGCACTCTGGCAGATAGACTATTCATATTGTGCGATAGCACTATAAAACACGATTCATGCAGGCTTTATTTTAGGTGAATTTTTTCTCCACTAAATTCTTGTTCCACTGAGGTTCTATTAAAGTTAGTTCTAAAAAGCTTTCAAAACCTGGTATTCCAGATGGTTTGCCATCCTGCATGACCTGTCTGTCAAATAGTCTTACCATGGGGGGGAATTCTCGTAGCACCTACGTAGCACATTCTTCCTGGAAACTAATCAGGACCTGTTGAGGCTTGAATACATATACATATGTCATATACAACCTAGTAACAATGGGGGCTGTAAAAGCTTTTCATTATGACCTTTCCTTGAGAATGAGATATATGAATAAAAGTAATTTAAATCAGATTAAAAGTTACCAAAACAAAAAGGCTACATGTTTGTATTGTGATCAACAAAAGGGCCCTATGTAGGAAAATATATACCATGACAAAAAGCATTATATCTAACTACTGCAATCCCAGTAATGCAAAAATGAGACTCGAGTGAAGATATAAAACCTTTATTACAATTCCTGAAGTATGCAGCTTTAGCCAATGAATAACTGTAAAATCACCAGTAATAAGTAGGTACAGTCTGTGAAGAAAAATTTGTTTCCTTGCACATAACTGCTTATCACATTAAAACTACAAATTTAGAGTGACATTAATATGCTGATTCACTTAGAGACAGTTCTATTATCCTTTAGCCATTAACATCAGATTTCAAACAGGCTCTTATATAGTGTATTAACAAAGCAAATTCATGTCATGCAGGGTTGTATGAAAAGGCCACATACATGTATCACAGTGGAAGTCTTAGGATGAATATACTTCCTGTTTAGAATGGGAGTGTGCAGAAGAATCAAAAGGAATATAATCAATTGTTTATGGAACCAGTATTGGTAGATCTGTATGAGAATTACTGCCCTATACATCTCTAGAGCTTTGTGCAAACAGGACCAGCAATGCAAAATGTTTAATCTGAATATAAATACGAAACCTGAAGAAGATAACATTGAGAAACTTGCTAGCACTCAGCGTGGTTTCCCTGCAGATAGTATAATTAGTACACTGTGAGTCTTGCCTTATGCTAGTATGTATACAGTTTGAGTTGCTCTTCTATGTCTTCCTCAGTCACCTCGCCAAATGTTTCATGGTTATCCCTCAGAAGCTTGAATATGGCAGATAGTTGCTCCCGTTGAACCCTGTAAAAAAAAAAAAACAACAAAAAACTGACCAACAATAAAATTCCCAAGTTTGTATATTCAGATATCAAGATTAGTCAAAACCCTGTTTCACTAGCTCATGACTAGTGTATATGTGTTACCACAATAATATCTAACCATTATTTCAATAATGGTCTTAAGCATTAGTTTTTGCTGTTTCTGTAACTTTTTAACTATAGATTTTATACTGATATATTTTACAGCTGGTAAGTTTAATAAGTACTTAATATCACACAATACAAACTACATGCACACACACATAAATATTTTTAGCTGTCTGGTCTGGAATGTAGTTGCAATGGCTCACTGACTTGACATGGAACACAAGGGCAGTTTTTCCCTTCTGATTTTTATTGATTAAATATGACAAAAACCAGTAAAACCCAACATATGCCACTATATGTAATGACAGAGTTCGTGAACAGTATAGATGATTGAATTATTTTTAAAAGAATACTTCATCCAAACTTGTGAATATTGCTAATAATACCTTCATGGTAACTGGTCACAATGAAATTATTCCTTTAATGTACATGAATAAATTATTCCTTTAATGTACATACTCCTCCTTGCTATTTTATAATTTCTGAAAGAGACAGAGCAACCAGTCAGATGATTATATTTTAATTTTAATAAATCTTAAATACTAGAGTTGAACACACCAGTTTCACCTAAAAACTAAAAACATATACACAATAATTTTACATTTCTCCCTTCCTGACTCAAAAATATAATATACTGCATATTAAAATACAGCATATATGCTATTTTTGAACATAACATACAGCAATAAATTCCTTTTTCCTACAGGGAGAGTTTTCTTCAGAACAGAGCTTCCCAAGTTCACAGTTGTGTGGACAAGAGTTTACAGTCACACTAAATTCAGACTGCAGGGAGAGATGAGGAATGTCTTTGTTGTGTCCTTTTGAGAGGGTTTTCAGTATCTTGTCGCTCTTAGTTGGTTTTAGTGAACATCTCCACTAAATATAAAAATAGAAACATAAATAAAAACTTGGCAAATTAGAGAAAATTTGCCAAAATTTGCCAAATTCACAGGAAAAAGCACAAAATATACTGGTTCTAAAAAGAAAAGACTAAAGAGAAGGACAGCAAGATTTATTTAAAAATGGGTGATGAGACAGTTGAGAAAAGATGTGGCCTTCTTCACAGAGTTCAAATTTTCCTTCAAACAGAACAGTTTCAGGCAACAAAATGTGCTGGGGACCAGATGAAGTTCATCCCAGTCTGATTACTCAGATGATCTGAAATAAAGAAGGAACATTTAGTCCAATAATGCTTTACTTTAGCCAATAGGAAATTTTAAAAAGATAACAGTTTTTAGGAAAAATGGGTTAGGATTGCACAGACACACACACACACAACTGTATAAAAATGATTAACCAGCCTAATAATCTCTTTCTTGTATCTTTTCCAAATCATATATTGTCATATTAGCAATATATGCAGAGAAATCAGTTTAGTTATCTGATCATTTCAGAAATAAATCAGAGAAATGTCAGTATTAAATCAGTTTATTAATCAATTACAATCAACCATAGATAAAAAAGCTCACTCACCAGGGACAGTTTGGCAATTCTGCTCACTAGCAGTCAGCAGAAGAGTGTTAGTCACGCAGATAGTTGACTTAGTTGAGCTTAGGCTGAACACGAGTCACAGTCAAGTGGAAGTAATTAGAGCCATTGCAAGCATTCAGGAGAGAGACACACACCATCACCCACAACAACTTAAACTCAATGTTAGTCCTACTGCCCATCCACCTACTAGTTCGTTTTCAGATTTTGATGGCTAGGAATATGGCTGCAACATAAGTATATAAAGGCAAAATTCAGGCTTTGGCATGCAGATATCATGGTACATATAAAACACATTTTGTCATGTTGCAGTTTATTGTTTTTAAATATACCAAAACCTTTGAAATGTGCTAAAGCCATTGCTGTATCTTGCCCAGAAGAAAGGGAGAGTATGTGGATGAGACACACATGCAGATTAGAGGATAAAAGCAGCTGCAGACATGCTTATGCAAAGTACATACAAGGACTAAATTACATGCAGAAAACCTTTTTTTCTAAACTCTGTAAGAAAGGGTTGGCCATCCACTTTGACTTCTTTTATACTTAACAAAGCTCTAAATGCTACCATAACAATAGAATCAAATCTACTATCTAGTTTCACAGTGGGAAATAATAACTATATTGTCAAAATTAGTGCATAAACATATTAATCCTCTAACTCTAATAATATATTAAATATACCAATTTGTGCTCTTAGTTTAAAACCTATTTTGTGAGCCATTAATTACTCACTTTTCTTTTAAACACCACTATAGAGAGGAACTGTGTATTTTATCCATAATGTAAGTCTCTAGACATAAATTAAATAAAACATTAATAAAAGAGTGTGGTCCACCATCAGAACCGTACTTCATGCCATTGCCTGTCACAACCAGCAGGGGGCGCACTAGTTATATGATTTAAGGCAATATGGGTTAGGCTGAAAATAGAAACTCTGCTACTGCCTCTTTAGGTAAGACTCATACAAGTTTCATGTGAGCTGTATCTAAAGAAGTCTATGTATATGAGGAGTCCAGTGCACAGATTGCTGTTGTATGTTTCCCCAAAATCAAAGCTGCATTTTATCTACACTCCTGGTTCTACATGACAGAGTATAAATTTCTCTACGTATATTCAATAACCTGTGTATGTGTTTGGTGGCAGGGGGCGGGGGTTAGACTAACCACCCTAGCTCAATTCACTGTTTCTTAATGTGTCTTCAGATAGGCCCATGGCCTGCAGAGCTGCTTTGGCCTGCGCTCTGGGAAAGTTGAATTTGACATGGATGCCATATGCACGACACTACTGCGAAGTCATCAGTGCTTCAGCAGAGCTACCGCATGTCACCTGGGCAACACCAAAGACAAAGTGACACAAAACCACCCTTACCCTTGCTCACCCCATTGATTAAACCAGCACAGAAGGAATGATTAATGTTAACACATATGCTAGGATACAGAGAGTAATGAGTCAGTGGCCTTTACCAAACCCAACAGGAGGCTCTAGGGCCGGTGCATCATAACATTTTATTTTGGGATGATGGGTGGTGGTTGGGGGGTGGTAAGGCTAGGAGAGACGTCAGAGTTCAAGGGTCGGGGGTCATTTTAAAATGAACTTTGCCTTACCAGTGGGACCAGTCAAATAGACATGCTGTCAGATGTTTAAAGAGAGGTAAAATCACTCGTGAACTCTATTCTGCAAAGATAAAGTATGGGAGGAAAACACACGATACTTAGTATATCTACATAGCTAGGTACATGTGCATGAATATACAAAGGAGTTGGGAATTTTGTTGCATTTTACAAATTACATCACCGGTGGGGAAACTTCAATTTGATCAAAGGGGAAAAATGAAAAAGAAACTGATTTGCATACATGAAGGATCCATTATACTTGATCTACGATAAGCATAAGGTTTCACAGATCATTTTTTAAATGAATAACAATAGATTAATGACAAAATCCCCCTTTAAAACAAATTCTTAAATTACCAACTTAGAACTTTGTACTGAAGCTTTTTTCTCTCCATGCCTCCCTCTGAGTGTTGGGATCTCAGTAAGCTAACATCTCTATACTCACAGGGAGCTTTGGAGTTAATTTAGGGCCCTGGTTCACATCGAAACCTTCCAGTCAGCATCCACTCAAGATGTCCACTCCACATCAAGCAGAAAAAATGAAGGGGCTGCTGTAGCTTGTAGAAGCATAACCCTGCATAACTTCATCTCTGTGCCATTATCTACGCACCCTAATCCCACCCACTTCCTGACCCTGTGGAAAATGTCACGATGGCAAGTCACATGGGCCCTGGGTCCCCCGTGAATGCCCTTGGCCGATATGAGCCCGTGCAAGAAGCACACCGTTGCTGATAGGAGTTGAGCAAAGTTATATAAGCCTCCTACATCTTTATGCAATCCACAGAGCTGAATGTATATCACGGAGGAAGGAGGGAGTGGAAGGTGTATTCCTTCAGATGGCCCTTTCATTAATGGCCTGCCCATGACAGACTACTACGAAGAGCCGAACAAAGCTCAGAAGGAGCAACAGTACCTGTGCCAGCACACAAACACTGCAGTGGAAGTGTTCACAATAAATGAGGTGAGCACAAAGAGACTAAAAAGCTAAACCCAGGAAAAGGTAGCCTTTTAAAGAATCACAGTGTCGGAATCTCTATTTGTATATTTAAACATGGAATTACCATGGTGATTTCACTGTTTAGAAGAACCCAGGCACAAAATCCCTATAGTGCCTGAATGGTTGGGAAATGATACCTGGTATGCCCATTTAGCAGGAAGCAGGAATACAGCAAAGCACTCTTCACATGTTTCCATAATGAACATGTACACATGACTTTTGACATACAAGTTGAGAAGAGTGAAGAGATTATTTTTTGGTTTTTTGCTTTGTTTTGTTTTGTTTTTTTAGCTGTTTCATACTGGCCAGTAAGAGGCAGTGGTACAGACCTCTGTTCCTCCTGCAGCTCTTCCTTGCTCAACCTCTTCTCAAATTTAGTGGTCCTTTTCTTGCCATATTTGAAACTAGGAGCCTCCCCTTCAGCTTCCACTGGGGGAGCTGCTGTCTCTGAGACAGACAGGACAAGAGACACAGAGAAGATGAGAGACAAGTACAATTCACAATATTTTCTAAATTTATGAATAAATCACAAATGTTTTGTCCTAATTTGCTTTAAAATGCTGAAAGAAGAGTGGTATTGTTCCCACTTGTTCACGATTGTATAGAAAGCTTATTGGTTTAGTGATTTAGAATAATTTTACTTTCAGCGTTATCAGCAGCAAATTATTGGCACTTTTCTTTTCTGACAGAAACCCCGAAACATTACTCATTCCTAATCTCTCATACGTAACTTTACATTATCCTTCATTCTAGGTTATTTAATACACCCAATGGCATCCAACAAGAGATGACATCTTAGTTATATGCTTGGAGCAAATATACTGTTTGCCAAACAAAGAAGTTGCTCTACTCAATCCCAGTTATATTGGCGCTCTAGAGCCCAGCCGGTGGACACAAGGCTTGTGTTTGTGTGTGTGTGTGTATGTGTGTGTGTGCGCTTGTGTTAGGGGTGGGGGTCAGCATGTGTGTTGATATTGTTACTGTGAGCACTCCCACCCCTGCTCTCCAAACCCTTGCTGTAATTTAATACAATACAGGCTATGGTGTGAGAAGCCAGAGAGCAGTGAACAAACTGAAAAGAGCTATATAAGAGCCGAAATGGTGCCAGGCTTAAATGGCAACAGGAAGAAGGGTTTTTTAGACTGCAGCGAGTTTCATCCGATTTCCACTGATCTGGTTTTAAATACACACCAAAAGCTTGTGGACTATACACTAGAATCTATATATAAAGATGAGAAGATTGACTGAATTTATAAGCAATCCTGCATTCTTCAAACATGAAATGGATCAATGTGTTTTAGGTCAATAACAGCAAGGTCATTTTATGAAATCACTATAGACAAACAATGTCATTCATTCACTGTATAAAGAAAGTGATAAATATGAAATGTCACTATACCACTATGCACTGTAACCTCTGGAACCGGTGTGAGCTCCGGTGAGACCTCTAAAGTAGGCTCTGGGACTGCTTCTGAAATCTGCTCAGCACTGGGTTCTAAAATCGGCTCGGAGGTGTCTTCTGAAACCTGCTCGGAGATGTCTTCTGAAACCTGCTCAGTGATGGCTTCTAAGACTTGCTCTGGGATGGATTCTGAAATTGTTTCAGAGGAAGTCTCTGAAACTGGTTCAGGAGCAAGTTCTAAAGTCAGCCCAGAAGCATGTTCAGAATCTACTTCAGTGGCAAGTTCTTGGACTGGCTCATGTTCGAGTTCTGAGACTGGGGGTTCTGAAACCTGCACAGGCACTGATTCAAAAATTAGTTCTGGAATTGTGTCTACTGGCATTCGTTCAGGTACTGGCTTTGATGATGGCACTTCTAGAGGCTCAAGCACAGGCTCGGAAGTGAACACGTCCACTGGGTCGGGAGCACGAATGACCTCCTTGTCAGAGGCTACTTCAAACACTGCTGCAGCCTGCAGAAATCACAGCAAAGAAAGAAATGACACTTATTGGCAAATTATACATGTGATACCTTATTGTAAGATTAAGGAATACTAGAACTGCCCCCTTTTGAATTTCATTGAATTTCATTACTTTTGACTTAAATGGGGCCATTCATTCAGAAATCCAGGTAATCTAAGAGGTTCTTGCAGCTGTATACCGTACATCACATGTTTACAATGCATTATAAAATAATCAGTAGATTTAAGAGAAAGACCCTGCTTAAGCGATATGACAAACCAGTTCTTGTATGCGTTTACACTGGAATTATGAAGCTCTAACAACACTGCATTGTTTCATGAAGGCTACATCACCAGTTTTATTTCTAAATGATGAGCTACATTATTAAATACATTATGGAACTTCACTGCTGCTGATCTTAATGAATGACATCGTTCCATACTAATCTTAATTATGTCAAATAAAAAAAAAAACAGATAAAAAAACCCCCATATCTGCAACTCATTCATACATTTTGAGAAGAATTATGCTAAAGGTAGTTAGTTTAGTTATTTAGTTATTCAGTTTGTTGCACTTTGTCAAACCTTGATATTGGATCTTGATCACAAGCTAATAGCAAATCACATTTTTAATATCAAGCTTGAGAATTTGATAAGACTTGGGATGGTTATTTCAAAATGCATTCCATTTTATACAAGTGAGGACTAAATTTAAATATTAAAGTATTTAATGCTAAAGTCTAAAGTAATATGATACCTCACTGACATATAATTTATTTTATTTATCGTTCCATTGATAAAGTATTTCTATTTGATAAGTTTTCCTTTTAGCCAATTTGACATTCTTCATTTGTTTACATTTTTGCATGTTTGAAGCCAATTTGCTGTTTTCTTTCATTTAAAATATTTCTCAAATAATTTCACATAGTGTCACCCTCCCCCGCAAGACTTGTCTGATTTCAACGTTAATTATTCAACTCTAATGAAGCACTGCTGACAGCATCGATCCCTGAGCGACCACACAGTATCTGGCCCTTTATTCTTGTTTTCACAGTTCTGTTCATATGACAGCTGTCATCTGCAGTATGCTCTTGTTCCTTACATAAGCAGTCCTCTTCACTGCACACCTGTATGTGACACCAACAAAAAACCTTCAGCCTCCTCAGTTTGAACGGTTTTTCCCCTGCCACTGACAACTCAGAGCTAATAGGTAAAGCCACATGCTACTGACCTCACTCCACTCAGAGGCATGCAGAGGCCAGGAGGAATACTTCACTCAAAATGACCATATACAACAAATAGAGCCAATAACAGTAGGGCTAGTTAGGATTAGGCAAGTAAAGTCATGCTAACTGGTGCCTTCTGGCTATTTTCATTGTTCAGCTGAAACATATCTTGAAGTCAAAGGCCTGAAAGCTGTAGTAGAGCCTGTGTCGGCCATGGCATTAAAGTGTCTGGCATCTTTTTTTCATATGGCCCCAAGAACTAGGATCTGGAACCAATGTGTTAAATATAGAGGTTACTGGAGACTATATATAAAAAGACAAGGGTGGTTTTATACTGATTTTAGAGCTGCCAATTTCTCAAGGAACTGCATGATTTAAAAATATTTGTCATCCAACATCTGCTTACAAAGCGATAGTGAGGAAATTGCATTGTGTCTCACAAAGCCACTCAAATTGTTCCTTTTCTTTTCCACATCCCTTCTAATATCCAAATCCTTTACCACTGAATGTGTACTTACCATAATCACCAGACAGTAGATTCTATGTAGGATCAAATATAAGAGGAATGGTAATAAACCAAAAACCCTGTCCTGACACTCCTGCATTCCTTATTTACATGTGGAAACCTTTACTAAGCAAGAGCATCAGACTCAAACATGAATCCTACTGTTGTGACAAATTGGAGAGACAACTCCTAACCAGCCATTTTTGGGCCATTTTTCATGAATCAGATGCCTAGTGACAACTGGCTAGTTCACTAAGTGAATGATTTGTGAATATGTTATAACACCACATTGGAGGGCACTATTAACTGTTTAGATTGATAAAGTTCACCAGCATGTTTATGGTATTAGAAAACCCATGGACATTTCAGAGATATAGCACTACTCCTAATCTACTGAAGGAAAACCGTGAGAAAGTAGGCTGAATCATTTGACCTAGAATAGGCTTTCCTTGTCTCATTCACTTGTGCAGCACTTTTTCTACTGAATACATTCTACACAGTGACTTCACTGCTGGTTTACGTCTCAAAGAACAGTCATTGTGTTCTGTGCAGTGTGTAGGCACCATGTACTGTCAGGGTCTGCCTACTGAGATGACGTACACTGGAGATGTCACCAACAGTGCAACAGTGGCTAGAAAGCAAACAGTAGTCTGGGCAAAAATGTAGCGTGTGTGCGTGTGTGTGTGTGTGTGTGTGTGTGTATTAATTTCACTATATCAAATTTCTCTCATATCAGATTTTAACAACTGTACTCAGTTACTCTAAAGTCAAGGTCTTTATGCTTTAAATATATCAATTTAAACTACTGCACTGGTTTTAGTTTTTAAAGAATACATCAGGATCAAATTTAACATTTTCACTCAACTTCTCTTAGCTGTGACAATATACAGAAACTTGGCAGAGTTCAGTCAGACTCTAATGAAAACTCCATACAGGCTGTTCACTTGATGGCATATACCTGGAGTTTGAATATGTTTGCCTACATTTTAGTTCTTTTAATCAAAGAGAATATAATTGATATAGGAGACAGTTTGTCTTCTGTTTGTGAGCATAAGCAAAGTGGACATCATTCAAAATTGATCAAATTCTCCAATTATTCTATTGAGGGATAGAATAATTGGAGAATTTGATCAATTTTGAATGATGTCCACTTTGCTTATGCTCTGTCATGAGAAGCACTCTTACTCCTGTGAAGAAGATTTCATCTGGACACAGTGTGCAGGCCTATCCTGGCTGCCAAATAATGCTTTCAGTGCTGGTATGTGAAAGATAGCCCATTACAAATGACCAGTACACATCCTATCCCCATATCCCCCAAAACACTAAACATCACTGTTAATCATTGACCATTTTGTGATATTTAGCTACCAGTCACAAAGTACCTCAAAAAATGGAAGTAACAGAGTTTGGCCAAGAGAGAGAAATTCCATGAGGAGAATGTCAGAGGAACACTGAACCAATCAGTAGGACGCAGTACAGATTCCACGGCTGGCAGCCAGTAAATGAGGAACACAGATCTGAGGAATGGGCTTGAGGATTTTCCCTTTACAGACCTTTCAGAATGTGCAACCAGCACTCAAGCCTTAAAATAATCCAGACATTTTGGCTAGTACCCCTAATAGGACCTGTGGACAACATGAAACATATGTCCAAAGCACATATTCATGTGTGTACACTTTAATACTGCATAGGAAAATGAAAATATACCAGACAAATGGGCTTGTGTTCTTTTGCTGTTAATTCTTTGACCTGCATCTCTGGAAAGTGTTCACTATAGCTGCTCTAAAGCTGGTGTTCATCTCTTCATCATGCTCACACATTGCCTTGTAAGGAAGCCGCAGCTCCAGAACAAAGCAAAGTGGAAGAGGTAGGCTTGCAGAAGGGTGGGAGAAAGAGCTGGAACAGCAGCTGAGTGGTGCAGATGGAATGCACTTAGGATCAAACTGTTTGGACTGCAGAAATTTCAAACATGAAGCCAGAGTTTCTTGGCCAAAATTATGATCCAGGGATATATTTGAACCCTATTCAAACAACAGACAGTTCCTACTCATAGCCATGGGTTTGGTGTTTTTTGGACAATGTTCATAGACAAATCTTTAAAAGGCTGAATTTGCAATTAGGTTTTGCAAGCCCTTATATATCTGAACAAAGACCAGAAAATAGATTTATTTTAGTGTCTTTGGGAAGTACATGGTATTCCTTTATATGGCACTGCCCAGCACAACATCACAGTGCATAGTACAGGATTATTTTAGAATTGGCAACAGCTTCCAGCAATCGCAAAATCTTCTTGCAGTAATAATCTGAGGTGTGGTTATGAAAGTACAGTTTATCTAAAAAATGTGTTTGTTCTGCCTGTTTTGATCAGCCTGTACAGTTTTGCTTCTTCCCTTTTCAAATTCATATTTATTAGTCACCAGGCAAAGTACAAAATCAAACAAAATTCAAGCCAGTGGTCCAGAATGATGATGAGGAAAGCGGAACATAGAAACTTAAGAGTGCCTTACGGGAGGGTGTGGCTTGCTGTCATGTTCAAAGATCATGGACCCAGTATATTTGGGAAAGGACTGAGGCAAAAAATGTGCTTCATTTCACAAGTCTGATGGGTGACAAATGTCTCTTACAGAGCGAATCTTTATCCCACTTTGTCTTAAGACAAAATAATCCATATAAAGTACCACCCATGAACTGCAGAGGACACAGTCTTGATGATAATTGTTTGCACTAAAGGGTTCTCCCATTTGTAAGTACATGCTCTTTTGAATCCTTATAACAACCTTGTTTAGCAGTTACAAACTCCTGGAGGTCATCATCACAGATGACCTCAAATGGACACTGCACCACTTCCAAAGCTAAGAAGGCCAATGGAGAGTAATGTCACTGGTAAGTTGCTAAGCACAGGACTGCAAATGATTAAAAAGAGTGGTGAAGTCTCCTTGATAATCACAGACACGCAATTTCATTTCTGGAGAGCCATGGAGAATGCTGGCTCAGCAAGACACCACACATGCTGAATACCAATCACCGATGTTTGTTTGTATGCAATGCATCTTGTTAGTCCTGTTGTGTAGTCAGCCTTACTGTACTGTATTGTTGCTGTGCTATATTGTTGAAGTCTGTAGGAAACAACGTGCAAGTAAGAATTTCATTGCATTTGTGTAAGACCTTTGATTTACAACTGAGTACAGACAGTTGTGTGTACAAAGACAGTGCTTTGACTCATTCACACCTGTTAGAAATTATGCATTTGCTGACCGTTACAGACAGCTGTAGGCACATGCTGCACTTTTTCTGTAGTGAGAGCAACTGATCCACTGTCATAGTTCACAGCTGTTACACTCCCTGAGTCTTAGCCTCTTAGAGTGTTGATGGTGCTAGGAATTGTCCCTATTGCATAGCATACCATACCATATATATATTCATTACTTTCAATATGGTCAGTAACATTCTCATTTCACAACTATTGGCCTTACTGGTACTGTGCTATATGGGTTCAGATCACATTTAACAGATCATCAACAGATAGGCATAATTTGTATCCGTTGGGATGCACATATCTAACACTGCTCTTGTTACTCAGGGTGTTGCATAAGGCTCTGTTCTTGGCCATCTGTTCTTTTTAACATCCTGACTATTGGAAACATTATGCATCATCATGGCCTCAAATTTCATTGCAATTTACATTTACTAGCGCGCTTTACAATTTCAATCAGCATTTTTACCCACTACACTATACTAACCACATGCTGAAGACATTCAAATCTATCTTAATACCAGTCTGACAGAATCATTTCCACATTCCACACTGATTTCCTGTATTTGGTTTACCTTCCAAACTCCTGATGGAGGCTTTGAAGAACAAATGAAGACATGATGTGTTAACATTTTAACAGCCCCCTTTTCCTCTTTTATGCCATTTTGCATGTGGAGGCAAAAATAATTTTGCCGTAGGTGAGCAATTAAACAGAAAGTTAAGCGTCTGAGTATTATTCAAGCCTGCCTTATGGCTAAGCAGGCCACTAAAAGATTTCCCTTTTCCAAGCAGACCTGCCAGAATGTTCAGCTCAGCTCAGCTCAACAGATGACCTCAACGCACGCACGCACGCACGCACGCACGCACGCACCTAGATATACCTAATAACAGTGCAGGTGACATAATCAAGAAGTTCTCGGTCTCAATCCAGATGCTCCTGTTTGCTATATTAAAATAATAAATGAACGAACAGGCTGTAATTAGGCTACGTAATACAAAACACCACCACCAAAAAACCGAACTGTATTTATATTCAGCTATTATCTCACATGGTGACTGTCATAGATACACAAAGTTTACTAGTGAACAGATTAATCATAAACTGGAGGTAAATAGTGATGCGGTGTACTTTGGTGCGCCTTTGCTGCGAGAAGCAAAGGGGTGTGTCGCAAAGTCACAGGCGCGCTGGCAGATCTTTTGTTATGTGTGACCCGTTCTGTAAAGATGACACTGCAGCAGCAAACACGCGCATGAGTTGAAAAGTATGAAACTTTAAACACATTAGCCTTTTGCGAATTGTAGCGCAGTTTTTAAGTGTTTTTGTGGGACACGACATTTTCATCAAACTTTATTTGACATTTAAAATAGTGTACATTCGTTGCCATTGCTCCATTACCTGCATGTGTGCTTCTTGTACTGGGCAATCTTCATCTTCAGCCAGTGCGGGTTCATCTGCGAGCCCCATTTCCTCTATAGCAACAGGGTCTTCTTTTTTAACTTCTGTAACAACTATTTTCTCCTTGACTGGTGCCGATGTGTCTGCCTCCGCTTTGGGCTGGTAGTACTCAGCTGCCTCTTCTGGTTTTGTCTCTTGCTGGTTCGGTTCAGGTTTATTTGATACAGATTTCCTAGCTAAAAACGCCGATGCGATGATAATGGCAATAATTGTAAAGAAAAGAGCCGACAAAATAACAGGGGCGTCTATGGCCATTACTGCTGAATTGTGCTAAAGCCTTGTAATAAACAAAACGAATAAGTAAACGCTAAGCAAAAAGAGTCGTTTTGTTTCTGGACATGTACGTCTCTGTTGCTTCGTTAAAGAAGACGCCCATGAAGTGCAGATTAGTGTTTGGATCCGCCCAGTTGAGCATCGCGCCAGTGCGGTGTTACAATCTGGAAACCTGGGAGTAAAGGAGCCAAGTCAAATCTCACGACCCAGCGTAACTTCTTACGAACCACGTCTGAGGGAGGTTATATTTAAACGACGCATTGGAGCTTTATCATGGATGTTTCTATGCACAAACTCACCAACTGAAACTTTACAAAAATGAGCAACAATTTAATATTTTCTAAAGTAAATGGGCTAATAAGTAATTCGGTTATTTTGTGTTCGATTGCATAGGTTGCAAATAGGCCTATAGCCAAACCATATTTATGTAGTTTTCAAGTTGCTGACCCTATCAAATCACATAATCACGTGTCACTTGAATTAATCAGTACACACTGATCACATTTGCTTTTTTGTTTCTACCCATTTCATGAGTGCCACAATGATTTTTCTAATCTAATCTGATGACATGAAGACTGAGGTTTGACTAAGGAGGTCCAAAGTGGAAGCCAAAGCTTACACGTCCTGGCTGATTTTGTGCTTTGTTCTTGGAAGATTCCCAGTTTAGATAATGTGAATTGTGCCATGATAGCGTTTATTATTTGCAGGGAACTGTGCCTCTAAGAGGCTTTAACACTTTGCTGCTGTTGTTCTGGTAGTTATAAGGGTACGGGTTAGTTTTGTTCGTTTGTTTTATACGATACAAAGCCTGGAACAAATCAAATGTATTTAAACCAGAACAGATCAAAAATGTTTAAACATCTAACTTGGAATTCTACAGAGCAATTACTTGCTCACACATCACTGTAACTGCCTAGCATCACAAATGTATTTATCACCCCTCTCCCAAACATCTTATGCTTACCACCACAAACAACAAAACCAGTCAGATTCAGTGCAAAAAATTAGCAAAACAAAGCATACAGATATATGTTGCACTGTAATGTAAACTTTAGCCAAAAGAGGACCACACCAATACATAGAAAGCTTTATTAAATCAATATCAGATTGTTTGCTTTGATCCAAGCAACAACAAGGTGTCTTTTGTTTCTTTTTTCCACACCTAAAGCCCAGTGGAGCAAAAGCAATGAATGTGAGAGCCCAGGGACTGAAACAAACGTGCCGAGAAAAAATGGTGAGAGCCCCAATTATCACACCTCACTGTAAAAACAGCAGCACGTATGAGATGATGTACTTGCCCATAAGACTGAACTGAAATACACTGAAATCTGTACTCAAAATATATCTGAAATCTGTACTCCAAATGCATTTGAAAACATAACCATGAACATATTACAATGACTCCTTAATTAACAGTCACAAATTGCAACATTAGAAACCGGGGCAGTTTTGCCGGTAAGCAGCCTTACTGTTAGAGCAACAACAGAACCATTAGGGACAAATAGGCACTTTTTTAGGAGAGACACTAATCCACATAAAGTTACAAACATTTACAGCTGGATATCATGTCTCACTCAGAACAAATGTAACTAGTCTTCAAAGCACAAGAACCAATTGCTTCCAATTCTGTAACACCCCCAATGTGCAATACAACACATCTGATGAACCAGCTGATGACTGCTCTTGAGTCTGAAAACAATAGTAAGGAAACTGTGAAAATACTTTTCCTTTATGGTTACTTTGTTGTGTGTTTGCCCTTTTAGAATTTAATTTCTATGATTTAATTATATTAAACAATAGACAAAATTGATCCAATTCTAACATGAAACAAATTTGACCAACCTGTAATCACTGACAAGGAATTAGAAGACTACCCATATTGTTCTATTACAGATGTTCAAAGAATCGTGTTTGCCTTTTTTCCCCTTTTTCATGTACTTAATATTTCAATTATAATGGGAGAATTTTGGACTCCTAGCTCCTAGAACCCAAACAATATGCACTGCTGCCACCTAGTGTTAAATGTCTTCTTTACCAAAACAAACAGAAAGACCAGATTTGGTCTGCATGCTTATTTAAACACTGCTGTCCAAATATAGCCTAGTTTGCAAGTCTAGCCTACCCTAGCCTATCCACTTCTTGATGTTGAATAAGTGGGAGGGTTAATTCAAGGTTGTGATCTAAATATTAATAGTATTCTTGAGGCCATATTTAATACTGCATAAATTAATTGGCACTGTCCCTATAAAGAACCACTATTTTGCCAAAAGGTATTACTTTTCCAAGACTTCAAGAGAATGGATTAAGTACTCGCATAAATGAAACCATCACATGTGAATTATATCCAACCAGTGGATTAGTAGATTTAACTCAGGAATGCATTTGGCATGGACAAATTATTTTGCAAGCTAAAAGTGATTTCTAGAACTTCAGTCTAATGTTGAAATTAATTCCCACATGGATTTAGAATTCCTTATTCATTTACACTCACATTTATGTGGACTGTTTTATATAGGCAAAACACTATTCATGTCTTATATTATATTAATCATCAAAGATCTGCCTGTATAAAAAGCTAGTTAGGGTCCATGTGTATGACGCACCCCTAGAATATTGATTAGCAGTAAAAAACTACTTTCATATGAAATGATTCATACAGCAGAAACAAAGATCTGATGTGGATAGAACAACAAAAACAATCAGCTGGGGGGTGGGGGGGGGTAGAAGCTTTCTTGTGCAGAGATAAAGGCAGCAGCATCACACATCAAAAAGCCCCCACCATTTATTAAGTGGACAAAGCGGAGTGTGGAGGATGAACACGTAATCACTGGCAGCTAGTCCATAATCACTACAGTCTGTTCAGGTCAATGCCACACAATAAGTCAAGAGTCTGTCAGTGGATGCCAACACACACACAAAGACACACACACACACACACACACACACACACACACACACACACACACACACACACACACACACACATTCTTCTTCCCTTCAACTCATTCACACTACAGCCAACCCTGCCCCAGCAAAGACTAACTTGGATATTCCATCCTTCTTTTGTCTCATGTATGACTAAAAAGCACATTAGTGACAGAAATTCAGACATCGCACCAGAGTTGACATTGCTAAGTGGCCAGGCTTCAACAGCAGACTTCTACTAGCCAGAGGGACACCAGGAGAAGAGAGGAGGCAAAAGACAGAGAGAGAGAGAGAGAGAGAGAGAGAGAGAGAGAGAGAGAGAGAGAGAGAGAAAGAAAGAGAGATATGTCTTGGGAGACTCCGCCACCTGCAGCCCCTCCGGTAGCACTCCAAGGAGCAGGATGTCACCGTGAGGAGCTACGCTCTTTGCTCACACAGTCATCTTGGCTGGTGATGTCACCATTTCCCATCATCCCACAGGTTCTCCGCTTCTTCCTGCGGTGGGCCATGGCATCGCCCTCAGAGCCTGTTCCTGCCTACAAAGAAGATAAACACAGTCAGTATTTCACAACTCACACACACAGACACGCACGTGTGCACACATTACGTATACAATCAATGTTGTGAGTATGGTGTGTGATCTTCTGAGCATAGGCCCTCATTGTCTAAGTTCACATTAAAAAAAAAACATTTGAAACACAAAGTTTATGCCATAAATTACATTCTAACTCATTAGAATAACCCACTATAAACTTACATTATAAAGGTTCAGTGGCCAAGTACAAATCAACTCTGTACAGCACAATATGGAACACCCTTGTCTAATTTATTGCCAGAGGTCACAAACAGCACATTAAGTATAAGAGAATGATTTATACAGAAACTTGAATGTAAGGCAGAAAATAGTAAAACATGCAAAATAGTAATCCACACTGCTGATTACCCCTCTGCTTGATGTCTAAAATTATTGTACAGTACTGTCTGGTTTCACCATCTGCTGCTGCGAAATGCATCGCTGTGTCACAGAGAAACATTATTTTGTTCCTCACTCAATACACAATACTCTTCATTTCGACTATGAAAACATCCAGAATTTCTAAGATTGCATGTACATAGAGTATAAAATGCAAATGAAACAAAAGGTATGGAAGACACTTTTCATAATTAAACTTTACATGGAGTGTGGAAAGACTACTATACTTTTAATGTGTGTGAACTGTATGGGTGATGTATGTGTCTGTGAACAATTGAACAGATTCAAGTGAACGACAGTGTGTGCATGTATTTGTGTGGCCAGGAGGGGCAGGATGTACCTCTGAGTCCGATTCAGAGGAACTAGAGGAAGAGGAGGAGGAAGAGTCGCTGGAGCTGTCCGAAGCAATGCCCGTGGACTCCTGTAGGTCTACTTTATCTGCCAGAGCAGCTAAATCAGGCCTCTCCTGCTTGAGAATTCTAGAGGCAATAAGCAATGAATGCAAGAAGCAAATTAAACATCAATATATTGAGGCCACAAAGCTTTGCAACAATGTTTTAGGAACATACTTGCAGAACCCTTCATTCATTCATTCAATCATTCATTCATGGCATTTAGCTGACATTTTTTATCCAAAACGACTTACAATTATGACTGAATACACTTTGAGCAATTAAGGGCTAAAGGCCTTGCTCAGGGGCCAAACAGTGGTGGTGGTGTGGCTTGAATGGGTAATCTTCTGATTACTAGTCAAGAACCTTAACCACTCAGCTACCCCTACCCCTGAGAACCCTTTTCACCTGTACCACTTTCGGGAAAGCTTTGGTCGGCCACGGACCGTCTTGTGCCAAACGATGGGGAAGTTGGTGCTACTGGCGAAGTTCTGAGTGACTGCAATGGTGGTGTCCAAGTTGAGGACGACATGCCACCAGCCACCTGAGGGACAGGAGACACATGTTGCCATGACATGAAATCCCACAAGCTCCATCCATGAAGTTTACACAATGTCAGGGTTCTAGTACAGACATATCCTGAGTGTTGCCCACCACACTTTCTGGCATTACTTTGCCATGTTCCCTGTACATCTACTGGGCTACCCCTTTAAGCAATGCATTCTGAGTATAGCTGCCTCCAACAACTGTAAATCTAATAAAGACACTATATACTTAATCGTGCCAGAGTAGCAGAACAGAGTTGCAACATGATAAAATATGGACAAAAAATTTCAGTAACACACCAGGAACAAAGACTGTCTCGCCGGGGCGCTGCAGGATCTCCAGAGGCCTGAACTCAGCTGGCCAGGTGGTTTGCTGTGTGCGCGGGTAGATCACGCTGAACCAGGTGATGGCCTCGTCCTGCTGGTTGCCACCCTCCTCTCGGGTCACCTTGATGAGCTCACGTGGCGTGTGGGTGGGGAAGAGGCACCAGCGCTTGTACCCCTGAACCAGGGCATTCCACGCACTCGTGCCCAGTGGGTCGATGTGAATTCCTGTGCCAGAGCGAGCAGGCCCCATCACAAACCACCTGATGAAGGAGGCATGGGTACTTCATAACTAAAATACTCTTTCAGCAGTACAAGGGAAGTCAACAATGACACTTCAACTCTCCCACTGGTCAGTGTATAGCTATTCGTGGCACAGGCCAAACTATTTGTATACAGTGTGGTACAATACAAATGCTACAGGAGAGGTCTAAGCAACATTAAAACAATTTTGTGCAAAGTCAGCTAAATTGGTGCCCAGGGTGCAAGAACTTCAGACTCTGTGTACCGGGTAATACCACCTACTTTCTTACTGAGTGTATGACAGAACACGCACATTTGGTTACCATCCTGTATATTAAACACTCCTGAACAGCTGACTAAGCACACTGGCCCATGTATTACCTGTATGGCGGCCGGCGCTTCTCCCCGGCAAACTGAAAGAGATCGTCCCTGAAGAAGATGGGCACCTGATAGTCCTCGAGGAGTTTGCGGCGTTTGGCATGCTCGCCGTAGCTGCTGTCAAAGATATAGAGTGGGCTGTCGTCCTGAGTGGCCTCCATGTACTCAACGTAATACTTCATCTTCATCTTCACTGAATAGCCATCATTGTCCTCACCGCACTTGAACTTCTGGTTGCGGTACTTGCGCTTTAGGCGCTCTAGGGTCCATTTCTCCCGTGCCGGCCATGACTCCTGGCAGTTGAGCAGGACGACAGGTTTATAGGGCTTCTCAAAGCGTTGGACAAAGTCTTCGGGGCTCAGATGCAGGGTGTCTACTCTCTCTACATTGTCCTGAGGCAAAAGGAGAAAATTCCTGTTGTGGGAGAGTGACAACTGGGAGGGTGTGAATGTATAGAGGACTGAAACCTGGACCAGTCCTGATGCCCCAGTTTAGGTTTTTTTTTTTTTTTTTTTTTAATAAATACTTACTTTACATATTCATCTATCTGCCATGAAGGTGTTTCAAGGTCTTCTTTTATTATATATAAGCTTATTTGACTATTTCCTTGACTTGACAGCTAATTATAGACTGAGAGAGTTATACTATACATTCAAATTGCCTTACTGAAGTTTGATCCATGTGACTGCCATGTGATCCAATCACATTCTTTGCATGCACTACAAGTTTTCCTTTGAATGTAGTACAATGTATGTAAATTTACATATTAATTCAGTAAATGTTATTCTTTTGACTTATTTGAGAGTCACAAGCACAAAGGTGGAACTGGAAGCAGTGATGATTTGGTTACCCCAGGCCCTGTCTAGACTGCTTCAGTTTGGAATGCTCAGAGTACTTTTAGCAGCTGACCAAAGCAGAGCCCAACAGGCCTTCTCTAATGAACAAATCTCCCACTAATCACGAAGCAAAAGAATGTGTGACATACATAAAGAGCACTAAGAAAACATCACAATAACATTGCTGCTGTTATTATTATCATCATTATTATCAATCTTGACAATTAGTTTTGTCAGTTGTACAGGTAATCCAGACACCACCAATACAGACAAATCAGGCCGAAAAAACTGTAAATAATTTGAATTATCATTATATTTAGACAACCAATTACTACATGTTGTACCTAGATAACTAGGTTAAGTCAGCTAAATCGAGAGTGCAGAACTGATGAGAATCTGGCGCAACCAAAGACACGAGACACCAGCTACCTCGTCATGGTGTACGTGCAGTAACCAACGTATCCTAGCTACAATACAGCTATCGTTACTGGCAACTGGAACATGCTCCGACCGATAATGTCTTGTATGGGTAATTCTGTGCTGGCATCTTGTCAGTACCATTACACAAGACGTGGAAAACTGTCAAGAGGTTTTGACATTATTAAAAACACTATGGGAGAAGACGCTAGCTTGAAGCTCCTCTTCCATCTCCCTAACATGAGCTAGCCAACCAGCTAACCTAGCTAGCTGTCAGTGCTGTGAGTTAGCAGATAGCCAAGTAGCTACCCAACATTCATTACCTTCACTGTCCGGAGCGAAAGATCGAACGTCTCGCTGTAGTTATGTTTTGTCCAGTCAACTGAATCCTTTAATTCAGGTCTGGCACTCCGTTTCGCTTCTTTGATTCGTTTCTTACTTTTGTGGTTCATTCCCTCACGGTGTTTACGCTGTTTCAAGTTGAGTCTGCAGTAAAAGTGGTTAGCCGAGTAGGCTAGCTTCGTGAAAGTGGCGCTACTAGTAGCTCTAAATTTAGCTAGCCATCAAGCACGGTACAAAGCATCAGTAATTTGTTAGCTAGCAAGGCAATAGCTATTCAGGTTTCTGTGTAGTTCTTTATTAAGTCTTTATTAATTCGGATTAATAAAGACAAAACCCCCAAAATGTGTTTATTTCAGTAACAGTATAGAATGGAAACTACTCAAAATGAACTTAAGACAACCAGGCGACAAGCTCACCAACTCCAACATGTGTACAACCTAATATTAATTATTTTAGGTCCCGCCTTACGCGCAATATAAGGACAGCTATTTGCTATCATTTCAGAGTCTTTCCAACCGCAAATTTTAATTGGCTGCGATAAATACTTTTTGCCGCCAGTCAAATTGTCATCCAATAGAAAAGCAACAAAGAAGCAGACCGCCTAAAAACCCATATCTGATTGGCTGCATGGTTTTAACGCACTATCAACACGTATTTCTTTCCTTCCCACTGTTTGCAGTCAGGACGTTGGGTTTTTTTTTAAAATTATGCATTTGTACTAATTTATTTTTAGGTTATGCTACATAGTGAAACAGAAACACATATTGCAACATCATAAACATGAGCAAATCCGTCAATCCATGTTTTGTACGGAAACCGTTCACATTTAAGAACCACGATGGCACGCAAACACTGATAGTGTCCATACCAGAGGTATTGAAAGGCACGCATTACATGAAACTACTTTAGTTGACAAAGATATATTTTGTTACCAGTAATGTATTTTGCGTGTGTAATCCAGGTTCTTGATCCGCAATATGGAATGTACGTGTGGCCTTGTGCGGTGGTTTTGGCACAATACGTATGGACTACAAGAGAGAACCTACAGAAGAAGACTGTACTGGAGGTGAAGCGTTTTGATTACAGTTTGACTAAATTCGTTGTGACTCATGCATTCGCAATGAATCATATCTAAAAATACATATTTTAACCACTATAACAGCTAGGTGCTGGGGTGAGTTTACCAGGCATAGTGGCAGCAAAGTGTGGATCTCAAGTGATTCTGTCAGACAGTGCTGAACTTCCTCTCTGCCTAAGAAACTGCAAGCGCTCCTGCGAAGTTAATAATCTACCGAGTGTACCTGTGGTAGGCCTTACCTGGGGTGAAGTATCACCCGAGTTAATTTCTCTGCCAGCTCTAGATGTTATCCTGGGATCAGATGTTTTCTACGAGCCTCAAGGTGATTTTTTTCATCATTTAGTTGCTTCCTGCATAGTCTACCTTCACGAACTACTCGGAACGGTCAAAAATATGAGCATTTATTCTGCTTTTTACAGATTTTGAAGATGTCCTTGTGACGGTGTCCTTTCTATTAAAACGAAACCCTAATGGTCAGTTCTGGACCACTTATCAGGAGCGGAGGTAACAGTCCCCTCATTTCTTAGGTGTATGGAGAGATAATGAAGAAACATACAGATGAATGTCTGAGTACCAGCTACCTCATCCTGAAAATCTATTACTCTCAGCAATGTGCAACCACCTAATCAAGAAATTAATGGTCTTGTTAACACATCCATTGACGTTTCATACCATTTCAGCACTGACTGGTCTATAGAGGCTTTGCTGCACAAGTGGGACCTGCAGTGTACCAATATTCCACTGGACACATTTCATGCAAACAAAAGCCACTTAGCAGGATCAACTCTACCTGGGAATCACACTATACAAATGATGATTGTAACCAGGGGGTAAGGCTTGATGCTGTTGATGTATGTGACTACAAGCCTTGGTTGAAATAGCAGGCACTTGTAAAGTATATTTATTAAAGTATTTCATACTCTGGAAATTGTTAAAGTATTTACGTATTTTGTCATCTGCATATTACCACTAAAGAGCAAGGCTGTATTAAAATATTTATTAAAATAAAAGTTCAGACAAGGATTGTTTGATACAGAAATAGAAAATGCACCAACAAGTTTATTGATGATTCAGAAATTAAAAAAAAACCAAAACTTTTGTTATATCCAATAGCATTATATAATTCATAGAACAGCAAAAGAAAGTAGATTTGCAGACAATCATAAACCACCAAGCAGTTATTTGCAGGTGCTGTTTTATCAGCCACACCAAAGCAATCTGGAAACAGCCAACTGGAAACAGCCAAGCACTCAGCACTGCAACACTGGATCTTAACAGCTAACCAGCAATACTCAACTGCTTTACAACTGCGCCTAGTGCACAAAAAATACACAAGACAGAAGGTTAGAACCAAGTTGTAAACTGAATGAAAACCAATAATACAAAGATGTAACATCAGACCTGCAATTTATTCTCATCAAAAAGTGAAAATTCTTCCCAAATATTTTTCAGAATTGGTGTAGATTAAACAGTTTACTTCAGAAATAAATTAAAACAAGAAAAATCAAAGGGATTCTTTACCGGAAAAAAAACCCCAAAAATCACAAATGAGGTACAAATGAGACCTCAGCACTACCTTAAAAGGGTTTACCTTAGAAATCAATACAAAAGTGGTGCTCATCCTAGTCAATAAACCAAAAGACATCAGGACATGAAAAATTAACCACCTTATTCAAGCTACTAAGAAATTTGTGAAATGGCTAAAATGGTTGAACAATGAAAACACCTTTCATCCGTAGTGCGCAAGGAGTATTTCAGGCTTCCAGGCAAGATCTTCAGAGGTGTCTCACAGATGCATATATCTGGAGGAAAGCAAGAAAGTGGTCATAGGAGTGTCAAAGATGAATGTAAAATGTAAAATAGGGAGGTTAAGTGACTCAGTAGTATTCTGGGGGTCTTGAAAGAAAATGTGATTAGATCACATAGTGCGCATAAAAAAGTAGCCCAGTTCATAAAAGTAATTCCAATAACACAGAACAAGATTGCTTTCAACATTTCATAAAAAGGTTTACATTTTCTGGTTTGACTTAAAAATCTACCAAAGCATACAAAATGTGTGTTGTCCAATAAAGTATTCATATACAGATCAACCCAATACAGGGCAGATAACTTGTATTACAGCTAAACTAATAAACTCAATATGACATACCTACAATAAAAATGCAGAATTTTTGAAATGCACTCTATTCATTGTTAACTATTGTCTTAGTTACTAGCCATACCTGCTGAAAATAGGAATGTTTTTAGACACTATGCGCGGTTATGTGTCTCAAAGGAACTTGATGGGGCCAAAACAAACAAAGGAGACAACCTGTAGTTACCCACTGATGCTCAAAAGGAGAGCTGTACATAATGACATTTTGGCAGTCCAGCGTCTCACAGACATACCTTTAAACCACCCCAACACCAATCTGCTCCATAGCAACCCCAACAGCGGCAGGCAGCGGGATCACACAGACCTAACTGCTCAAACTTCCCCTCACACTCGTCTTTTACAGCAGACAGCACTCAGCAGCTTGGAGAATTCCACAGTTTTGATGAACAGTGAGTTCAGTACCATTACACAGCAGTGTCATACATACATACATATATGAGCTCCTCAACATGTCAAACATTTATAAAACATGCCTGTTGAAAACCCTGTTCTGCAACCCTAACAGTCATAAAATAAAAAGGCTTGTACACAATTCAGATCTAATAAGCCTAGTAAAATAGATTCATTGTTCTCGAACGTTAATATACCATTGATGTACTTTTAACGGTGGTGCCATTAGGCCTGCCTTCTGCCCTATGAATACACACTGATGGGTAGCAGAATCTAAAAAATGGATTCAGCAAACAAATAAGCATGCATCATTGTTAGTCTACCGGAACAGTACTTTAAATAGTTTTGTGTTTTCTTACCATAATTCCTTAGGACCCGGTTCCGTCCTCTCCAGTGGACTTAGGTTGACTTTTGGATCGCGACCTTGACTTGGAGTCTTTGTTGGATGCAGGTGTATGGCTTCTGGAGTGTGACTTTGATTTGGATTGGGATCTGGACCTTGATCGAGACCTAGATCTGGATGGTGACTTAGATTTGCTCCTGCGAGGTGTACGTGACTTTGAATGGGATCGGGAACGAGAATAGGAACGGGACCTCGACCTGCTGTTGCGAGAGCGGCTCCGAGATTGTGAGCGGCTTCTGCTTCTTGATCGTTTGCGTCTTCGTTGCCTTGGACTGGAAGGGAAAAAAGTGAATTATCTGAACAAACAAGACTACTGGCACCAGAATGGACAAAAATTTGTACTCATTTCATATTTATGAATATATCAAAGTGCCTAACATCAGTTACAGTACAGTCCAACATAATGGTGCTGAAGTGATTATATTTTATACAGGAACACATTGTAAGATTATTCCTTTATTTGTAGCAATATAAAATTCAGTAAACATCAGACATGCACATTTGTATTTCTATAACAAAAGCGAAGCCATATTTCTTAATTTTAAAAAATGCAGGTACTTCATGTGTAAAAGCTTTATATTATCGACTTCATTTTAAGTAACTTGTAGCTAGATGATTCCACGTGCTTCGATGACGATTCCACGATTCAATGGTCACATATTATTGCATACAACGTCGACCTCTACTGGCTAGGAGCGCTTCAGTTGTAACTAAGGAACTTCCAAATTTTTTAAAATTTGGTTAATGCGGTTGTTATGGCTGAATGTTAGTATGAAACTAAATACTTGTTAGTGCTGCGGGCTTTGGATTGTTCCCACAAATAGATTGTTTTTAAAATGCTTCGTTTTTGTAATGCATTTTCATTCAATATATTTGTGTTCTCACTTAATGCAGTCAAACGCAGACTGAAGACCCATCTATCTGTGGAATATTTAAATGACCACTGATCCTGCTCTTATGTTGACTAGCAAACTCTAGTACTTATTGTACAGTATTGTTTATTGTACTTCTTGTTGTCCGTTATAGAGCTTGTGTGTTTTGCACTTAGGCATCAGCATTGATACCCATTGAACTAGAATTTTGTTGAGATACAGGTATCTTGGACTCCAACCTACTGTACTGGCTAGGAGATATTCTATGAGTGAAAGACAAAGCACACTTGTAAGTAGCTCTGAATAAGAGTGTCTACCAAATGCCGTAAATGTTATGTTCTCTACTTTTGTTTGTTTCGTAAATACTGTTATCTGGCTCTCCGGACAACCGTAGTAAGATAACAGTGGCGTTGGCTATATGCCACCGAGTTGCTGCATACCCAAGATAGGTTACTTGACCTCGCTATCCAGTATTTGGTTAAATAGGAAACCAATTGCTTATAGGTTAACTAACTTATAGCTACAACGTTTCCGTTGGAAATTGCTAAATCAAAAAGACAATACATTACTTGTGATTTAACTATCAAATGTAGTTAATGACGTTTCAGTATCAGATGCGATCGTTTAAACTCCAGCTATGGTATCTTAACGAAACCCTTATTCCTCATAATTTCATCAGTTTAACTACATAATTATCTTGCCTGCCAAAAATGGTTTTATTGAACACTACCCGATCACCAGATGTCACTGAGGTGCGATGTTTCGATTGTTTCTAGCTAAAGATTTGATCATTTTTCGAATTAATACCTCCAGTTTCAATTCATCGAAGGAAACATTTATGGTAAGTTATATATGCTTACATTCTACAGTAAGTTACCGCAACCTGAGCTAAATCTGTTCTTACCTATGGCTGCGACGACCATATCCTCCGTACCTTCTTGGCGGGCCCCCGCCGTAGTAAGAATCTGGTGGTCTTCCGTAACGGGCCATCTGAACTCTCAGTTCCCGTCCGTCTAAAATTGCTCCATCCATCGCATCCATCGCATCTTCGGCATCCCGCTTGTCATGGAATCGGACAAAAGCGAAACCTCTGCTCTCTTTAGTGTAACGATCTCGGGGAATATACACATCCCCAACTCTACCATACTTCTCAAACACTCGGCGCAGAGTTTCTGGTGATGTTCGATACGTCAAGTTGTCCACTTTTAACGAAGTCATGCCCTCTATATCGGGCGGTGGCCTACCGTAACTCATTTTCCAAACGCTGCTGAGAATCACGTTGGTATTTGACGTTACTATCTTTTACAGGCCTATTTCAAACTAACGAGCAAGCTAAGCTAACTCTCACAGCGACATTACCCACACACACAGGACGCATGCGCACAACGCTCATCTCGCGCGTCCTACCTACATTTTTTTCCTTTTAATGATAATGGTTGGAGGACAAAAGAAAGTCACTACATTGACTTCACTAACAAAATTATATGTTCAGTAGTTACCAAATAAATAAATAAACACATTACGATTAAATATGTTAACTCAACAATGAAATGACATATACCACTATAGTACAATAGTACACCACCGTCACCCGGAAGACACGTGTCATTACTTTAAAAACTCGCTTACCCATAAACAGTTTTAAATGTGATTCAGGTAACCAGCTGACTCCTCACATGATACATATTTTCGATTCAGTGGTGGAACAGGCACCACTAGCTAAATAGTATGAAATATTACAGTCTGGTCTGAGTCTTCGGTTGCACATTAGATAAAACGTGAAGTAATTGCCCAGTGTGGTCCAGCAGTAATTCAAGCTGTGAAGAATAACCGATCCAGATTATCATTATCTCCGGTAAGGTATCGACTGGTTAAACCAACACTAGCTAGCTATAGCTATGAAAGTCTTCATTATATAGCCTAAAGAGCTTATATGATTATTTCCATGTTGTCAACGCAAGTTTAAATGCGAACTTGAAATGGCAATTTCATTTCATTGTTCCAAAATACAGTCAATACACAATTATTGGCTTGTCTAAATGAGAACATATTGGTAATTAGGTTGCGTCAGGTAACATTACAGGTTACCTGACTAAAACAGTCATCTGATTGTCTCTCAGATGTCACTTGACATCCTGAGGGATCTCTTTGTGTTCGCTGTTTGCAGACTGTAGCTTAGTAAAGATACGGCAAGATGAGTCCAGAAATGAAG
The DNA here is from genome assembly GCF_041902795.1 of Electrophorus electricus. Classification (NCBI taxonomy): domain Eukaryota; kingdom Metazoa; phylum Chordata; class Actinopteri; order Gymnotiformes; family Gymnotidae; genus Electrophorus; species Electrophorus electricus. The sequence continues at coordinate 30,445,523 of NC_137499.1, forward strand.
ACCCTACTTAACATCTTCATTTTGGGTTTTGGCTTCATGTTCATGTTCGCTGCCTTCCAAACCTGTGGTAACATTGAAGTAAGATGATATGTTTTCTAAACACCAGTACGCACATTTTATACTGTTGTAGTTGTAAGATATTACAAAAGATCTAAAAAGTGACAGCTTAATTCTGACTGGTCTTTTCACAGCAAACTGTGATAAAGAGTTTCAACAGCACAGAATTCCATGGTAGTGGCTACACAAGGTATAAGCTACTTTTCATAATTTGCTGTTTATAATGGCTGTTGCCACAGCTGTGAATATGAGCTTGCTTGTCTTTCCGTGACAGTAGTTTGTATTTGTGATCATGTGACCTTGCTGATAATTCCTTTTGTGAGATCAGACGGCTAACTAGAATTTTCAGGAACTTCATAATAATATGTGTTTGTGTTGTAACCTAATAAATGTTTGTATTACTTTTCTTGGTTAGGTTCTTTTGACTTATTTATGAATTGTTTGCAACAAGGCAGTTAAACATTCTTGTAATTAAATGCATAGTTTGTGTTTGGAATTTTATTGCATTGTAAATGTGGAATGTGCACAGCCATTAGCATTCTTTCTTAGATTTACATAAGCAAGCTAACACACTTCTCTGCTAGCAACTCTTGTAATGTGACAGTGACACACATTTGTTCCCAAACTAATTTAGCCACTTGATTCTTTTTGATAGCATGGCAATTATCTATGGAGTCTTCTCAGCATCAAATCTAATTGCTCCCTCAGTGGTCGCTGTCATTGGACCTCAGTTGTCACTGTTTTTCAGTGGTTTAGTTTACAGGTAAGGCCAGATGGATGTGCATGTATGCTTTTTCTCATTTCCTGTACTTAAATTAAATTGTATGTTGTGCTGTTCCTTTTGTACATATATTGGTCATTTCAGTAATAGGGCAAAAATGTATTGTCCTGAAAACATATTTTTATGGATACTTTTTTCTGTTCTCTTTTTTAGTGGATACATTGCTATGTTCATCCACCCTTTTACGTGGAGTTTCTACACCGCTTCTGTCTTAGTTGGAATTGCAGCAGCAGGTGGAGTGTGACGATCTTTTCCTTTGTCAAGGGTTCCCCATAAATTCTTGTCACCTCCTATTTTTGCATCTTAATTGATGAATCTTTGTATTCATAGTACTGTGGACAGCTCAGGGGAACCTCCTCACCATCAATTCCACTGACTCCACCATTGGACGAAACAGTGGAATATTCTGGGCCCTGCTACAATTCAGGTGCTGTATGTTTGCTGACTTGTTTTTGGCTGGTTTAGTTTTTTGTTATCACTAAGATGTATGAATCCTAATCAACAAGGGAGATTACTGGTGTTTTTTGTGTGTTTTGCAGCTTATTCTTTGGGAATCTGTACATATATGTTGCTTGGCATGGCAAGGCTCACATAACAGGTGAGGATGTTTTCCCCCTGGCATCAGTATGCATGTGCAGTAGTTGCAGATATAAATATGACAACTCTGTCAACACTCTGTGTGTCAGATGAGGACCGTCAGAGAGTGTTCATCCTGCTCACCGTCATTAGTCTAGTTGGCAGCTTCCTCTTCTTCCTCATTCAACGGACAGAGCCGGAGTCTACATCTTCTGAGGTGACTGAGTCACTGCTGCCGAAGGAAGTCTGTGAGAGTAACTCAGTGGCAGTGTGAGTATGAAAATTCAAATTTGTACATATTAAATGTGCACATTCAGTGCTTGCTAAGGGAGAAAAAAAGATCTGTGTGTGTGTTCTGTGTAGTGAGACCAAGGGTCTAGCAGCTCAGGCTTTGGATGCATTCAGTAAGTTTTTACTTATGCACTACACTAACATACTATAGACACATACTATAAACACTTAAGCTTTCAAAATTCTCCTAATGTTTGCTGAATAAACAGAGAAAGCTGTTCAGCTGGCTGTGACCAAAGAAATGCTGCTCTTGAGTATATCCATCGCATATACAGGTAGGCACAAATTTATGAAGGACGATTTTTTTTGCCACCTAATTTATCTATAGAATGACATTTTGTTTGTTAAAAATGTTCAGCTTTAATAGGCCTAGTAGTAGTACCCTTAGTACTATTAATACTAATAGTACCCTTAGGTTTATGTAATTTGTTTATTTTGTGAGCTTTGCCATGATACTTTCCTTTCTGTAGGCCTGGAACTGACATTTTACAGTGGGGTGTATGGGACCTGCATTGGAGCTATGACTCTCTTTGGGGATAACGCGAAGAGCCTCATTGGTCTTTCTGGAATTTTTATTGGTATTGGGGAAATACTTGGTAAGGCAGTATAACTCAACAGCAGCAAGTTTCCTGACTTCCTCAATGTCTTTCAAACAATAAAACATATAATGACATGTTTTTTTTTTTTTGTTCAGGTGGATCCATATTTGGAATGCTGAACCAGTTCAATCGCTTTGGAAGGAACCCAGTGGTGTTGTTGGGACTGTTTACCCATTTCTTGGCCTTCTTCTTGATCTTCCTCAACATAGCCAGTGACGCACCCTTGGCCCCCGAGGAAGGCACCAATCTGCAGGGATTCATCACTCCAAAGTATGTAGAGAACAGCAAAAAAAAAAGGACTCAATATAGATGCATAGTTCTGCCAAACAATGCTAGTATCGGTATCAGTAAAAATGTTATGTTGGCTAGCGTGGCCTTAATTTAAGTAAAAAAAAAAATGCTAGTGGTATTGTTTAGCATTATTTATCAGTAATTTATCTATGGTCTGATTGGGCTTGTCTTGACTCTTCTCTCGTTATTCCTGTTGGTGTATGGGATCAGCGTAAGCGTGGCATTGCTGTGCAGTTTCCTGCTGGGACTGGGTGACAGCTGCTTTAATACTCAGCTTCTCAGCATTGTGGGATTCATATTCCGTGATGACAGTGCCCCAGCATTCGCGGTTTTCAAGTTTGCACAGGTAAACATTGCACAGGTGTTGTCTGTCTAGTAGTCAGTTTAGGTCATGGAAGAATTTAGATGTTTGTAAAGAAACATCTAAATCTGTGAGGTTTAAAGTTTTAATGCATAGAAATCACCACTTCCACAGTCATTTGTGGAACAACAGAAACTTTTAATGTTCTTGTGCACTTCACATTTACACAGTACTAACTGCTTTCTCTCCCCATGGTCTACGCAGTCCATTACTGCAGCTTTGGCATTCTTCTACAGTAACTATCTCCTACTGCAGTGGCAGCTCCTCATAATGGTGGTGGTAGGTTTCATTGGCACACTCTCCTTCTTTGTGGCTGAGTGGACGGCTGTCAGCCACCGAAGGGACTCTGATTATGACAGCATATAATGACATATTATGACTGCATATAATGTTTGGAGCTGGTTGGAATGTTGCAGCAGAAGACTACGTTAGTGCAACTTCCTCTCCAGTGTTCACCTTCTTCCAGCTGCGTGTTGGAACTTCAGCTGGCAGAGACAGTGAATGAGCAGTGAACAAGCAGTCCTGCAGAGATGTGTTTAGGTGATTTGTTCTTGATGACCAATCATAACCCTGAGAACATTCTGAACTTGGCCTTTCAGCCAAGGGGAAAACTTGTCCCTGTATCCTTTTTTCTTTATCAGAGCCAATCAGGTACACACAAGAATCTTTGTTGTTTTTTTATATACTAAGCCATTACTGTTTGATCTTGATGTTTTCATATTAGAAATTTTGTTTTTATTTTACTCCTCAAATTCACCCCAGGTTCAGATTATGATTTTGGCCTCAGATCCCCTTGATTTCAAACATCTTTAGCTGTTTCAGTCCCATGCCACAGCATGATTATTTAATGTTAATTTAATATAACACACAGCAAAACTATATAATGTTAACACAAAATGAATATCTTCCCATTTAAGGTCACAATTTATTTTCAAAATTTAGAACAGTTAGAGTAGTATAGAAACCCTAAACTCCAAAAAAGAAATTGAACCAAAACACAAAAGTATACCTGCATTAAGCCAAAGAACTGTGCTCTACTTCTTAGCACTGTGCTTGTATTTAGTTCAGGTGGATCCTTTTCTTTGACCTATTTCTGAAGTAAATGTTCAATAATATAGGTAAAAAAAAGAGATTTAAAACCTGTAGATCATCATGTCATGAGAATCTGCTTGTGGATACCAGCATCAATTAAAACATACTATGATGAAGTGCATGTATCATATAGCTAGAGTATTTATTTGATAATGCTGTAATGGAACATACTGAGGCAAAACCACAAATTTCAGCTCTTCTGACAACTGGAGTTTTATGCTTGGAGAGTTTTCTTTGATGTTGCCAGTCACTAAGCACCCATGGAATATTTTATGTCTACATTGGACACAAAAATTGATCTTCTGAATTACTTTCCCATTTTTTACAGAATGTAACTTATCTTAATTTAGAGTTTATTTCTATGAGTAGGTAGGAGATGCATATTAACTCTGGGGTGGTGCTGTTGATTATGTGGTGTTTTGGACTTCTCAGCTTGAATACAAGCCAAGCTAAAGGATGTTGAGGGACATTTGAGTAGATGTAAATGGTAGACTTAATTTATGAATATTTGTTTACTTTAGTCATATACTGTTATACTGTTAACAAACTGTTAATTGAATCAGGATTTTCTGCTTGTTTTTATATACATGTGATTAAAATTTATTTTGCACCTTTCCTGTTTCTTGGTAGTGATATTTTATGATGGGTTAAAAAGCAAACACTTATCGTTCTTATGACTTTTATTTATTAGTTATGGTTTTCTTAACTGAGGCATATCTAAAATTCAACATATCTAAAACTAATTTTATTAAGAATATATAAATTAGCCTTTTTAGGACGTCATGGCTGTAATTCCAGGTGATCTACTGTGTCCTTGAGGAAGCCTGTAAGGAAACATTCCTTATAGTTATGGCAAACAGTTATTTTTTAAATCTTATCAATTAGTAGTTCAGACAGTTGTTAGCTTCAAATTTAGCAGATTAGCAGGAAAAGTGCGAAGAAGAAAGTTGTGTGTGTGACATGCCATCACAGAAGGAAATGTGAATTGTCTTCTTCATATTCAGATTAGTTAACATAAGAGATGTTGTCATTTCAGAGGCTGTCTCTCAATTTTTGCAAATATCACCCCATTAAGAATGCTCCTAAACCTATGATTATAAAGTGTAAATTATTTAAAGCAAAAACAGGGTCTTAATGTTTGTTTCATTTCATAGTCTAAAACAGGCTATGAGCAAAGTAACAAATGGAGAACATCATAAATCCATGTGTGTGTGTGTGTATATATATATATATATATATATATATATATATATATATATATATATAAACTAATATTGCCCAATCAGAACTAACATGGTACACCACAACTTTCCCACCAAACCAACCACCCATTTATGTTTTCCTTCTCAATCAAGTGGCTATGATGAGGTTAAATGAAATATTGCATCAGGTCCTCTTGGAAATAAACACATATATGATAAAAGACTTAGACAATGACTACTAGACACTGAGCTTTTATTGAGAGTCAGATTATGTCCTAAGTAAGGTTATTTTTTTATAAACTAAATAAACACTCAAAATAATGCTAAAATAGACATAAGGACAGATCTTGTAGAGCATTTAAAGAAAAAAAAAACAGATGTCATTCCATGGTCACATGATTGATGAAAATTATCATAGCTGTGAGCTTTAAAGTTAGAGTGCTGGGGACCTGGACATGTCTGTGAAATTATAGTCTAATGAACTCATACCCCCTTCCACCCCCCAGATTATGTTTCCATCTTCCTCTGATAGCTCTGAAGTAATTAACCCCCCACTGAGCATACAGAGAATAGCACCTAGAGGTGGATTACAAAGTGCACAAAGAGGTCATGCTTGGGTCCTGTGAATCATTAAAGCCCCATTTGGTTGTGTTCAGAGTCATCTGCAGACAGCCGACCCTGGTTGACCCAGCCTACCCAGCGTGCTCATTTCTAGGAGACAGAGAGGGTGATCTGTCGGAGCAAGCAGGGGAATGCGCGAGTCAGAGTATTGCTTTGCTTGCACAATTCATTGCAGGCAGAGAACAAGGAAATGCTATTTTTGCAAGTGGTACATACATTAAGTGCATGTTACAAAGTTTTAGTAGAGGAAACACTGGTTGATTGGTGTGTCAATGTTGAGGGGAACCTAACAGCCTGCTACCCCACCCCAGCACTGTTAATGACTGACCACTCATTTCCAAGTGTGTGGTTACACATTCACAACAGTCTTGAACTTGATAAAGTTCTTGTGTTAAGCAGCAGTGTTTTGTTAGTGGCATATTAGATTTTTGGCATGGGTGTAGGTCTGTGTCTTATGGGACAGCTCAGGGCATGAGGCTCTGTTGAGGGTTTGGTAATGTGGTTCTGTGTTAAGGACAGCCAGGCTGTAAGAACTCAGAGCTGTGGGCCAGTAAGCTGTTGTAGGGCAAGTTCTCTCCTTCTTCTCCCTACATGTGATGTGTGAGTGCAGCTCATGAGAAATAAGATCACATCCAACTCAGCACACTGGATGTGAAGGTGATAATAGGCTGACATTTATGTTTGGCTTATTTATGATATTCAAATAATTATTGTGTTTTTGTTTTTGTTTGTTTCCTATAGACTGTCATACATTTAAACTACAGTATTATTATTAGGAAAATTCATAACAATAATACGGTTACAGGATATTGATTACATTGAATACAAAATATTTTTATCAGTAGGTATGTGAAGATTTCAAACTATCTTTCTATGACTTTAATCACATCTCTGTAAAAGCACAGAGAAAAAGGAAGTGTATTATATTTCTAGTAAAGACAGAAGGGCATGGTGAGAACATGGATGAAGGCCTGTCTCAAATGCTACAAGCAGGCTGGGACTGTTGTTTTAGAGCTGCTGGAGGAATGTCTTTGTCATGGCTTCTGTCTGGCTTAGTTACCTGAGTTGTACTATGAATCTAATAAGCAAAATCCTAATGCAAATTTGTTTCTTTTACCAAAGAAGTCAAACAAATGGTATGGTGGAATCCAAACAGAAATAAGAGGGGAAAAGGCCACTGAATAAATAAAAAGAGGTTAGGCATACAGGTTGGGGTAGACAGGGGGTGTATTTTCTGACTGATAGCATTCTCCCCTCTGCAGGCTGTCCTGGTAACGCAACACTTGGGTGAAGGGGGCAGGGAGATATCTGTAACTTTCCTCTAAAAAGATATCCATAACTTTCCTCTAAAAGAGGGTGGATGTCTTTAGGTAAGTCCATGTGCTGTAAATCTTTTCCATACAAAATGCTGGAAAAACAGATTTTGTTGGAAGGAATGTTGTAGAGTATTTTGCCAGTGAAAACTATTTGGTAGAGAAGGCCTAAAATGAAACCAAATCCAGTGTCTGAGGGGGGTTATGTTCTGTTCTTCATTATATGGCACTTATGCAAGACTTGCTTTCTCAAAGAGTATGTCTCCATATATCTTTTCATATGTATATTCATGTGGACACTTGCCAAGAGAATCTGTGTTTTGGAGCAGTGCTTCATCCAAGTGGATGACTAGTGACTAGGATGACAAGTGGGTGCTAATGGCTTGGGAGGTTATGAAGGCCACAATTATCAATGAGACACAAAAAATAAAGGTTTGCTAGTGCTTTAACAATGAATATGCCATTAAGGCCCAGCCTTTGATAGTGTAGTCAATCTTTAACAGGTAACTGTTTAGTGTTCACACTGACAGTTTAAAAGCAGATTTCAGTAAGATACACTTCTGACATTCAATTTTATTTGCCAGATTATCTTAATCAAAATGATAAATTGTGATTCCATATAATTAACACGACTGTGTACAATTCAATACAGTCCAAGATTTGTGGTACACATTATATTACCTATGATTTGTCAGGTTGTGGTTTTTGAGAGGAGTGACAAAACATTCATCTGGTATATGTGGGATTACTAAATGGATTTAACACATGGCACAAACGCTATTTTACTAAAAAGTAAATACTACTAAATTAACTAAGTGTGCCTTTTTAAAGTAGGTTGATGGAGGATATATGATCAGTTGTACATATAAGAGCTGTGGGACAGCCATGCAAGATCAAGTATGGCAGACACTGATCTAACACAAGCTTGCATGATTTAGTGTGGCCACTGTTCAAACACAGCTGTTTTAACTCTGTAACTAAGAGGACCTTGATGCATGTTGGACAAGGGGAAATATTAATGTATGTAGTATGGCATGCTGCATTCTCCCCAGGCTGGAATATTATGCCTGGAAAAGCAGTTTTTTATTCATAGTTTAATTTTCTGTTTATTGGATTCTGCTGAAGAAAGCCATGCTTGAAAATATAATGGAGCATGTGAATCATGTGAAAGTATTAAAGACACAAACAATTATTATAGGTGTACTTGTTGGAGCACAGCGAGTGTGTCAAAGAGCCCAGGTGTAGGTGAGGAGGTGACTGAGTTTGAGTCATTGTGTTGTCAGGACAAAGGAAGCATCATCATCAGCACAGATCAGCAGCCACAACTTTGGGCAAACTTCAGGTAAATGCTACTTTCTACCAGCAAGTGGCAGCACTCAACACTGAAACGGTACTGAGCCTTAAAATACAGGGGGGAAAAAATCTGTGTGTGAAATTGCACACCTAGTATGTGGAGACTTCATCCTCACATTCTCACTTAGACTGACACACACACATACACACATACACACACACACACACACACACACACACACACACACACACACACACTCTCTCTCTCTCTCTCTCTCTCTCTCTCTCTCTCTCTCTCACACACACACACAAACACACACACTTTCAGAGGAAAGGTGTGTAGTAGCTGGATGAGAAAGTGCTGAAGTTGAAGAAGGGTCTTATGGGTAGAACTGTAGAGCAGCCAAGATGAACACATGCTGAGTCAGATAAGAGAAGGACAGAAAAATAGAGGAAGGATTAACCAAGTGATGGAGCAGAGCACCTTTGCTTTTTTACTGATAAACTAATGTTCGTGCTACTTTACCTGCAGCTTAAACAGCAATTACCTAATACTGGAGCACATGGCAACATCATTGTTCACTATGTTGCCAGTTGTAGTAATGTGAAGCAGGACCAGAATGAAAAGGCTCAGTCAGTGGTATCACTGGCATCAGGCTACAGATCCGGAAGTTCAGGCTATGGGTCAGGGAGGCTTGCGAGGTCCACCGGGTCAGGGTGGGTCCATGAGCCCCTCTTCCATGGGGGTTATGATTGCTCTACATTTCCAGTAATCTATAATGGTTCCTGTTGATGACAACTGGGCCTCTTTTTAAGAGTCCATAATTCAAAAGCTAATCCAAGCCAAATTTTACAACATTGTTACAATGGTTTAAGAGTCTGTTGAAAGTTCACGTCTGCTAAGGCTTACAGTTGAGCTGGTCCTCTGACAGGCACACAGTGCCATAGTAAATAGTAAAAAAAAAACCAAAAAACCAGCAAAAACAGCTGACTGGAAGAATGAGGTAACATCTTAGCAGGGACTCTTTTGTAATAACTGCAAGACACAGACTGCTCAATGATTGACACGACAATCTGGTAAATGAAGTTAATCAGTAGATGGGGAGGGAGTCCAGGATACCTTCCACTGGAAGGTTCAGTGTCAACAGTCAAATGGTAGGGTGAGATGACTGAAGCCCTTATGGTGCACGCACCAGGGTGCTATAAGAAACTCAAGACAGGAACTAGCAGCTGAAACCAGAACCATACAGTTTACAACAGTGACACACTTCCATACCAACATCCATACCTGTTGAATTTGATATTCCTGTACTGTGCAGAAGGGTGGATGTGTTAGATGTTACAATCAGTTTATAAAATTGGTGAATGCTTTTACTTGCATAAATCAGAAGGCTCGACATGTTGCTAAATTGCTATTATGATGATGGGGCAGTGGTAGCTCAGTGGTTAAGATACTCAACTTATAATCAGAAGGTTGCCACTTCAAGCCCTATCATTGTTGGGTCTCTGAGCAAGGCCCTTGACCCTCAATTGCTCAAGTTGTATTTGGTCATAAGTTGCTTTGGATAAAAGCATCAGCTAAATGGCATAAATGATAAACTCTTTCGGAAATGTGTTTATCAAAGATTTACTCAGACAGTTTGCAGTAGCCAAATACTGTATCTTCCATAATCTTGTGGGAAATGGATAGACTGAAAGGTTTAATAGGATACTTGGGAACATGTTACATATATTGCCTGTGTTTGTTAACTAGAGGAACTATGCAAATGCACTCATGAAACGTCCTCATGGAATATATCTCAATGACATGCAGAGAGAAGCAAGACCAAACAAAAGACCACAACAGAAAGGTTAATTGTACTTTCTTTAATCTTAGAGGTCGGCTTGTAAGCAAAGGTGAGATGGGAAAAGCTTGTTCATAGGTGGGAAGCATCAGTATACACACGCACATACAAGCTAAACGACGGTAGTATAAACATTAAAACTGTGCATGGAAATTTCTATTGGATATTAACTTCTTGTCTTGTTATTCAGCATCTGAGGGATCTGAAGTGGAAGATTAAGTCCAGATCATACTGATTCACTAGAGGAAGAATATATATTATAAGGGCATTTAATTGTAATTGTATTAATTTCATCCAAAATCCTATTTATTTATTTATTTACAATTTTGATTTTTAACTATTATTTAATTTTATTACAGTTAGCTAAAATCATTTAGGTGTTTACATTTAACTTTTGGGATTTACCCTGTTCCAGACTGATAGGTGCATCAGGGTAAGAAGAGAGAGGGCTGAAGTGATGCACCCATCATGCCTAGTGCCTACCGTACAAGCCTGTGGGGGCAGTGCTATGATCTGGGGTTGCTGCAGTTGGTCAGGTCTAGGTTCAGCAACGTTATGTGCCCAAAGAATGAGGTCAGCTGACTACCTGATTATACTGAATGACCAGGTTATTCCATCAATGGATTTTTTTCTTCCCTGATGGCATGGGTATATTCCAAGATGACAATGCCAGGATTCATCAGGCTCAAATTGTGAAAGAGTGGTTCAGGGAGCATGAGACATCATTTTCACACATGGATTGGCCACCACAGAGTCCAGACCTGAACCCCATTGAGAATCTTTGGGATATGCTGGAGAAGACTTTGCGCAATGGTCCAAATCTCCCATCATCAATACAAGGTGTGGAATGAATGCAACTCTGGACAGAAATAAATGTTGTGAAATTGCAGAAGCTCGTGGAACCGATGGCACAGTGAATGCGTGCTGTAATCAAAGCTAAAGACCTTTTTTTGGCCAGGCAGTGTCCATGCAGAGATACAGATGAAGCTAATAATCAGGGAAGTTAGATTGAACAGGAGGATTCTGGGAAGTGTAGTCCACAAAATGCTGGCTTGAGGCTGCAAACAAGACAAAGCTTGCGCTGATTATAAATCACTCTCAAACTATACTATTCTGAAAGAATATATGTATATTTCTTGCATATCTTGGGCAGTTTAAAACTAACCCACATAGTGTTTAATGCCATAAATGCTGTAATTGTAAACCTTCAGAGCTAATGCAGACAGCTCAGATTTTGCAATGCAAAAGAGGACAATATGGAAAGGCCTATGAATACATATTTCTGTGTTTGCTCGTACACTATAATAAAACAAAATTAGCTTGTTACAATTTTAAACAGTTGCATTTGGTGGGATGTCCCATATGAAAGATTCTTTTCTATGTAAGAATTTTTTTGTTGAATGCATACATACACAAACTAAAATTTGTGTAATACCTGTAAAGTGAATTTACATCAGCCCCACAGATTGTTACACATATGTACACAAATCTCTAGGAATAACAGGTTATAGTCTGAAATGTTAACTCTTGATGTAGAATTAAGATAATGTCTCAGTATAGCAATTAAAATAAAAATTTTAAAAGTTAGTTTCACATGTTTGATTTTACTGTGTACTGATGTAGAGAATATGCACATTTTACCCTTAAACAACTTTGTTCAACTCAAAATAGTAGGGCTAGTATTAAAAACATCCTAACTGACTGAGAGACTTGACTCTTTTTAGGTTATCAGGGGTAAGTACAACTCTGTCAATACAGACATCAGGTAAGCCTGGACCACAGTTGAACAACAACAGGGAATTATTTTCATCCAAGGGAATATTCTGAATATTTAATGCAAAAGTGTTGGGCTGGTGTATAGTGCACGGTTTTATCTCTGTGGAACAGCATACTCTTTTCACTAGGCACAATATCAGTTGCTATGCAACCGTGGACGCCAAGCGTTTGATTATCTGCCAACAGATTTTTGTTATATAATTTGATGTCTCTCCCTTTGGGGTGACTCCAACAGAGGACTGCCCGTAATGTCTGGGTATATAGAGTATTATTAGAGTATTTAGAATAGCCTCCTTTCTTTTTCGTAGCCAAGCAACGAAAGGAGCAATTAACTCATTCTTATTCGTAATTAAATAATGTAACAACCTATCTGTGCGACAATGACAGCCAGCATAAATTTATTTGATCTGGTGAATCTATCCATCGGCACACCAGAAATTGGAGCAGTTAATTTCAACGCTTTGCACACTTTGTTGCACGCGATCCTGGAACACTTGAAGATACAAAATGTTACCGCTGAATGGAGAGAACCGGACGAGGGTCACGATCCCAGAGGGGCTCTCGCGACCAAGACCACCTTATCAGGGGAGAGACCAAACATCTACCACCACATGGAGGACAGGCTGAGACATCTAGAAAACAAAATAAACGCGCTGGAGCGGTTTCCAAGCGGCCAAGAGTTGCTTAGTCGCACCGCTTCTGGGAGCACCACATCAGTGAACGACATGTGGCAGCTGATGCAGCTCCGTCGAAAGGTGGAAGCGAACGAAGAGGGAGTGTCAAAGGTTAGCCCCGCCTTTTGAGTTGATAACCTGATGAGTAAGTAATTACTACAAGAGGAAACTTAAGTTTACCTATGATAAGCAGCTCAGCATTGACGGCAACAGCTAGTAAACCCGCCTAGCTGTCTATATTCTCTCTCTCTCTCTCTCTCTCTCTCTCTCTCTCTCTCTCTCTCTCTCTCTCTCTCTCTCTCTCTCTAGGGGCTACCCTAAAGTGAATAAATATAATAATTAAAAAAAAAATCAAACAGATGTCACGACATGATGGGTGATACTTCTCATAGCTGTAAGTTTTAGAGCTGTGGCTGAAGCACTAGAGGTCCTGTCATCACCCAGACACGCTGGTCAGGATATGATCTAATGAATATTTACGTCCCCTACCTTCCGTTTCCACCTTTGGAGGCAGGCCACCCTATAAGAAAAGGGGTTAAACCCACAGGTTAAGGGAGTCTGTGGGACGTTTTTGATCCAGGACTGATAGCATTCTCCAGGCTGTAGGTTGCCCTGGTAACACCATTTGGATGAAGGGGACAGAGGGATATCTGGGGCCTCTCAAAGTTAAGATGTCCTCGAGTCCTTACAGGGTATTGTAAAGCGTTTTAGTGCTGAACAAAGAGATTTTGGTGAAGTGAATGTGTCAATGTGATTTGTCAGTGAAAGTTGTTCAGTAGAGGCCTAAAATGGAACCATTTCCAGCATATGAGAGGTCACATGTACTGTTCCTCAGTGTATGGAGCTTATGCAAGACATACTGAAGGAGATGCAGGAACTAAAGGAGACAAGAGATAACATGAAAAAGGAAGTCAGGGTCCTTCAGAATCAACTCAACAAGGTGAATCCCCCCCCCCCACACACACACCAGGAAACCTGCAGGACACACAACATGAAACACAGGACATGCCTATCAACTCATAAACAACATATTTATTAACAACAAATACTTTCTATCACAGCCTTCCAATGATCAGTGCTTTTTTCCCCTATGTACTATAGATTGATTTGGACAATTTAGCTGATAGAATCAGTGTTGTGAAGCAATACTTCCACAAGCTAGAAGACCTGGAGAATTCCATGGTGAGTTAAACTATTCATATCCTGAAAGCAGGTAGTAGGTGATATCTTCCTGGCTATTGTGGGTGCTAATGTCAATACCTTTCAATCTATTACTTAACGATAAGTACATTCTTATTTATATCTACACTCTCTCACTGTCAATCTTTCTTTTGGGTGTAGCGAGAGTTTAAGGAGAACATGGCGCTCTACCCACACCCTGAAGAGCTCAGCCAGTGTGTAACATGGGAGGTTATGCAGGCCACTCTTGTCAATGACAGACAAAAGATAAAGGTTTGCTAGTTTTACACTAAATATCTCCCAAAGATCCCTTTGATAGTGTAATTAGCCTTTAGCTGTGAATACTTTAGTGTTTGCATATCTTAAAAAATTACAAAATTACAAGATTACAAAAACTGCAACTCAGGTTATGATATTCAAATTTAATGTCTAATTTCCAGATGATTTTAAATAAAATCTAAAACTAAAATATTTTGATTGATTATGACAATTTTTTATGATTAGCATCGCCAGGTTCAAAGCAGTCTAAAAATCTATAGTCTCTGCTTCACATTATAATACATAAGATTTGTCAGGTCATGTAAAGACATGTCAAAGCAATCACAGAACATTTATCTTATATATTTGGGATTACTGTGGATTCAACACATGGCACAAACACTTAATTTAGGTTAAAAATGTAATTTATTTTATAGTGAGATACATGATGTTGACATACTCTTGAATCAACTTTCTGTGCCCTTTCAATATTAATAATGGTGAATATATGAACAATTGTACATACAGGAACTGAATGACAGCATCACATGCAATGGATTGCCAGTTACACCCTGTGAAGTCAGCATCCCTTTGACCCCAAGGGTCTCACCCACAGTGGATCTGCATGGGGTGGCCAACTCCAGTGGCTCAACAGGCCCAGACCTTGGGGGCTCTCATGAGGTCCCCCTGCTCCAGCTACCCATGTCTTGGATCAGCAGGGGGGCTGAGCGTTACCCTGAGACGGTGGGCGCCCTCAGGGAAATTGGTCAGCTGCAGGAGAGGCACAAGAGGCTGGAGGCCCATGTGGAGCACCTGGAGGAGGGTAAGGCAGACCAGGCCCAGGTTCAGCAGCTCAGGGAGATGCTCAGTGACATGGGTATGGTCCTGTTACCAGGGCAACGTCACAAAGAACAGGGGTTGTATGATTTGTTCTGTTGCTTAGGAGAGAGAGACATGCATGCGAATATACTGGAGCAAGTGAATTGTCTGAAGACTCTGGTGGACACTGTAATAGCAGACAGAGAGAAGGTATTAAAGACACACACACACACACACACACACACACACACAATAAATCACAGTTTAGATTATTGTTATAGGCATGCACACAGAAGCACTTGATTTCGGATACATCGAGTGTGTCAAAGAGCCCAGGTGTAGGTGAGGAGGTGACTGAGTCCGAGTCATTGAGTTGTCAGGACAAAAGCAGCATCATTAGCGCAGATCAGTTGCTACAACAAAGCCTAAAGATGGCAAACCTCAGGTAAATATCAGTTTTTACCAGCAGGAGGCAGCACTCAACACTGAAATTCTAGAGCCTTCAAATCAAGAGTTATCAACTTCATCCTTACAGTCTCACTTATGCTGACACACATTCACACACTCACATAAACACATTAACGCTTTCACAGGAAATGTGTGCAGAAACTGGAAGAGGAGGTGGAAAATCTGAAAGAACTAACAGCTGTCAGTATTGAGAAGGAAAACAGTCCAAATAAACACATGCACCATCAGGTAAGAGATAGGGCTTAAGAGCAGTATTACTCTTGAAAGCGAAAGAGCACATTCCGTTCACTCTTCGCCTGCTGTGTGCCTCTAGCTAGGGAGTTTACGCTCCATGCTGGAAGACATGATGACATCATCTTCTATGCTGACATGGAGTCTACAGCAAGAGATGTCTGACACAAACCAGGGTCAGCAGGGCGAGACTTTAACTCAGGGACATTGCTGGGGTCAGGGAAGCCTAGGAGGTCTATCAGGTCAGGCTGGGCCCACGACCCCCTCTTCCATGGTGGATATGAGCAGGAAGGTAAGCTAGCTGTTCCAGTGCTATGAGAAACTGCATGGCATGGTCACTGGCTTCATTAAGCAGAAGGAAAGTGACAGGACAGAACTTTGGCATTGCGTAGAAGTACACAAACACACATGTAATATAGACAAACACGTATTAATGTAAATACATCAGCTAAGATTAGAAAAAAAAAAATAATTTTGCTTTCAAAACAACTTTTGTATTAACTATCATCCAGGAACAAATCTACAAACATTTTCAGTATATTAGTTATCTAAAAAAAGGGCTATAATTTCTTTCTTGTGTGTGCGCACGTGTGTGCGTGTGTGTTTGTGTTTGTGTGCGTACCCCAGTCCGCTGAGTTGATGAGCGACGTGCAGGGTGCAATCCTGCACCTACAGGTGGAGTGTGAGAAGCTCCAAAGCACAACTAGCCAGCTGATGGAGGCCAACATCCAGAAGCAGAGCCACATTGATGTGAGTGATGCTGTTTTAGGGGCTGGGCTCAGTGGTAAGCATCTAGAAATCAGGGATTACCACGAGATACAAGTATTCAGAAGAAAGCATTCCTTCTAGAGTAGGGCTAAAATTATTTTCAATGGAGGATGGGCTTTAAGAGTGCAATAGTAGCCACAGGCATTTCTCTCCACGTGTACCAGTGGTTTAAAATCCGAGCCCTGAGATGCTTTGGATGCTCTTGTCCCTGCTCTAAAACAACTGATTCTACTCATGAACTGATTACAAACATCAACGTGAATTATGGTTGTATATAGTGTAGATTTTAAAAAAGATTTTCAGTGCAAGACTGAAATTGGAGAAATACTTTTATTGGACTGCCCTCCAAAAAACTAATTCACCGAATGTCTTATCAGCACCTGTACAAGGCCATGGAGAAGCTGGAGGAGAAGAAGGCAGACAGGGAGGTGGTGGAGACGGAGATCGGAATTGTAAGTGTCCTAAAGTCTCACACAATCTCAAAACCAAATTCCATATAAGCCCAAGAACTTTGCATGAGTGGTGAACCTCCTTTTTCTCCTCCATTCAGAAAGCAGACAAACGTGCCCTGGAGACCAAGGTGAGCCGCATGCAGTTTGACACCATGACGGAACAGCTGAACGGGATGTTTCAGGAGCTCCTCAGCAAGGTCGCAGGCCACGAGCAGGACTGGCACAAGGTTATCGAGAAGATCTCTAAAGAGATGGAGAGTAAGGTGAACAGAACAAACCTGTAACTGCACATGCAAAACCTCCTTCTGATACTTTTGTACATCAGTACTGCAGGGGCTGGTCTTGAAGCACAGCAAGGCAAAAAGTTATGTAAAATCCCCCTAAAATTCACTGCCAAGTTCTCCCAGTACAGTAATGACATAGAAAAGCACTGCTGGATTTTTCATATTCTCAAACATGTCAGTTATTCCATCAGTTTAAATAAATGTAATGTAATTCAAGTAGATTCAGGTTTGTCATTATACATATATACAAGTGCTCAGTATAACAAAATGTGTTTGGCGTATTCTCAGTATATGCCAATATGCATAGAGTTGCAAAGGTGTCTTTAACGAACAAGTGTATATACAGTATAATGAAAGGCATTCGTAGCCTTTCTGAGATAATGCAGCATGCAGGTCAACATAGGCATGTAATTGCTCTATTCACAGTGTACTAAAATGGGAGGGTGGGTGGACAGATACATAATATTACAAAGGTACATTTATAGTATTTGGCAGATGCCCTTGTTCAGAGCAATTTACAGAAGTGCTTTGTAGTCTTTAGCAAATACATATCCTCATGTGAGCATAGATAGTATTTAGAAACCATGACCTATCAGCCTAAAGCCCTTGCTAGAGTGGAAAAGAAGGCAATAAAAGTTTTTAAGTTCATATTTAAGTGCTTAGTGACTCAGTGAAGAGAATCAAGATACTCTTCAGTCTTCATTAGAACTTAATTCTACTACTTTGGTGGTGTCTTTTCTTCTTTGTAGCTTGAGGGACAGTGGTTTATGTCAAGGAATACTAGGTTAGAAGACAGTGTGGTGAAGTATTGGGTTTGATTAGAGCTTTAGATATGTGCGAGTCAGTCGAGTTATGTCTTTATAGGAAAGCATCAGTCCATTAAAGGTAAATATAAAGTTGAGTAAGATAAAGATGAATCAAGGCAGAGGGAGCGTTAAATTTTGCATTACTGTGGCATTATTGGTCTGGGAGTGAAGAACATTCTCACATTCAGAATCTGTGCAGGCTGAGGATGTTGAGTCATTATTGGTAAATCAGCAAAGGACTTTGTTGATAAAATGTATATGGCCAGCTGTTCTCCTGCATCACATGTTCTCCTATGTCAATGGATCTGTGGTTCCAGCTAAACCGCATCGAGCTGGACCCTCTAAAGAAGCAGCTGGAGGATCGCTGGAGGAGCATAAACAAGCAGCTCCAGACCCAGCCAGCCCCAATACATGATGACGCCGCTGGCTTCAGAAGGTGAGACATCCACAAACTGTCCAACTGCATAACACTAAACCTTACAGCTTTGTAGTGATATGGTAACATTTAAATCTCTTCCCTTATTCTCTCACAGACAGCTTTTGACGAGGTTCCACTGCATCTCCTGTGATCGGCCTGTCGACATGCTGACTCCAGGACCGTGAGTCTGCCTTTTTCGGTTTTTATTTTTTATTGTTTGTATGTATTGCTTGAGCGTAAGGACAGTGCTCCCCGTCTCCCCTCCTTGTGTTTCAGGCACTTGATAACATTGCCCTCACCTCCTGGATTTCCCTCTCACAAAACAAACAGGCCATACACCACACACCGGTGCTACAGCCGACTGCAACACATCTCCCACCTGATGCAGACTGAGGAGTACAGCCAGGCCAAGTCTACTCCTGGCCTGCAAGTTCAGGTCAGCAGTGATTGCAGACTGGATGTCCTTCGACACCGCAAGTCCGAAAATATGAAATTGTGAGTTTAGTCTAGCAGTGACAAATGTCCAGCTGTTCTTGTCCTGTTTGATAAGCCAGAGGAGGTGGACATCCTTGGTCTGGACGGACACATCTATAAGGGCCGCCTGAACAACAGGGCTGTGAAGACAGTGGAGTCTAGGCTGCCCACCATCTCACCCAAAGAAGGCAAGGCTACCTAATCGCTTTCCAAACTCTGAGTGAGCATCACTCAAGGTCCAGATTACCCATAAATAGTTCTGGACAGTTATTGTATGTACATTGGACAAAACATTGCTGACATGAAGCAGCCTAGGATTTGAGCAGACAGTCTGGGTGGTGGAAATGAGAAGGTGGAATGCCTGGATTGACATGAGCTGCAGCTGCTCTTGTACCAGTTTAGAGTTTAAATTATAAAAAGCAAAGCAAACTTGATAGTTACACTGCTTAAAAAAAATCCAGACTGAAACTGTAACTTTTGTAATTAAAAGAGTAGGGTGAGTAAAGAAAGGTCAGAGATAAGAATGGTCTCTTAAAGCTGCTGCCATTCATTTTTAAGTTCTTGCTAAATTCTCCTGGACTTGCCAGTGCTGGAGCCTATAGAGCACTTCCCTGATTGGGTAATACAGCCAGACATTGTTAAAAATGTGAGCTAGTTACAGAGCCCCAGGCAGTCACACAGACCTTTTTGTTTTTGCAATAGCTTTCAGGGCTCACTATATTGTTCTTGAAATAAATTACTTTAAATGAATCAACTTAAATGAAGAGGATCATGGTAGTGTGGGTTAATACTTCATGCCAGAAAGCACATTATATTTTAGTGTTTTGCATTTGAAGCTAAATGTGGTGCCATTCTCCTGCCTGACTGTTGTGTGTGTGTGTGTTACCACAGGCAACAGAAATAAGACCAGCTGTGCATCACCACTAAGCCATCATAGTGCAAAGACACAAGGCAACCAATTGGGTGGGTCCTTGAGACACTCAGGAACAGGATAATTAATGGTGTAGGTTAGTTAGTAGTGATGCTGGTTAGTTAGTAGTGATGCTGGAGAAAGTTACTCACCTTTTTTTTTTCCTTTTTTTTTTTTTTTTTTTTTAAGGGGGGGATATAAAAATATGGGATAATAATTAGTTGGTAAGTTATAAGTGGTAGATGCTAAAAAATCCTAGGTGCTGAATCGTTTGGGCCAGTTAGCATTACTATCTTATTACACAAAGCCTTTCGACCTGAGCCATTTTCAGCCTTATCAAACAAAGTTTAGATAAATAGAGATTGATAAGGACACCAATGAAACTGCAGTAAGCCATCAGAATTTACATATAACTAATTGGTAAAAAAAAAAAAAAGTCACTCGGTACTTACATTCTATAACCCACTGCTAACAACCAATAGGTTTGCCTTTCTCAAATTTCCAATTTAATGTCAAAGTCCTTAAACCTTAAGACTTTAAACCTTATGCATTATTGATAAAATACCAGTGTGTACTGTGAAATTGAGAATCACAGAAGCACAGCAGTCTCACTCGCAACTCTTACCCTTTGTCTCATGCCTCCCCAGCCCAGGCTTTATGAAGAAACGGGCCACGTCCTCCGTGAGCTGCATTTCCCAGGCTGATCCCTTGATGAGCCCAACAACAAGCTTCTGCATGGCCAGTAGCTCTGCAGAGACTTCAGCCAATTAAACTCAGAGACTTCAGTGACCATGCTCCAGACCTCCTCCTGTCCTGTTTGAAAACACACATACCTTGATTTAATAATGCGCTCACAGTGGCCAGCATGTTCGCTACATTAAAGGAGCATGCAATGCTAGAATCCCATCATTCTGAAATAGTCCCTTCATGCATAATAAATTATGCTGCAGTAAGGCTGGGGTTTAAATGGATGCGGCTTCAAGGGCAGGTAAGAAAGTGTTTCTCATTCCACCTACGCCCTCCCTCCAGAGGAGCAGAATCAAAATAAACGTTGACATACATATAAAGAGTTATACCCTCAATGGCGTTATCAGTGGTTGGTCTCTAAGGACTTGCTGCTAAATGTAAACATCATCTTTCTCACATTAGAGAATGTCCACCGTTGGACTCTGGGGAAGTGTAATATAGAGTAAATAACAGCAGGAACATTGAATACAGAAGGCTTTGCAGTTATAAGATCTGTAGGTTGCATGTGGCCACAGTAAGTTATTTGTCATGACATGTTATTTGTGCACCTAGACAATGAGACCATATTTCCATGTCTTGTACCATCCCTGTATTAATGACTCAGGCTGTAGCGCCCAGCGTACTCTGTGACCTGCCCAGTCACTGAGCATTCTTGTTTTCATATTTCAGTCTATTTTTTCTTGTGCCTTTTGAAGATTAAGGTTAAGTTATCATAAACTGGTCTAATACAAGATAGGCCTTCTCCTCATTTGTAAATGGTCCTGGTACCCGCTGCTAATATAGCTAGGTAGGTAAAAGCAAATCATGACAAGAATCATCTTTAGCAGATGTTCCTTGTGGAAAGAATGTAAGGTTCAAATATTTGAAATATTTTTAATACTTTGCATGGATGTACAACAAACTAAATTGAGTGGGATGGAATCTACCCCACAACTACTAATGATATGGGGTTACTGGAGGTTTGACCCATTTCATAAGGGAATATTTCAACCACAAGGGGACACTCGAAAATAAGGGGTAGGGGTAAAAATAATTGGCCATTACATTGAAAAATGTGCATTTTGTGACCCCACTGTAACACAAGGTATGAAATGTGGAATGCTTATTAAATCTTTTTACATGACTTTCCTTCTCTTCACTTTTTCAGCCAAAAAAGAAAGTCATGACAGGAGTGTACGGAACAGCCTTGGCACAGGGGACACAATTTCTGACAATCGCTGTCAGAATATGTGACCCCGCTATACCATGACAGCAAATGGATACAGGGATAACCATAAATATATTTTCATTCATTCATCCATTCATTCATTTATTATCATGTCAGAGTCATCTTGTAATCACTTCTAAAGTTTATGTTTTATTCCACTGATATCAATTAGGCAACATTATCTATCCACAAAAGATGGATACATAAAATTAATAACTTAAAAAGAGGATTAGATCTACTTTAAAAATACTGTTTGTATGATTGTCCAACTGGAACTAATATAAGGAACCCTAACAGGGATGACTTGGTATTGTGCCGGCTGCCACAGGCAGCCGCAGGGCTTTATCTCAGTAGAACTGCTCAGTGTTCTCACGTGGCACAGAATCAGTTGCTGTGCAACCGTGGACGCCGTGAGACACGACATATTAGGAATGTTTTGTGATTGGCGGAGCAGGCGTCCAACAAATAAAGAGCATAGAATTCACGCTCATGGTTATAGCCAATGTCGTGTTTAGTAGGCAGGACAAGTGAACTAGAACGTTGGACAATCTTGAAACAATTTACCAAAGCAGAGCTGGTAACATGGGGATTAAGAGAAACAAATAGCTGTGGACAGATTTTTTTTAGGTATAATGTAGAAAAGACAGACAATGTATTTTAGAGGCTCTCTCCTATTATAGAGCCGATTGATCTTTGATTATACAGGGTAATTAGAGGATTTTTTCCCCTAGAAAACCAAAGCGGGATTTTCACGTTTGTTTGATTTCATAGTTTAAAATAGGCTCGTACTGACCTTTCTGTTTTGCGTATTTTACAGTATTTTACGAAGCAAATTAACAAATGGAACCAGTAGTATTCCATATTACTACACAAATCATTTAATAATCTTTTTGTGGTACCATGTCATCCGACATAAGTTTATTTAACCTGGTGAATCTATCCATCGGCACACCAGAAATTGGAGCAGTTAATTTCAACGCTTTGCACACTTTGTTGCACGCGATCCTGGAACACTTGAAGATACAAAATGTTACCGCTGAATGGAGAGAACCGGACGAGGGTCACGATCCCAGAGGGGCTCTCGCGACCAAGACCACCTTATCAGGGGAGAGACCAAACATCTACCACCACATGGAGGACAGGCTGAGACATCTAGAAAACAAAATAAACGCGCTGGAGCGGTTTCCAAGCGGCCAAGAGTTGCTTAGTCGCACCGCTTCTGGGAGCACCACATCAGTGAACGACATGTGGCAGCTGATGCAGCTCCGTCGAAAGGTGGAAGCGAACGAAGAGGGAGTGTCAAAGGTTAGCCCCGCCTTTTAAGTTGATAACTTGGTCACAAAGAGTAAATGTAGATTTAGTTTGCTTATGGTTTATATTTTTCATTTGCTATTTTAAATAGTTTTAGTATGCATCTAAGCCTTTATTTGTGAGGTATCTATCTATCTATCTATCTATCTATCTATCTATCTATCTATCTATCTATCTATCTATCTATCTATCTATCTATCTATCTATCTACCCCCCCCCCCCTCTCTTTCTTACGTGTGCACGCACACTGCAAAGGACTACCCTGGGGTGAAATGGTTCATCAGGTCCACTCAGCAGTAAAGAGATGATTGATGAAAGACTCTTGGACAATGACTACCTGACACTGAGCTCCATTCTCAAATGACTCCTCTTTCTGCCTTTCTTTCCAGTGACTAAGCTGCACTGTCACCCACACACAGCCATTCCACTGGATAATTTAAAGAAAAAGAACTTCATAATAGTACATAACATTTTATCTGTACAGAGATTTTCCATGTTTTTCCATATGCACAATATTGCCTATGTGTAGATTATCTCCTACAGAAATGTATCATAATGTACATTGACTTCTAAATAATATGATTAAACATAGACTAACTGACATGACAACATGATGGATGGCACTTCTTATTGCTGCGCTGGGAGCCCTGACATTGCCTAGACATGTCTGTGAGGTTATAGTCTAATGAAATCATACCTCTCCTAGATTCTGTTTCCATCTTCCTCTGATAGCTCTGAAGTAATTAACCCCCCACTGAGCATACAGAGAATAGCACCTAGCTGAGGCAAATCACAAAGTGCACAAAGAGGTCATGCTTGGGTCCTCTGAATCATTAAAGCCCCATTTGGTTGTGTTCAGAGTCCCTGGCCGACCCAGCCTCATCTCCAGGAAACAGAGAAGGAGATATACAAGGGTGGAGGGGGCAGTCTAGGGGAGCTGGCAAAGGACAGGTCAGGTGGTAAGCCAGAGAGGTGCTTGCCTAACCCACTGTGGTTGTTGCCTAGGGGGATACTGCTTTCACATGCGTCACATGTGTTAAGTGTGTGTCTCAGAGTGACATGGTGACCGTACTGGGCAGAGGAAATTCTGGTGTGTCAGAAGTGGAACGTCGAGGGGGGTCCAAGCAGCCTGCTACCCCAGCCCAGCACTGTTAATGACTGACCACTCATCTACAAGTGTGCTGTTGCACAGTCACAACAGACCTGTTGATAAAGTTCTTATGTTAGGCAGTAGGGCCTGTTCTCTTTCACTTTATCAAAGTGATTGGGATATTTGGTACTGGCTGTTGCAGCTTCTGAAACCACAGTGTTTTGTTAGTGGTGTTTCAGATTGGTGGCATAAGTATAGGCCTGTGTCTTATGGGACAGCTCAGGGCATGAGGCTCTGTTGAGGGTTTGGTAATGTGGTTCTGTGTTAAGGACAGCCAGGCTGTAGGAACTCAGGGCTGTGATCCAAAAAGCTGTTGTAGGGCAAGTTCTCTCTTTCTTCTTCCTACATGTCATGAGTGAGTGCAGTTCATGAGAAACTGGTTATATCCCCTTGCCTTGTTTATTTTCTCTGATAATCATGTCATTCCTACCTGTTATCATGTGTATCACACTACTGGGAGGGACTAACTAATTTCCTCTTCCATATGTTTTCTCAGCCCTTTAGAAATTAGTAAAACCACTCAGTCATTAGTTGACAAAGGAACATTTTGCTTCAAAGTTCCTCCCATCCAGTGCTTTCCCAAATTTTCCAAACCCTGTACTGCAGTCCTTCACATAGTTCTTTTGTCCAAGTCTTATCTGATTGTCCCTTCCCCTACCCGTGATTGATTCATTGTTACTAACACACACACACACACACCCACACACACCCAAAACCATGATGGAAAGTCAGATACATAAAGTGAAGTCCATTCCAGCATCTGTGTTTATACAGTAATATGTATTAGTCATTATGAATTTTAGTGCAGGCATGCAAGACTGTATGTGTGGTTGTGTAATGGAGCATATGGTTATGAGACAGTGGTTGTGCTTCATAGCATATTGGACATGGCTGAAGGATTATGCCAAATGCTACAAGCAGACTGGGACTGTTGTTTTAGAGCTACTGGAAGAATGTCTTTGTCATGGCTTCTGTCTGTTTTGTTTACCTGATTTGTTCTGTGAATCTAATAAGCGAAAACTCCAAGACAAATTTGATTTGCCAAGTCAAACGGATGACACAGGGGAAACCAAACAAAAATAAAAGGAAGACAGGCAACCCTATAAGAAAAGGGGTGAGACACACAGGTCAGTGGAGACCATGGGGTGTATTTGATCCAGAACTGATAGCATTCTTCAGACTGCAGGTTGCCCTGGTAACATCATTTGGATGAAGGGGACAGAGGGATTTCTGGGGCATCTCAAAGTTAAGAGTATTACTTTCTTCTGAAAGAGGGAAATGTCCATAAGTGAGTCTACAAGGAGCTGTAAAACCTTTTAGTGCAAAGTACTGGAAAAAAATAGATTTTTGGTGAAGCGAACGTTTCAATGTGATGTGATTGGCCAGTAAAAGCTGTTCAGTGGAGAAGGCCTCAATTCCAGAGTCTGTTCTGTTCTGTTCCTCAGTGTATGGCACTTATGCAAGACTTATTGAAGGAGATTCAAGAACTGAAGGAGACCAGAGATAACCTGAAAAAGGAGGTCATTGCCCTTCAGAATGAACTCAACCAGGTGACTTAGTTGAACTGGAAAGACACAGATCAAAGCTAGTTCATAATCAATTCATTCATTTCATTAACAACAAATATGTGCTATCTCATCTTTCTTATGAACAAGGACTATGACTTATGGATTTTTACATATGTAGATTAATGTGGATCAGTTCACTGATAGAATCAGTGTTGTGGAGCAATACTTCCACCAAGTGGAAGACCTGGTGAATTCCATGGTGAGTTAAACCATTCGTGCATTGAATGAAAGCAGGTAACAAATGGCAGCTAAAATGTATTCCTGGTTATTGTGTATATAAGTTGAATTTTTACAGGGTTATGTTTCTTTCTGTACTACTCTCATTCATTCTCTCTCTCTCTCTCTCTCTCTCTCTCTCTCCTTGGTAAAGCGAGAGCTGAAGGAGAAAGTGGCGCTCTATCCGCACCCTGAAGTGTTCAGCCAGTGTGTGACATGGGAAGTTATGCAGGCCACTCTTGTCAATGACAGACAAAAGATAAAGAAGGTTTCCTAGAGCTTTAACACTGAATGTATTCATAAAGCTTGCAGTAACTGGTTTATTTAACAGCAGATTTGAAAAATTATGTCAGGTTCAGCTTGTCTAATTACCATAATATTTTACCCAGAATAATAATTGCAAATATTTTAAGTTCTTGTTATCGTTTAGTATGATTGTTATCATTTGTTATTATTGCCTGGTTCAAATCAATACACTGTACATTACAGCACAATAGTTTGTGCTTTACATAACATTTATTATTTATGATGTTGTGTATATCTGTGATTTGTCAGTAGTCACAAAGCATTCATCCTGTAAAATGTAAAAGTAAAATATTTCTGTGGTACTTCTTTCCTATATCACCTTACTGTCCCTGTTCAATATTAATCATGGTGACTATATGAACAATTATATATACAGGAACTGACGAACAGCATCACAGGCACTGGACCTCTAGTTACACCCTGTGAAGTCAGCATCCCTTCGACCCCAAGGGTCTCACCTACAGTGGATCTGCATGGGATGGCCAACTCCAGTGGCTCGACAGGCCCAGACCTCGGGGGCTCTCATGAGGTCCCCCTGCTCCAGCTACCCATGTCTTGGATCAGCAGGGGGGCTGAGCATTACCCTGAGACGGTGGACGCCCTCAGGGAAATTGGTCAGCTGCAGGAGAGGCACAAAAGGCTGGAGGCCCGTGTGGAGCACCTGGAGGGGGGGAAGGCAGACCAGGCCCATGTTCAGCAGCTCAGGGAGATACTCAGTGACATGGGTATGGTCCTGTTACCAGGGCAACATCACAAAGAACAAGGGTTGTCAGATTGGGAATGTCAGCTATTGGTTTTTAAAAGAACAGGCTTCGAAAACAACAGTCAAACACAGTCCTGAATGAAATATTTTCTCTTTAGCTTTAACATAGCTGATTGAACTGGATGGTAACTATGAGGCCGCTTCAGATGTGTTGGAGCATGGAAGCATCCTTACATATTTGAATTGTTCTCTTTGTCGGTTTCTGCTTAGGAGAAAAAGACATGCCTGAAAATATGCTGGAGCGAGTGAATCATGTGAAGAGTCTTGTAGACACTGTAATAGCAGATAGAAAAAAGGTATTAAAGACAGACTCACACACACACACACACACACACACACACACACACACACACACACACACACACACACACAGTGTAGATTGT
Source organism: Electrophorus electricus (assembly GCF_041902795.1). Taxonomy (NCBI): domain Eukaryota; kingdom Metazoa; phylum Chordata; class Actinopteri; order Gymnotiformes; family Gymnotidae; genus Electrophorus; species Electrophorus electricus. The sequence goes on from NC_137499.1 coordinate 30,473,012, forward strand.
TGGAGAGTTTGGGAGTGCAGGTGTAGGTGAGAAAGTGAGTCTGAGTCATTGAGCTGTCAGGACAAAGGAAGCATCATCAGCGCACATCAGCAGCCACAACATCTACACACAGTAAACCTGAAGTCAATACTCTTTTCTGCCAGCAAGTGGCAGCATTCAACACTGAAATACTAGTGAGCCTTAAAATCAAGGAAATATAATTTTGTGTAAACTTGGATGCTTAGTGCATTGAAAACTCTCAGAAATGCTCTCAGTCTCACTTACATCAACACAGACACATACAAACACAGTCCCTTCTCTTATTGAAGGATATACTGCTATAATAGCACTTTAGGTTCATCAGGTCAGGCAGGGCCCACAAGCCCCTTTTCCATGGTGGATATAAGCAGGAAGATAATCCATCTGATCCAGGACTATGAGAAAATGCATGGCATGGTCGCTGGCTTCATTAAGCAGCATGAAAGTGACAGGGCAGAACAGAACTTTCGCATAGTGAGTACAGGCATGCAAACACACATGTAATATAGACAAATACAACATACACATATCTACAAGAACTACAAAATCTTTTTTTCTTGTTTTCAAAACAAATTTTAGCAATTAGCAAGTATTAATTAGTGAAGAGGATAATTTATGTACATTAAACCTGGTGATTATCTTCTTTACTCTTGTGACACACATTTGTTTTGAAAATGTTTGATATGTACTGCAGCAAGTGATACTGCAAACAAACAAAGAAAAAAAAAAAATATATATATATATATAATTTTTTTTTTCTTATGTGTGTTTGCACTCTTGTCTGTATGTATATGGTTTTTTTTGCATGTTTATGGTGTACGTACTCCAGTCCTCTGAGTTGATGAGCGATGTGCAGGGTGCGATCCTGCAACTCCAGGTGGAGTGTGAGAAGCTCCACAGCACAACTAGCCAGCTGATGGAGGCCCACCTCCAGAAGCAGAGCCATATCAATGTGAGTAAGGTTGTGTTAAGGGCTGGGCAAGCCCAACCCTTAACAAGGCATCTAAGAATCAGTGATTAAAATGAGACACATGTATTAGAAACGTAAAAGCAAGCATTCCTTCTAGAGTAGGGCTAAAATGATTTTCAATGGAGGATGGGTTTTAAGAGTGCAATAGTAGCCACGGGCATTTCTCTCCATGTGTACCAGTGGTTTGCAGTCTGAGCCCTGAGATGCTCTGGATGCTCTTCTCCCTGCTCTAAAACAACAGATTCAACTCATGAGCAATTTACAAAAATCTCAATAACGTGAATTATGGTTGTATAGATTAGAGATTAAAAAATGTTCAGAGCAAGACTGAAATTAAAGAAGCATGTTGGACTGCCCATAGAAAAACTGAATGTGCCTTTAGAAAAACTGAATTGAAATATTTACTGAATGTCTTGTTTATTAGCACCTGTTCAAAACCATGGAGGAGCTGGAGGAGAAGAAGGCAGACAGGGAGGTGGTGGAGACGGAGATCGGCATTGTAAGTGTCCTAAAGTCTCACACAGTCTCAAAACCAAATTCCATATAAGCCCAAGAACTTTGCATGAGTGGTGAACCTCCTCTTTCCCCTCCATTCAGAAAGCAGACAAACATGCCCTGGAGACCAAGGTGAGCCGCATGCAGTTTGACACCATGACGGAACAGCTGAACGGGATGTTTCAGGAGCTCCTCAGCAAGGTCACAGGCCACGAGCAGGACTGGCACAAGGTCATCGAGAAGATCTCTAAAGAGATGGAGAGCAAGGTGAACACAATAACATTTCAAAACAAGTGACTGCAGGTGCATGAAGCAAGACAGTTCTGAAACCAGGAGGATTATGTAGTATTGCCCACACACAACAAAGTAGCAAGTTTTGTTACATATCATTTCAAATATCATTTGTTACATATCATTTCAAATGTTACGTACCAGACACGTAGCAAGCACACATTTAAGCTCTTTGCTATCTTCAGTGGTCAAGGTGAACAAAAAAAAAGACCTGTAACTGCATTATACAGTGGTTCCCATGGGGTTGGTTTTGAAATACAGCCAAGAAAATGTTCTGACAAGTTTCCTCAGTCTGGTAATACCACAGAACTGCACTGCTTACAAATTTTTTTTTTATATTCTAACAAATTTGGTATGAAGGATCAAGATTTCTAGATGATCAATCAAAGCAGGAAGAGCACTAACCTCTGCATTACTGTGGCATTGGAGAGGGAGTGAAGAACATTTTCACATTCAGAATCTGTGCAGGCTGAGGATGTTGAGTCATTATTGGTAAATCAGCAAAGGACTTTGTTGATAAAATGTATATGGCAAGCTGTTCTCCTGCATCACATGTTCTCCTATGTCAATGGATCTGTGGTTCCAGCTAAACCGCATCGAGCTGGACCCTCTAAAGAAGCAGCTGGAGGATCGCTGGAGGAGCATAAACAAGCAGCTCCAGACCCAGCCAGCCCCCGTACATGATGACGCCGCTGGTTTCAGAAGGTGAGACATTCACAAACTGTCCAACAGCATAACACTAAACTTTACAGCTTTGTAGTGATATGGAAACATTTAAAATCTCTTCCCTTATTCTCTTACAGACAGCTTTTGGCGAGGTTCCACTGCATCTCCTGTGATCGGCCTGTCGACATACTGACTCCAGGACCGTGAGTCTGCCTTTTTCAGTTTTTATTTTTTGTATGTATTCCATGAACTCAATGGCAGTGCACCCCTCCCCCCCTTGGGTTTCAGGCACTTGGTAACATTGCCCTCGCCTCCTGGATTGCCGTCTCACAAGACAAACAGGCCATACACCATCTATGAGATGGAGCAAATGCGTCATCACAGCAGGAGGTAAAGGGACATATGAAACGTGTTTCTCCTAGAAACACCTTGATTTTATGTACCAATGACATCTTATTGTGTGTAGGATCTGTTTGGAATATTTTGGTGACATAATTGTGGAGCTATTTGTCCTATAACTTTGGCCAGGATACAAATTAGACATACAGGATGTGGAAAGAAATTGAATGAGAATACGAATTGATAATGAAAAGCTTTCCTTCTGCCTGTCCTGGGTCCACTGCAGAAGATCAGACATGGCACTTCCAAGCAGTGAGTCAGGCAGTGCACCGGGGATTAGTCAGTAACTTTGTGCTTTTCTCATACTCAGTAATATGAACATTTAAGGTGGATCCCACTGAAAATGGTATGCATTTTGTGTCTGATAAGAAATTGTTGAAATTACACCCCATTCTGTTTTTAGCTCAAAGTGTATTGAATGAGGGCAGGGTAAATAACCACAGCATATTGTGCATTGTCCTAATTTGACAGTCTTTGGTGCTTTTGCAGTACTGATAGGTGCAACAATTCACCCTTAATCAGTAATGCAACAAGCTCAAATAACTTAATCTCTTGACAAAATAAGTTATTTTTTAAAAACAATAAAAGTTCGTTTTAGATTAATTACAGATTCCAGGTTAGTGTGGTAAACTGAATGATCAAACCTGGGGGCTTCAGGTCCTTTAACTTGCGTGTACACCTTATTTATGATCATCCAATCTAATGAAAAGAAATATGTCAGCTGTGTGTTATACAGGTGTGTAAACATGTAAGTACTGAAGTTTTGTTTACTGACCTGAAAATGGTTCCTTGTAGAGAAATATTCCCACCAAGGACAATTTCCTGAACATGGACTAGTTTTGGACTTAACTGCATTAGCAAATGTGAATCACCATTGGAAATTCTTTAAAATCTAGATTCATTGCCATGCTTCGTTTTATTTCATATTCAGTGAACGGATCCCAGAAATGACGGAGTATGGCTATTTGGCCCTGTCACGCAGCTGTGGTGGCAGTCACACCCTCACCTTTGCCAACCGGCGCTACAGTCGCTTGCAACACATCACCCACCTGATCCAGACAGAGGAGGACAGCCAGGTCATGTCTAGTCCTGGCCTGCAAGTTCAGGTCAGAAGTGGGTAATTCATGATCACTGCTAAAAGCATTTAGATCACTTCTAATATCACTTCTGATGGACAGTCATCACTTACATTGCAGTAATAGAACTTATAGATAGAGCTTATAGATAGATCTTGGATAGTAACAGATCTTAAAAATGTGTTACTCAAACGTATAATAACTGGGGGTGTTTGTATGAGAATAAATATTTTTATGAATATTCATAGTTTTCTTGTTTTGGATACGGGTGCTGAAGAACAACATTTGGTTTACAATGAACTGGTATCCCTTTACACTGCCAGTCTGAAAGTATTAAATTGTAAGTTTAGTCTAGTAGTGACTAATGTCCAGCTGTTGTTGTCCTGTCTGATAAGCCAGAAGAGGTGGACATCCTTGGTCTGGACGGACACATCTATAAGGGCCGCCTGAACAACAGGGCTGTGAAGACAGTGGAGGCTAGACTTCCCACCATCTCACCCAAAGAAGGCAAGGCTACCTAATCGCTTTCCAAACTCTGAGTGAGCATCACTCAACCTCCACATAACGTGAAATGGAATCTACCAGCAGCAGCCAGAAATTATTGTAATAACACTGGACAAAGACACTCTATAGATCTGTAAAATGGCTGACATAAAGCAGGCAAAGATTAGAGCATATGATCTGGGTGGTGGAATGAGAAGCTGGAATGTCTGGACTTACATGAGCTGCAGCTGCTGTTGTGGCAGGGAAGATCAGCACACTTTGCTAATATGGAGGTCTGGTAGTGTGAATTTTCTGCATACTCTTATGGTTCTTATGGCATTCCATTATACAAAACATCTTTAAGATGATTGCATTGCCCCAGCATTGTTCCTTGGCTTTGGCATACTTTCAGCCAGTCTGTGGACAGACAAGACTGGAAATGTGAAGCTTAATGTATGCTTCTGAAGAAAACTTGTACAGCATTTATTTAGTATTCAAATACATTTCAAACTTAGACTGTAGTTTTTGAGATTAGAAGATGACATAAAAGGATCTTTTTGAAAGTGGGTTAATGTAATGCTTTATGTCAAAAATAATCTAATATTGTAGTATAGTGACCAGTCTTTGAGAACAGGTCTTGCAAAATGTACTGTGCCCTTTATTTGCACATTTTGCCACTACAGTCAAAGTAAATTGCCTGTATCTGACAACAGCACATGTGCAGTCTCATACCTGATAGTGATCATTGGCAGTGTCAGCCTGTTTGTGTTGTGGAATAAAGAGGCGATTTATGAGGTCTTGTGTCTAAGGTCAAACATGATTTCTGCCTCTGCCTGACATTCAGTGCTGTTGTTTTTTGTCACAGCAAACAACTACAAGAGCAAAGACAGGGCAAGCCGCTATCAGCCGCAAAAGGGCCCCAGTGCGGACGCCAGTTACGGGTCTCTTCTTAGGCCTCAGAGTGCCAAGACACATTGCAGCCACTCAGGTGGGTCCCAGATAGCATGATGGTTTAGGTTTGTTAGCAGTAACACTGAAGGATATTGCTCACTTTTGTTATTTCTTTTAAAAATGGTTCAGGGTAAGATATCAGTAGATAATCATGTGCTGGCATGTAAAGTTGGAGAGCAAACTATTAAGACATGCTAAATGCTGAAAGGTTCAATACTATGAATATAATAAGCACGGCTGATCATAAATCAGTGCTTGGATAGCTTAGATCAGTGATTAGATAGCCAAAATAAAGTTAAACCAAATGAAACTGTAGTAAGCCATCTGAATTTAGACTGGTTGAGTATATCTTTAGGCTAATACATACAAGTAATTGATAAAATTCACAATATGTAGTATATATAGTCACACAGGACAAAACTTGCATTCCTACAACACCCTCCTGGTTGCCAGTAGGTTTCTTTTACATTCTTATATTTTCCAGTCTTTAAACACCACACTTCCACATTGCTGTTTTAAAATGCCTGTGCATACCACAAAACTGGGAATGAACATACTTTTCCAGTTGTGATTGTCACTCAAGCACAACTAGCCTCTCCCCCAACCTTTACCCTTTGACCCCCCAGCTTCAGGCAGTTTTGTGAAACAGCGGTCCATGTCCTCCATGAGCTGTGTGTCTAACGCTGATGCAGCCCACTCCCCTGCTGATCCTGACACTGAGCTTCTGCATTGCCAGGAGCTCCACAGAGACTTCAGCCAATCACAAGATGGACCGGGGTCATCATTATAGACCTCCTATAATCTTATTTCATTACATGTGTACCTTATTTTGAAAATGTTTACAGCTGAAAGGATATGTGTCCAATGTGTTAAAGAAAAAAATGCAATTACTAAAGTCCAACTACTCTAAATTAGTTAAACTGGTCAATAAATTGTGTAAATTGTGGTATTATTGGTATTATCTGCAGTATACCTTTTGCTAAATGTCAGCACATTTACTGAGGCAGGTTTCTGGCTAATTTCTGCCTGGCTTATCCATGCCTAAATTTAAAATGTGTCTTCTTTATAATACAACCTGTTCAGGTTTTGCAGCTTTTGGAACAATTCAGTCAATTGCCAAGTCATGCTAATAAAATATGTTTTCTAAGCATAGATTATTTATGCATTGACAATAAATATCTCACCTTGTTTATTTGAACTCCATCATGGCTGCCTGACATGTATGGTGTCCTTAAACAGAAAAAAATCATTTTGACTTGACCTGCTACTCAATGTTTGTTTGTTGCCAGACTTATCTAACCTTGCTCAGGTTTCCTCATTTACTAATAAGTTTACTTGATTTAGTCAAATTCACTAGACCTTAATAACCAGACATTAAATAATTATTTAAACATACACTTAAGCAGTCGAGCACTATCATAACTGATAGACAGTGTTTATATTTAAAGTATTAAGTCTGAATATAATATCCTTCTGGGTACACAATTTCATTAGCTGATATGGTCAAAAGTAGGTTCCACTGAGCTCTCTTTACTCCATGGCGTACTGAATTACTGATCTCTGTCTGCTGGCAATATTTTTCAAATTTCAAATGAGTTGTATATATTAACACTTCAATCCTTTAAAAAGTCCTTAATGGGGTAATTGAATGCTAATAGATGCTTTATAAGCTGTGGCCTGGTGGGTTGTGTTGATGGGTTGCAATAAAACTATTTCATTTAAAGAAATTTAAACAGTTGTTTATTCATTCACCCCTACCAAAGCTTATTTTTAGAGGGATACATTTACTAGTTTTTTTTTTTTTTGCAGGGTTCTTTGTATATTTTAAAGATACTATTTTACAGTAGCATTTCTACTCTATTGGCAGTTACAAGTTACACATGTAGTAGGCCTAACTTGACCAAATCAGAAATGGACCATACATATAGCTCTACATAGCTCTGTCTGAGAGTAAACCCTCAAATTACATTACTGGTTCTGATTACATTACTGGTTCTTACATTACTGGTTCTACAGCGGTGCTGGCATCACTGTCACCAAATAATGTGAATGGGGTTACTATGATAAGAAGAATGTGGACCAATCAGTGAACTGTGAAGGTAAGTGGCAGAAGCACATTGTGCAGAGCAGAGGGTGCATGTACACACTGTTCAAAAAAAAAAAAAAAAAGAAGAAGCTGTGGCAGGATGTATGGTTTAAATATCCTGTGAAGGACACATTGTTCTGCCTAACGCACCCCACAGTGGGGGTGGGGCAGTGTAATGTTGGTGTCTGTTCTTAGAAGGCCCTGGCATAGGAGATACAGCAATACCCATCAAAATGATGTCATGAAACAAATATTACATTTCAAATTTACTGCAACGTGCAATAGCAATCTAACAACTTCCAAATATGACCATATATTCAGTAATGGTGATGTATTACATTAGGTAATATATTTTCGGGCAGACTGAATGCTTGTTTTTTTGTTTGTTTTTTTTGGGAGGGGGGGGGGGGGGGTGGAGCACTCACAGCAACAAAGCCTAGTCCAACTTGCATCCATTTTTGTGGCTTAGCCATGTTGTGATTGTTGTGATGTAAAACACCTTATGTTCTCAGGTTACAAAAAGACACACACACCTTCACAGATCACTGATCAGTCCACATTTTTCTTATCATAGTAACCATTCATATTATTGGTTGACATGAGTTTCTACTTTAGATAATGCATTTTATGCCACAGCATTTAGAAACCCAGAGTTTGAGAGATGCCATGTTCTGAGTTTTACACTAGTTTGTGCTCTGATTTTCATCACATTGGTGTTGAGGCATTTTGTCATGACTTCAAAGAAATGTACATTCGAACATTTATCTGGTTCACAGCAATCACAGCACATCAACGACCTCAATATTTATGAAGAAATATTGTTTTAATAAGTAATCATCATTTTCCTAACAATACTGATTACATAATGCTACATGCTCTTGCAAACACAAGCAAGAATCACAGAGGCTCATCACAATTGTGGTCTTTCAGAGCAAAAACAAACCAGTCTTTAGTTGTTAAATCATTTATTTGACCTTGATAAAAACCACAATAAACACAGAAATGGCTGCAGATCATAACTTGTTTGTCAGACTATATAAATACAAAATTTCAACAAGGGGCAAGAACAGAAGTGCAGGGGAGAAAACTGAATACAAAGAAAGGTTGTGCATTAACTGAGCTTTTTACCCTCCACTCAACAAAACGTGGCCAGCCACTTTCCCTCTCAATAACTTGCTTTGTATGCAGGGATGTCTGTTCATTGACCTGTCCGCAGTTTTATATAAAACACCAGCCAAGTTTCTGTTAAGGTTTAGGAGAGGATGAGGGAGCTCTTAGAACAGTGATACGGGACTGTTAACCACAATAAGCCATCCCCCATTTAAAAAGTCAGATGGTTCCATTTTTCCATATAAAGCACCTACTGAAGCAAACAAAAGTCTTCCTATTGTACATAAACAATAGGGCATAATCACCTGGAGCTGCTGTCTGAATAAACTATTACCATGCCTTTACTCTAAAGGCTACTAGAATGAAACATGAAACATGAAAAAAGGGACCCTAATTTTCTAAAAGGCAGTGGCACTGGAGTCACAGCACCAGACGTTGAGAGCAGGAGGATCCCAGTTTGTGTGGGCTGCTGGTGAGATTGGCTAGTGATGTGTCCATGCTGCTCCACTGCTGGGTGTGCCACAGGCATACTTCTAAGCCACTGAATCTCCCAGCAGGAAATGACCTCAGCGGCTCTCCAGATAGCCAGAGCACTTATTCTTATGCTTCTTCTCAATCTCCGCTTTGCCCAGGCTCTCCACTGAACAGAACCGGCTCACTGAGCCCCAGAGACTGCTGGGATCCAATGGAAAACACTGGGAACATGTGTGATGAATCAGGGCTTCTAGTGGTAATGCAAGAACCAATATTTTTTTTAAAAGGTCAACTGAAGGCTAGAGCAAGTTTTAAACCTCTTCTAAAACATGGGTTGTGGAGAACTGATGGCCAAAATATTTATTCCAAAATACATTAAGATTTTTTTAACCAGAATCCTGGTTAATACAACTTTAGTTTACACTTAATAGTCGTCAATATTTATATGCATACTGGGATGCCAGAAGTGATTAGAATCAACAAGACAAAAAAGGTGGGTCTGCCAGAAGCCAAACTGTCTTAAAGGAACCTCTGACATCACAAAAAATGCTAACAATTCTAGTAATGACAGAGAGCCTATGAGCATTATGAAAATCATGCTCAGTAGAACCCAATATCTTTCAGGCACTATTAGTCACATTAGCATATTTGGGTAATGTATTCCTTTAGACATCACGCGCGCACACACACACACACACACACACACACACACACACACACACACACACACACACACACACACACACACACACACACACACACACACACACACACACACACACACACACACACACGCACACGCACACACACACGCACACACACACGCACACACACACGCGCACACACACACACAGTAGTTGCCTTTAAAAGATGCTAGCATAACTGTCCTCCCTCCTAGTACGACTCATGGATTTAACCCCACCCCCTAAAAACCTGGCGAGTGGTAGACATTGAGAGGCTGGGGTCAGGGCCCTGCCTGCTGAGCAGAGGTAGGTGCAGTCCAGCTTACTCCACTGGTCCTGTGGCTTAAGGGAGACAGCCATGGAGCTCACAAGCTACTTTCCAACTGTGTTGTCCTTTAACCGTGTCACAGAATACAACCCAACTAAGAGGATTGTGTGGACAGTTCACTGTAAACAGAGTCCCAATTTCCACATTTGAAGAAGAAAAAACAAACACGAAAAAACAAACACAAAAACCACACACACACACACACACACACACACACACACACACACACACACACACACACACACACACACACACACACACACACACACACACACACACACACACACACACACACAGTTTTATGACATAACCAGCCATCATTATTTTTGGGGAAAAAGGCATCAGCAAAGAGGATTTGCATTCAAATCCTACATTCCAACATTCTAAAACAACCATATGAAAACTATGAGTCCCTGAGACACCAGGACTCTGATGCCTAATAACAGCCCATTTTTTTTTCAAAATTATTGCAGATTGTATACAACATTCACTTAATCACTTACAAATCCAGATCTCCCATCCTTGCTTAGACTGAACATCCACTGTTAGGCTTCGGTTTATTGACAGAGGGAAAAAAGGTAGTGTCCCTATTTCCACCATGCCTGAAGAACTGGTATTGCATATTTGCTCTCAATCAGACCGCTAGAAGTCTTGTAGAACATCATGACCAGTCATAACTGTTTTACTCTTAAATGTTTTGCAGCCTTTAGTATGAGTGCTTGTTGATGCAGTGCTACAGAGGAGAAAGACAGCAGCCTGAAACACATTCTTCCTTTCTCCCGCTCCTCAGATGTCTCCATGGCATGAAATAAAACAAAACTGCATTTCCAAGGTTCCTTTGCTGCTGTTGCGCACCCCCCCCCCCCCCCCCCCCCCAAATGGTTTACATTTCCTTGATTTATTTTATAGTGGTTCTTCCTAGGCTTTTACAGTTATTACATAAACAATTAAGAAATCGAAGAAAAAAACAAAACAAAACAAAAAAACTCCCAGATGATTTCTGATAGAAGAAAGATTGTTCATTTCTTTTAGGGGGAATCGCAGTACCTTGTCTTTTCCCCATGGCCATCCACTGCCTTTTTTACATCCTCATTAAACACATCCTTTTCAGCTCTTCTTAACTCTGCCCCATTCCAAAACCTCCTTCACTCCCTCCCCTTCCCCCACCAAAGCCATTTACCTCCCATGCCCCATAATAATTAGAGTCTCATCTCTGGCCATGCAGGGCTGAAATGACAGGCGTCTGCTGGGCTCCGGTGGGCTGAGAAACGGGTGGCCACATGGGTGCCTGATGCATATGGTGGTGGTGGTGGTGGTGGTGGTGGTGATGGAGGTGTGTGTGGTGGCCCGTGGGCGAGGAGGGGGGCAACCAAGCGGGCTGGTGGCTGGGTGGTGATGAGGCCCAGAAGTAGTCGAAGGTGGGCGTGGAGGTGGGGGGAGAAGAGCAGGCCACAGGGGCCTGGGCAGGTGCACCACCGCTGGAACACTCCGACGCACGCAGCTTGGAGAACATGGTGATGGCGTCAGGGAAGTTAGGTGGCGTGGCTGGCGTGTTGCGTGGAGTGCACATCTAAAACAGAAAAAAACAAAACAAAACCCACAAACGACGAGTCAGAAACACAGGCTGCAGACTCCCCAGTTGCTAGCCCTGTTCTCTGCAAAAAGAATATCCCCTACACAGACATCTCACTGAGTGCTCAACACTTGAGGCTTAATTATCTGACAAGTTTGCACACAGAGCAAGAACAGCTAGGGTTTTGTGAGGACTTTCACCTACAATATTTAAATTCAATAGAATCAATAGCTTGTCTTCTCTGCCATCAGCCTGAGGTCAAGATGTATACAATCAGCATCACCCTCAGCCCATGAGTATTGGTCTCAAGATGTAAATAAAAGTCATGGTTTGTTTGTCCTGCATTAAATCTGGACTCACTGTACACTGCAACTGGACACAGATGGCCATGTGGTACTGAAGAAAGTGGGTCAACTCATCAATAGCCATGTCAGGGACTGATAAGTGTGTGTACACAGCCACGGACATTCGCACAGCCATAAATGGAGAAAGGATTCTGCCCAGCAGTGTGGAAAGGAGTGCTTTATTTAGCACACAGTCATGACTACTGACATTAGTTTGCCAACATCACTGCATGTTCACTTTGAGTGTAACTGATGCAGACTTTCAGAGGGCACTGTCACATATGCAGTATGCATATGCATGTCCCCTCCCCCCAGTGAGGTTTGTTTGGGTAGGTGTGAGCACAGCAATTGCACTTGGGTGCCGGCTGAAACAACCAAGACCCTCTGCGAGAGGTGGTCCCAGGCCACTTCCAAGCGAACCTCAGTTTGATTTCAGTGAGAACTTAACTTGACCAAAGCACTGTGCTTTGGGTTTAACAGGCAAGCTGTGTGCAAAAGGACTACTACAAACAGTGAAGCCATTAGTTTAACTACAATTTCTTTTATTTAATGAAATGGGTAGCTGAGATGGTGAAAAACATGACATTTCGTTTTCTTAAAGTACACAATATGTATTTTTAAGCCATCTGGATATGTAGCAGTAGCAGCTTGTCTGACGGCTGTAAACAAGACAAATAACTCAAAGGTTTGGCTACCAACAAGACCAAATTATTTATGAGAACAAAATGATTGGAAGTTTCTTTTGATTATAATTTAAAATTATCAGTAGAGGTGACATCAGTCATGGATGTTGCTTCAATTTGGTTAAAGTAGCTTTGCCATGTGACCAAGACCACTACAGCAATTTCTCCGAATGACAGCTTTAATGTTGTTTGTAATGTAGACTAACTACATTCATAAAAGTTACTTGCCTAACACTGTGAGGATAAAACACAGCAAATCATAAAGCCCAAAAAACCATGATGTTTTGAAATAGGCTCTAGCTTAATGTTATCCAATGATTTTAGCCTAATATACGAGTAGAAGGATCTATGCCCAAAACAGAACAGTGACACCCCCCCCCCCACCGTTTCTGACCAGTGAATGAAAGGGTACATTTCTAACCGTGCACATTTCACCCTTGAATCTCAACTCTCATGTCTTTTTTTCTGATACAACTAAGTTATGGCCATGTAAAACTGATTCAAACTGTAATTTTTATTCAAAGTAGACAAACCAATAGGTAAAAAGGGCCTTCACAACAATTAACAGAACACCAATGATTACTACTTATATACTGGCTGGATGTAGCCTTGGTTCCTCCTTTTCTCTATTGTTATTTATGGTAATTATTTCTGCTGTTGTTTTTTGTTAGCAAATGTTAACAGCAAATACTATCACTGTAGGGGCAAACAAAGGTCAATACAGTGAGAACAATTAGCAAATAATATAACAAATACAGATTTTGTAGAGACATTAAGGGATGTAAATTTCACAGTGAGAACAACTCATGTGTTGCATCATTTTAGAACAACAATGGCCTCTGCCCCGAATCAAAAAAAGATTTGGAACTTTATTCCTCGTTCTGCTCTTGCCAATACTGTTGGTAAAATTTTCACCAATTTCCTGGGTCATTATTTTAGTTTAGTCTGATGAAACAGATTCCAATGTTTGAAGAGGAGAAGTCAAAAGGTTGCACAACTTAAAAACAAATCACTTGTTTACATTTTTCTTTTACAAGTGCCTCTCATAACCTGTTTTACTACATCAATCATAAAAGTGGCACATGACCACCATTTCCACTCTATGGTTTAACAGCGACTGTGTAAGAAAAACTTGTTAACAAGAAAATCAGATTAATTACCTTTGGCATAGGATAATTTCGATTGGCATAGGATATTTTACATCTTATCTTGTGTATAATTACTCACTGAACTAATATTGCTAGCGTCGGTTACTATGTAACACTATTAATTACACAGTTAAAACAAAGGCAAGAAAAGGAAAAAATAGTTTGAAATGACAGTGTGTGGGGGACAGCTGCTACTGGGCAGGCAAGAGTCATCAAAGAATCTGCGAGATCAGTCACAAGCAAGCAAAGGTGAATGTGTGGAAATATACGGGCTTGTCTAGCACAGGGTGGAGTGTTTTCAGTTCAAGCTGCCTTCCCTGGGCCAGCCATACAGCCATAACAGCGCGTGCCTGACCCAGCGTAAACATGACCCCCACACAGACTCCCAGAGGACCCCTTCAAGAGCAAGGGCTCTCTCGGTGGGCCTTGGCCCAGCCTCAGGAGAGCATGACTGGGAGAATAACAGCCCCTGTGCTCGCTGATGAGCAGAGGGGTGGGGGAGGGCAAGAAGGGAGGAGAGAATGGCAGCATACAGTTTAACATGTTTTTTTTAAAGGAATACAGGCCCAGACATGTGACTCAAGAGCCCAGTTACCCAACGGCAGACTGTTCAAATCAAACACACACACAAAAGTGTAAAGCAGGTCTGAAGATCCAACAAACAATAGTAGGTGATTTGAGCAAGCTTTACTGCTTTACTGACTTGGACTATAAGTATAAAAAGGCCATATAGACTGGGTGCCATGTTCATAGATTACTGGGACAACTACCCTTCTATGAATGCGTTTTAAACGCTCTAAACAGTTTTGTTAATGCAGTTTTGGGTGCCAGAGTCATCTCACCCTCAGAGAGCAAAAGTAGAGGATAGAAGAAAGGAACAGAAGGAATATCCCACTTCTCTGCAGTGTGCCTAACAGTCACCTCCCACACACACAACACAAACTAAAGCCCACTAGGCTTCACTCTTTTTAGCAATGTTTTCAATCTAAAGCAAATGATTTCCTCCAAAGCAGCTCAGGGGAGCAGGCCACTATTCAATGGCTACTACTCTCGCCTGCTTATGTACCACCTCTCTAAAAGCTCTAAACACCTCCAACAATCACATCCTGTGTTGCCCTACTCTTCTCCTCCCCCTTGCCTCCAGCTGCATGATGTAATGGTTGCACCCAAAATATAAACAAACCACCCACCTGACCCATACACATGTACCCACATGCAGCAGACACTTCCTAGTTCAAACACACTCCTCCCAACAGAGTGAACATGCACGCCCACCTAGGAGGAAACAGGCAGCGGACAGAAAACAAAAACAAACGCTTGTGTAGGTACACAAATATTCCAAGAGAGAGTGAGAGTGCGCTCGGGTGCGCAGAGAGATTGAGAGAAAGTGAGAGTGTGTGAGAGCTTCACTGTGTGTGCGTGCATGTGTGTGTGAGAGAGGAAGCATATAAGGTGATTATATCTACAGAATGCACTGAATGTGAGAAATATGGTTTAACGTCTCTGTATATGTACAACAGTCACATGGTGGCAAGTCCACAGTGAACAGCTTTAATGACCTGCGTACACAGTGAGGACAGGATGATGTGTGGGTTTTACACAAGGGGGAAAAAACCCAGAAGCATATGCCAATAAACGAAACACATTTACTACCACTACAATTAGTTCTTTAGGGTCATAGACAAATTTCCTGATCAAACTGCAAGAAGAAATGGTAAAAACTGCATGGAGTAATGGGCAGGAAAGCATGGCTGCAGAGAGGTCTTTGTTCACCAGAGGTCTATTCTAAACTGATTCACAGCATCAAGTGTGACAAGATGTGTGAACTGCAGTGAAAATGCGAGCTGCAATCCCTCCAAACATGGTACTGGTTAAAATTACTAAAAGATTACCAACATAGTCTTCCTTCCCGTGTACTTCCTCAACTTCTACCTACAGCCTGTTGTCAATTATCCCTCCAATGACAATGACAGGATGTTGTACTCAGGCTTGTTTTAAGCAAATCTCTCTCTCAGTTGTAAATGTACTTACCATCTGGTGGTGGTGACTGGGGATGTTAGCCTCCTGGAAAAAAGCGCTTAGGGCAGTCTGTGGAAAAAGAGGGAGAGAAAGAGAGAAATGGTGAGGAGACAGGAAATTGTGTGTAAAAGCACATGGAGAGAGATCACAAACTCCTCAGCAAAAAAAGAGCAGTTTGAATTCTGCCCCAGCCCCCTCCAAATGTGTCTGTGCATCAGTCAGGAAGCTGATCACATGATGCTGGGGTTAAATCTGTTACCCAGCCGTCTGTGATACAAGTTGGGGATTCAAAATAGTCACTATAGTCTATCGCGCTGGGGGCCCAGAGTTGAGTTATCTTGAAGCTACACAAATGGCTTTGGTGTATACAAAAACTTTCACAATATACACATTACTAATGTGGGACTGAAGTGGAAAGGTTTATAGGTATTAACCACATAGATTAATCAGACACTAGCAACAAAAGAAAATGCTTCAAAAAACAAGAAACTTTGCTACAAGTAAATTGGCGTTAGCCGAGACACAATTCCATGAAGAATTTAACCAACATGAGAATTTCTCACACGGGAAGGAAAAGCAAGCACTTCTTTCATTTTGAGTAACCCACAAAGTCAGTGGATGACGATTCACATGCAAAGACTGAGTGCCTGCCTGAAACCACCCACAGAAATGCCCTGCCCTCCCATCTGATGCCAGTTGCAGATCCTAAAGCATTACTGGCCTTTAAGTTTTACCCAACAAGTGAATATCTGCCTCTCATTCTCTGTAAAAACCTCTTACCCTGCCAACGCTTCCCTCACAGGGTAGAGTCTCCCTCTCCCATGTGGGTCCTCCCCCCGTTGTTTGACAACAGCAGTGACTAGCGCAGGAATGTCTGCTGTTTGACGTGACACACATATCAACATGAAAGTGCAGAGTTGCTATTGTCTGTGGCGCTAACGGGACCACAGAGCTTCTTTGTCATCAAATCTTTTCCCTCCACCGCCCCACCCCTTCCCTGAAGTCAGTTGTGTATGTGAATTGTTCTCATTCAAGTCATAGTCTACAGATAATTTCCTAACACCGTATGCACATACAAACAAACAGGGTTATGGGTCACATTCAGCTTTTGAATATCACCCAATGGCAAAATACAGTGTCTGCTTGGATGCATCATTGCTGAAGTCTATGGAAGAGAAATGACAGGTTTTAAATCAAAATAACTGAAATTGGAGAAAAAGAATTGGGTGGGGGAGAACAACAACCACAACCGCAACCAAAATACAACAGGCAGTATGTGAACCCTACTGAAGAATTGACCCATAATTTATGAGAAGAGCTATTAAATAAACAACATTTTGCCTACATGTGATACAGGGCCTACATGTACACTACCTACCCAGTCAGAAAAACAAAGTATCCAATATGTGTAGGAATTTTTGGCTTGCCAGTACTGTTGCTAACACACCCCACCATATATACAAAGAATCTCAGTGTCCTGTTTCCGGACCAGCTTTGACCTTTTGCCACACATCTAAAAGGGTTTGTAAAGAAAGTAGGAAAACCGATTCTAGTTAACAACTTTGTAACACACTAGTCTGTTCAGAGACTTGATGTAACTGATGCAAACTAGTAACCAGTATTTTAACAGATTTCAGTTTAAGAACAGAGTATATACTGCCAGTGATATCACCACCAAGTTGTTAGCGCCAAGTCTGCCAAAATCAACTATAACCATATTTTACTAGACCTGGTTAATAGCACAAATAGAAGATTTGTATCCTTTAAAACAAGTTTTTTTTTTGTTTGTTTGTTTTTTTTTGCAAAAATGGAAACAGCTAAATCTTATAAATTGACAGATTTAACTATGGATGCTTAATTCCAAATTAATAAATTAAAAACACATTAAAAAAGGATTGAAATTCTAATTCAAATATAAGTAGTTTTCATGGACCTATATATATCCAAAAACAGTCTTTATGAATGATTGACTCAAATCACCAAGTGAAAAAGACCACGTTTCTGCTATTATTGGAGATTACTATACAACAAAGTAAACTAATGTGGACATCAAGCCATGTATTCATTGTTGGAACGCAACAAAGGATTACAGAGAGAGAGCACAGACCATCTTTACCCTAATAAACCAAGTGGTCAAGTTACAGTTCCCACAACAGATTGGTCATTAGAAGGTGTGTTGGAGGAACCATCTGGAGACTGAGTTGTGGTGTGAGGAATGCTTCCACAGTAACCCCTGTGTCTGTGAGAGCTGCTACAAAATGTAATCATTGGCCTGGTCCTGGAACTGAGAATGTAAGCAACAATGAAGCAACCATGGCCTCACAGTGTGCTGGTAATAAGGTGTGGCTCATTTCCTTTACACAGAGATAATCTTTCGCAGTTTCCAAATAATACTACTAAATAACCATAGTTATAGTTAGCCTTAGAGGCAAGGGATACAAACGTGGACAAACAGAATATGAAAGATTAAATCCATTTAAGACAAAGGCAGATACAGGCCAGCAGCTCTATGCATTTATTCAATTTGTTAGAAATGTTTCATTTTGCTTAGATCTAAATATAACCCCTGACACTTTAGTCTATAAAAAGACATAAGAACCAAGACACCATATCCCTCTCCGGCTGATGGTGGAAAGCACATTACAAGCATTGCATCAAGCAACGTAGGTTAATTCTGGATTAAAAAAATGCGGTTAAATTCATTCAGACATCTATGGCGCTTCATAAGACAATCAGGCTCTGCATACATTCTGTTAGGGCTAACATGAAGAGAAAATACACTTTAATAATCGTACTCGAGTAATGAGGAAGTGCTCTTTAGTTCCCCTGTTAATATCACGTTGTGTAGGGTACTGTACACAACTCGACATACCCGTCCAACGGGCAAAACAAAGGACGTTTGTATTCATTTCGGGCTTCTACACAGTTGTAACCAACACACATACATCTGAAGCTCTGCACACAAACAGTACGCTGACTTGTAGTAGTCATCATACGCTGAAGCGGAAATGGATTTCAAAGCATGTACGACATGCTTGATTTGTAACAGATAGATGTAAACAAAAAACGGTTTCACTGTGTTGCACCACTCATCCGAAATAGAGAAACAGGCCAACCTTCCTGGAAACAAAAATAACAATACTCTCAGAAAAAATTAAGAGGCTTGATATTCCCATACTTCTGAAACATTTAAATCAACTAATATTATTACTAGCTATATGGCTAACTGATTTTCTCGATTTTAGATTAACTCAATTCGCATGCTAGCTAGTTAACTAATGCCCATAAATAGATGCTCGCAATTAAAGCGAATACATGTTAAGGCATCACCTTGAACCTACGTAGCCACATTAGTTAAGTGACTTAGCTACATAGCCAGCAAGTAGAGATAGCTAACTAGTGAGGATTATGATAAACTTGTTTCCTGAAAATGACAACGGGCAGTGTCGCCAACAAGCTAGCTAGCGATAGCTATCTAGGCTAACCGTCCTGACACGACGAAGGGACAAACATATAAACAGAACTGCTCAAATAAACAGATCAGCATCTGCAGGATCTGGCTCTGTCGTTTTCTCGTTGAATTTGATTACAAACTGAATCTGGAAAACGAACTAAAGTGCTTAAGAAGGACACTCGGCTTGATGGCAAAACAACACATCACTGCATGACCACGTCTTCCGGAAAAGGTTTAAATACGCATGGTTTGTTTTAAAATCAATCACACCTGTAAAAATATCATGAGCGCATCGTGCTTCAAGTTTAGGAGATGCGTCAGTACTTCACTGCACACATGGTTTAAGAATGATTTTTGATCAATATGAACCTCTAAGGCTAATTCAGTAAATATGATCATATCCAGCTACCTCGAACTGCCAGTGCGCCGCCTGAAGGAGTTGCTTTGCCTGGTCAGCGGCACAACCAGCAGTCAAAACAAACTGGTTAATCATCACTTGATGCCTGAGTTCGTCCATATTCACCGACATGGCCTCTTTTCACACCTCCAGGACTCGTATATATTAAACCCTCTGTGTAACAAATAACAAAAATATAGCTAGATCAATTTTCGAAATGAATCCTTGCCTCTCCCTCGCTTCCACTTCTCGGCTGTTCGCCTTCACTAACAACAAATATTTTATGTCATCACTAACAACAAGCCAAACTCAGTGTCTGATTGGCCACCAGTGCAGGGATACGCTACATACCGAAAACCCATTGGTCATTCGGCAAATTGTCAATTGGTTTAGTGACGTACGTTTAAACCACACGTTTTCAGTGATTGGATACTGGAAGATCGTAACAAAAGCGCTTATTGGTCAGTATTAAAGAAACGTATTTTAGTATAGTAACACTATTGGTTACTCAAACTCGATGACGTTTGTTTATTTTACTATTGCATGGGGAAATTAACGTATGGTCCAAAAATGTATTCCCTGAATAAGTTACCCAGTTGTCTCATTTTTAATCACTGATACTTGAATAAAGAGGTTACGTTTTAGGGGTGAAGGCAAGAGATTTGCCTGGACTCTTTTTCTCTGTCTACAAAAGTAGATATTCTTTGGTATTGCTAAGTACAGTGGGATGGTGTGTTGTATGCTAATTTTAAACCAGCTCGGGAGTGTCAACCTTACCAGCTGTAAAACGGAATAATTCAGCTTTGGAGTAGGAGTAACCCTAGTGGGTGTTTCTTCTGCGTATACTATATTGTATGGAGACATACCTAATTTGAGGCTATATAGACATTAATGCATGGTACTAGAATCCCGTGGTTCTAGTACCATGAAATTCGTGTCATACGTAATATGAGACTACAGAGACATTACTAAGCATTTTCCCTTTGTACAGCCTTAGTAAAAACATGGACAAAACATAATTGTAATGCATATAAAATTTTATTTCTGCCTTTAGTACACATCTGACACAATAGACACTTTAGTTCCCTCTGTATCTGGTCTAGTCCTTGCACTGAAATTCCTTGTTTTCATCTTTCTGTAAAGGAACAGTGAAATATTGATAACAGGGACTTTGGACTAGATTCCGAGATAATGATGTCATTTCTAAGCTTTGATAATAACACTCACAATTAAGATTATATGCATGATAGCTCTCTGTCTTTGACTTGTTAATATGTAACACTGTTTTTCCATCACTGTCCACAGATCCTGAGATTTATAGGTAACAGATATAATTGCAAACTATAAGCTGTATAATCGTAAACTGGTGTATAATTTTAACCTACTGGTAAGAGAAGCTGGCCAACAACTGGTTTGAATCCCAGAGCTGACTGGGATTCAAATCCCTGTTTAGTGACTTGGCTGCAAACCAGAATCCTAGATACAGTCAGTATGCCATTGTGCCCTTGGGCAAAGCACGAAAGCCCTCCTGGATGACCTGGATGATGTTGCTCTGCATGGTGATGCTGTGCTGCTTGAACATTTTAGACAGCAAATATACAAAATGCATGAACAAAGTGTAATTTAAATTGTACAAGCTCTATATAAAATGTGTTGTGTACCCTTCATGTTAAAGGAAAAGAAGAGAAAATCTTATGTATAATGTTTAACCCTTACATGCATAAGTTAGGGTTAAAATGACAAATAAATGACTGAAAGCTATACACTTCTGCCATCTACTGTTGACTCTTAGAAAATCGTTCCTGTTTATTTATTTGTTTGTTTGTTTTCAATAATCAATTATGAATTCTCTCAGTGAAATAATGTTAAGACTAATAATACTAACAATATGGATGAGTGTCTGACTGCATGATCACATAGGGATTTAATATTCAGACAGCCAAAATGATTTAAGACAGACCTGAAAACAAACTGTTTTGTTTGTTTGTTTTTACAAACCATAGTTTGTAGGGAAAAAGTTGATAAGATTGTTTAAACTTACCTGATCAGGATCATAAAAATAACAAACCTGCATAAGTCAAATGCAGAAACATCTAAAATAATTTTAGATATGGCAAGAAAACAGGCTATGTGGTATGGAAAACTTGATTTTAACTTGATTTTTACAGTGAAATTTCTATTTGATCAGCCTTTTCTATACTTGTTATATGTGGCTAAGTTTCTTGCTTTTCTCTGGCTTTTTTCTTAAAAGAAAAAGTAAGAAAAATAAGCACTGAAAAAGAAACTGCAATAAAAATACTCATAGTGTTTTATGGATGATCTTATAGAAAGGAAACAAAATGAATGGGTATTCCATATGAAGCTGAATTCATAGGTTATTAAGATACTTTAGGTTCCACAGTAGCAATAAAAAAAGTTCAGCAGTCTCTGGCTTCAACACCATAGTTTAAACTTGGCCAGTTAGCTGATATCCCATGACTTACTAGTACACCTTGGACTACAATACAGCTATAGTAAGCCATCTGAGCCAAAACAAGCCTAACAAAGTGTAACAAAAAGGAAAGTTTGATGCCATTTTATGGGTGAGAAGGTGAGAAGTGAAAGCACTTCAAGTACTACTATTTCTTGCATATTCCCACCCCTTTTCAGCACCACAGTACAAACCTGTTTACTGGAGAGTTCCAGTCATAAGTACACAGTACAAACCTGTTAACTGGAGAGTTTCAGTCATAAGTATACAGTACAAACCTGTTAACTGGAGAGTTTCAGTCATAAGTACACAGTACAAACCTGTTTACTGGAGAGTTCCAGTCATAAGTACACAGTACAAACCTGTTAACTGGAGAGTTTCAGTCATAAGTATACAGTACAAACCTGTTAACTGGAGAGTTTCAGTCATAAGTATACAGTACAAACCTGTTTACTGGAGAGTTCCAGTCATAAGTACACAGTACAAACCTGTTAACTGGAGAGTTTCAGTCATAAGTATACAGTACAAACCTGTTAACTGGAGAGTTTCAGTCATAAGTATACAGTACAAACCTGTTTACTGGAGAGTTCCAGTCATATGTATACAGTACAAACCTGTTTACTGGAGAGTTCCAGTCATAAGTATACAGTACAAACCTGTTAACTGGAGAGTTTCAGTCATAAGTATACAGTACAAACCTGTTAACTGGAGAGTTTCAGTCATAAGTATACAGTACAAACCTGTTAACTGGAGAGTTTCAGTCATAAGTATACAGTACAAACCTGTTAACTGGAGAGTTTCAGTCATAAGTATACAGTACAAACCTGTTAACTGGAGAGTTCCAGTCATAAGTATACAGTACAAACCTGTTAACTGGAGAGTTTCAGTCATAAGTATACAGTACAAACCTGTTAACTGGAGAGTTTCAGTCATAAGTATACAGTACAAACCTGTTAACTGGAGAGTTCCAGTCATAAGTATACAGTACAAACCTGTTAACTGGAGAGTTTCAGTCATAAGTATACAGTACAAACCTGTTAACTGGAGAGTTTCAGTCATAAGTATACAGTACAAACCTGTTAACTGGAGAGTTTCAGTCATAAGTACACAGTACAAACCTGTTTACTGGAGAGTTCCAGTCATAAGTACACAGTACAAACCTGTTAACTGGAGAGTTCCAGTCATAAGTATACAGTACAAACCTGTTAACTGGAGAGTTTCAGTCATAAGTATACAGTACAAACCTGTTAACTGGAGAGTTTCAGTCATAAGTACACAGTACAAACCTGTTAACTGGAGAGTTTCAGTCATAAGTATACAGTACAAACCTGTTTACTGGAGAGTTCCAGTCATAAGTACACAGTACAAACCTGTTAACTGGAGAGTTTCAGTCATAAGTATACAGTACAAACCTGTTTACTGGAGAGTTCCAGTCATAAGTATACAGTACAAACCTGTTTACTGGAGAGTTTCAGTCATAAGTATACAGTACAAACCTGTTAACTGGAGAGTTCCAGTCATAAGTATACAGTACAAACCTGTTAACTGGAGAGTTTCAGTCATAAGTATACAGTACAAACCTGTTAACTGGAGAGTTTCAGTCATAAGTATACAGTACAAACCTGTTTACTGGAGAGTTTCAGTCATAAGTACATAAGTACATGTTTATATATGCCATTAAAAAAATAAAAACAAGGAAACAAATACCCTTAAGTAATTTTCAGAGCGGCCTGTGTAAGAACTTGAGACTCATGAGTAAAGTATATGTGATGAAGTGTACATGTCAGTTAGACAGTAGGACTAAAAAGATGGAGGAAAGAACATGGTTTTGCCTCTTAAACACTCCATTAGTGTGGCTGAGTGGCTTTCTGAAGCACTTTACAAAAGCAAGTATAAAGCAATAAAAAAGACAAGACTGTTTTCTGTAGGTCTGAGGAAAAAAACACTCCGAATATCATCACTGACCATTTTTGCTCTTTTTTTAAAACAAATTTTTGTCATTTGGACATCACTGAAATAAATAACTCTTTATCCTTGCTTAATACCCTGCTATCATTGGTAGGGTAAGCTGGGTTTCACTTCATTTTTAGTATCAATAAGTCTAAGCCTACTATACTCTACTAACTTAGGATACTGGTATCATTAATGAAGTCAGTTTCACCTGTCTCCACAATGGGCAGTTGGATAGAATCTTCTTGGACTGTCAATCAGTTAAAAAAAGAAGAGTTTTCATCCCTTTTGGGCTTTTCGTTCCTTTTTGTGAGCTGACCTTACATGCACGACGAACAAACCTGTGATTAAAAATGAAGCTCTATAGCAACCCCCAGACCAATAGAAGATCGGGAAGCTGTTTACAAGGGGGTGTACCGTTTCTATGGTTGCCGGACAAACCTCCTGCACCAGGTATTAAACTGCACCCCCCGAGAGTGCGCCGCAGCCACCGTTATAAGAACCTACCCTGGAGACCTTGAATTGAGAAGCGCGCATTAGAGCGCGAACGACGTAATCCCACGGAATTTCTTCCTTGAATTAAATAGTTGCTTTTCGCAAATTCAAATAAGGATAAAACATATCAATTGGCTTGTTGGATGTTTTCTTAGTTATTTCAAGTAGATAGAAACAGGTGAGTTGCATTTATAACATTTATAATTAGCGTAAAACATGGCCGATATTTCTTTGTAATCAACAATTATAATATTGTGCTTTTAATTATAAAAGCGCTCTTATTTAAGCGCCGCCGATTTTCTCATTACTGGTTAACTGCAAATAAACTAGCCTAACATTAGTATTGCTAATTTGCTGTTATCATAATAATATTATGAGTTTCAAATCATACAATTGAACTCAGGCTATTCGTTACATATCTAAAGCTAAACAATAAAATGTTCAGTGTAGCTAGCCTTCATATTCTCACGTTATATACTTTTTTTTTCTAGAGAAGGTCATTGTTGCGCATTTAAACCAATGATTTATTGTGTGCTAAAATTTAAATGTACCAAACCGTTCAGTTACTCATAATTCTGTTAAAATAATTCATACCACAAAGCTATGTAATCTACGTAAATATACCTGTATTTTTGGAAGGTTAGATATTATAAGAAGCTGTGGCATAGTAACCCAAACAAAGACGCGAGACTTTTTCAAGAAAATTCTGTGACCTCCAGTCAGTTGTGGAATTCAGGAGAGCTTACTTGGCAGCGCATTTGAAGTGGCTCGATCATAGTCAACACCTACACCTTTTCATTTTCAGTCTTAAAATTATTATTATTAACAATTTTATATATCTAAATATTACAAATTATATATATATATATATATATATATATATATATATATATATATATATATATATATATATATATTGATAATATTTTAGATAGATAGATAGATAGATAGATAGATAGATAGATAGATAGATAGATAGATAGATATAGATTCTTGTGCTTTATGCTGCTATGATATATTCCAGTTAATTCTAGCATTGACATCCAATCTCATGAATGATTAAAGCAGCTTGTGAACTGGAGAGCCATCATTGTTTTGTCCTTGTGCAGGTCTTGGCTGGGAAGGTGAAGGGAGAGGTGACAGAGGACTATGCTGTCCATGAATTGTGTGGACTCCTGGCCTGAGGGCTCTGTGGTGTTGGAGGAGGAGGTTGTAACAGCTGCAGCACAGGCTGAGGATCTAGATAAGAGCTGTACTGCTTATAACAACAGCTATAACAGTTCTGATAACTTGGATGACAGCCTGACCAGTCTGCAGTGGTTGCAAGAGTTTTCCATCCTCAGTGCCAGTGGAGGACAACATGTGTCTCCTTCCAGCCAACACCAAAGCCATTTTTTTGGGCAACAGCTAGGTGCTGAAGCCCCTGCATCTCCTTTAGCAGGTGATCCCGCATCTATAGGCATGCCACTGACCCCAGGTAAGCCCACCGCAGCAGCTGTTTGCCGGGTACCCTCCCTGGCTGCTTTGCCCAGCTTGGTGGCACATGGGCACTGCCCGGACGAGGTTGACTACAAGACCAACCCTCACATCAAGCCACCATACTCGTATGCCACCCTCATTTGCATGGCTATGCAGGCAAGCAAGAAAACCAAAATCACTCTCTCCTGCATCTATAAATGGATCACTGACAACTTCTGCTACTTCCGCCATGCTGACCCTACCTGGCAGGTCAGTTATGCGGCTCAGAGTTGATTACCATTTTGTCTTAAAACTATATTCATTTACAGTGATATATGCTCTTAGAATAGCTAACTGGGTAAAAGATCATATTCGCACATGTGTCCTAAGCTATTTTAGCACTTTGCTATTGTTTGAGTAAACAGCAGTAAGAAGGAGAGAGTCCTCTATAACAGCTGGCATGGCAGACTTGGATTAAAACCAGTTTTGGATTAAAACCAACTGCTGCTGAGTACAATGATTTTCCTCAACAGGAACCCTCCAGAAAGCTTTTTTTCCTTTTCATTCAGAGACTTTATATTTTGGACATTTTTGGATACCTGCCACACAGTGGAACAGCATTAGCAACTAAGCAGTATGACTAATTAAGTGTACTCGAGAGAAGAATGGCAGTAAACCCACTGTGCTATGTCTGCAGCAATATCTTACAACATTTAATATGGCACAATCAAATGCACAAAAACCTTTGCATTAAAAAAATTACATTTAATAAGATACATCATTGTATAAAGATGATAAGTAAAATGAAAAGAATATAATTGTTTTACAGACTAAAGTTACTGACAATTAAATAAATATTTGCAATAAAAAAGGGATTTTCAGACATTTTTCATTTGTTAGTGAATTATTAATTAACCCTGTAGCCCTTCTTAGGAAAACCTAGACATTTCCTCAGTTTTTAGTTATTCAAACTCCGAAACATTAACAAATAATGTTTAACCAAGGTCAGAGGGTCAGTGGTTAGTTTAAATGTAAGTGCTCTGTGGTGGTTGGCCAGTCTATCATGCTGAAAGTGCAGGACGCGCCACTTGTATACTAGTATGGATTTTAAACAAGTGTACTACCTGCTTTATTGAAGAGAACCATAGCAAATGGTAAGCACACTCATACCTGCATTTGTTCCCACAATGTGATTAATGAATAATGCTGCTGTGGTTTTGTCTTCTCTCCAAATGCATAATTGCAGAATTCGATCCGGCACAATCTCTCACTCAACAAGTGCTTCATAAAGGTTCCTAGGCAGAAGGATGAACCAGGAAAGGGGGGCTTTTGGAAGATCGACCCCCAGTATGCTGAGCGCCTTCTCAGTGGGGCCTATAAGAAGCGGAGGATGCCACCGGTACAGATAAACCCAGCTCTTCAAAACCGTCTCAGGATGAGCTCACAGCCTGATCTATCTGTGCCAACAACTATCACCGGAAGTCTCTCTGTTAGTCCAGAATCCCAGCAGCTCCTGAAAGAATTTGAGGAAGCCACTGGGATTGACCAGAACTGGGATCCTCGTCTGGCTGAGGCCACTATGTTTGGTTGCTGGGGTTCAGGGAAGGGGCACAAGAGAAAACAGTCTAATGGGCACCGGACTGGAGGTGGCAAAGCTCAGCGCCGCTCTAGCTCCCCACTGATGCCCACAGAGGATCCCAAAGATCTGGGCTCCTTGAAGGGCAACTTTGATTGGGATGCTCTACTGGACTCGGCTCTCAATGGGGAGCTTAGTCTGAACGAGGGCGGCCCACTGAGCCCAGTACCGCAAGATGAAGACCTCATGGTACATGGTGTTCACATCAGCCCTCTGGAGGCCCCTGTTGGTATTGTGGAGAACAGCGTGCTAATAGAAACACAAAGGAGCAGCGATGTAGACTTTGATGAGGAGACATTCTTAGCAACTGAATTTTTACAGAGTCCTTGGGCTGAGGAGGAAGCGGGGAACCATACTGATTTCCTCTGTAGTTCCACTGTTAACATTGACCAGCTTTTTGATCTGGGAGACTCACTGGGAGGTGACCTTAATAGTAAGATTGAATGTCTTCTTTGAAGAAATCAGTAACCACTGAGGTACATCATGACCAACCAGTCCTGGGAAATGTTACAAGGAACAAAGAGGATTAATTTGTATCCCAAAGACTTTGGTTCCATCACTAAAATAGCATTTTAAATTTGTGTCTGTTTCTTATTTTGATTTTTATGATTATGCTTTTATATCTGGCAAAACCTGGTCATCTACCTTTACTGACCAGAAAGCCACTGATCAAAGACTGCCACGAGTAAACCTCCAAGAGTAGATACTGACCAGCCCTGGAATTACACATGGAGCCAGTGCATGTAGAAGCAGAGAAATGAGATTCACACGTTTGTGTTTGTTTACAGGCTAAATGTGCGTGTTAACTAATAGCAAATTAAGCAATACATTTCTTTTTTTTTTTTTTTTAACATTTAAGACTGACAAAGCGAACAAGATAAAAATGTACTTTACTGCAGTTGAGGTACCTGCCTGAAAACGACAAAATAAAATATGCAACTGAACATGTATCATGATGAGAATGCTGGACTACTGTTACTACATGAACATGTATCATGATGAGAATGTTGGACTACTATTACTACATGAAATGCCATCACAGCATGAACTTGCAGCAGAGAGGAGGTGATCATTAGTGTTCTGTATTTGTGCAGAACTAGGTCTAGTTTCTCAAAATTATCATAATGTTAAGACCATCTTAATAATCACATGAATTCTAGTGACATTAGCTCTAGCTTCCTGTGCCTATGTTTGTGCTGCAGTGCTTTTGGGAAACTTATCCTTTTACATTTATATGAAGAATGACTATTAAGCTTTATAGTAGGAATAATATTAACCTGACTGATCTGGACTGGTATGGGATTTTCATCCAGATCACAACAGATAATATTGAGATATTTTTTGATCGTCTTTTGTACTGGCAAAGCTTAATACTGAAACTATGTGGACATCTCTAGAAAATAACAAGAAAATGATACACTCTAATGAACCTGTACTTATACACTACCAGAATACCACCCTAGTGTGTATTTGTGTTCTAAAATGCTCTAAAATGTAAGTGCCAAATTTCACTAGTTCAGGTATAACTGCTCTTTTCCTTAATGTTTAATAGCTTCCCATTTATTTTTACTTTGCTAAACGTTTTATCATGAGTTCTATCAGAGCATATTAAGTGATTGCTTTCATCAATAAAGCTAGCTACCTTTATCTTTTAGATTCTTAGCACATAGTGACATGATTTTAACACTTTGGGACAAGACAAAAATGAATAGGAAAGGAGCTTTAAAGGTTAATAAATCATAAATTGATCAATCAATAAGGCAGCTGATCATGTAACTCAAGCTGGTGGATTCAGCATTTTATTTTATTTAGTTTCTGATTTTCACTTATCTGTCAAATTCTGCTTGTTGTAAAATATCTAGTTAGCTCACGCCACAAAAACTTCTCAGTGAATACATCATGTTTGATGTGCCAAGCAAAAAAAAAAAAAAAATCATCTCTGCATTCTGGTCCAATTAGTCAAATTATTGTCAAATAATTACTGAGGAATTTCCTGCAGACATGGAATGGGCTAAAATACAATCCAACCCTTTTTTGGTTTGTCATTTTCCCTGTTCTCTCATACCTCATTACCAACTTCTTCTGAGGAATCATGTATATTGTAGCAGCATTTCATTTTTCAATTTGTCTTCATTAAAGAACACATCAGCTGTTTCTTTAAGGGGATATATATTTGTTTGTGTTGCTCAAGGTTTTTGGTTTAAATACAACTTATGTCCTTGACCAATGTGTGCATATTTGTGTCTGTATTGGCGTGTTTGTGTTTATGCTTGAATCCACTCAGTGTTTTTATTATGCTGGGGAGCATGTACATATGAACATATGCGTGTGTGTGAGAGAGAGAGAGATTTACACAAGCTTGCTCCAGCTTGTCTTATTTCTGAGGTGACACTTTCTACTGGCCCAGAGCTGGGTTTCTTGAGGCTTTGTCTGTGCTCAGTCAAATTCTCACAGGCCTGTAGTTCCACTCAGTCCTCTCGTTGGCAGAGCAGTGTGGGGTCTGATGGGGACGAGCGTCCCACGCCCTCATATATCACTGCACTTCTACACAGCTCAACAGGACCAGGCTGAACTGTGGGGGGTTGAAAGCAATTAGCCTAATAGGTCTACTTACACATTCATTGCAATTTATACATAATAAAATGGTATTTTGTCATTATTCAGCAGCATATTGTTAGCAGATGCCAGAGGTACTTGTCCATTTTTGACCTGAACGTGACCCACTACTTCCCTCAAAACAAATATTTTTAACTAAATGATCTGAATTGCCGTACTGCTTTTGTTCTTATATTCATATGCCAGTGGAAGGTTTTGCTGTTTACAAGAAATTCTGCATTTTTATTTCCGATCAACCAAATAAGCTTTTTCAGCACTCGTCTTTTTCGACTGCATGCTGGTACATTATGTCAGCATGAAAATTTGACCAGGGCAAAAAGCAAAGTAAATGTGATCTGAGCATCACAGCCTGTTGCTTTACTGTAGCTGCAATGCCTAGCCTGTTTCTAAGAAGGCTACTATGTCTCTTAGTTAGGTTCTTTCTCCACTCTGGGATGGCTCATCCATGGTGGAATGGTCTTTCCAGGTAGAGCACATGGCTGGTAATTATAACATTGTGGCTTGGTCAAACGAGAGGCCTGGGTAACCTGATGCAGGCATTATTCTCCATCCCTCCTGATGGCTGCCCGTAAGGAGAGCTCCCTGATGAAATGTTAACCGCACCATGTTTTTTCTTCAGTCCAACAACGCTCAAAACCAAAACTGCAAAGTGGCTACTACAGCATTTGAGGGGGAAAAAAAACTTGACTGGAGAAAAAGTGCAGTGAGTGGAATTTGGCACTGGTGGTTGTGGTCATGAACATCACACAATGACAGGCTTTAGGAATAGTAACAGCTTTTGCTGTTATCAAAGCCCCAAGACTTAATTTAGGGTCAGCTGAGCTGACAGACCTTACTACATTGAGGAGAATATCAGCTATTTGGCAACCTGCACCATCATGAGTGATTTTCCACCGTTGCCACCACAACTCCATTGGCATTCCTAGTGCTGCTCCCAGGGAAAGCATGAGGAGAGCACACAGCCACTACTGGTTCAGACATCCCCTCCACGCTTAACTTATCCCCTCAATCTGGAAAAAAGGCTGAAAAAAGGGAAAAGTGGAAAGAGAGAGGTGGGATACATCTCCTCCCCCCACCTCCCCCAAAAGGCCAGTCTCCCAGGAAACTACGGGAGCTATTGTCATGAAGACTGGACTCAAAATGGGAAAGGGCCCATAACAGTCCTTGCAGAATACAGAAAAAGAAAGAGCCTGGTGGTAACCAAGATTTATTACAATGATGGTGTAGAGCTTTGTAACTACACTTATCTATCTAAAGTGAACCCCTAAAAACCATGAAGGGGTAGAGGGGAGGGATTCACAGGCCACACAGCCCTGGGCTTTTTTCTCTGCTCAGAGGTTTACGGTTTACTGGAGCCTCTTTAGATGCTCAATAGCAAGTGTCTAAGACAGTGCTTCTCTGCAAGGGGTACAGATAAAAATAAACACCTCTGAGTTAACCATAACGAACAGTTTTCTGTGGGTTAATTCAAATAATTATCAGTGTATGTCTCTTTTTTTTTACATATTTTAACAGAGGTAATTTAATGGTTTTGTACTAATCTATGGTTATTTATTATCATTCACATTGTATATGTTAGAAACTAAAGAATCAGTTAGATGTTGGTGGTGTAAATGGCAAGGAAGCAATTAATGTATATTATATATTGTATATATATAATATACATGTATATTTTCTTTCTGGTACAATCACATTGGTGAGATGGCAGGGTTAGTTAAACATCTGCAGTCTGAAGGTCTATCTCCTGAAATTGTTGAGAGTTAACTAGGCTCTACTGCAAAGGGTATGCTATTTCATCATATAAGATTTTATTGTCGTTGTATTGTACAATAAAATTTTGTACAATGAATTTATATTGTATATATAGTGAAATAGTGCAAACCACAAACATTGTAACATTTGGTTACAATATAAAATGTACTAGGTTGCTGTTAAAATGGCACAATTGCTTGTTAGGTGCTGTTGTGGAGATGAAAAGACAATGCAACGCTTGACCTGAGATCTCTCTCACATACCTCAGCAGGAAGCACTTGGCTGACACCTGATCTCAACATGCCCCCTGGAGAGATTCTAGAGGGTTCTTCAAATTCATTATATTCTCCTGTATTGCCACAGTTATGTCCACACCACATGCTGTCAGAAGGCTGTCAAAGAAAGCAGCTTTCTAATTTTATTGTCATGCAATAGTAGCTTTTACACACTAAAATTCATCTGTAACCACGAGAATAAAATTCTAATTGACCACACTATTTTACCATATGGATACAGATCCATCTTAAAAGTGAGGGTCAGGCAAGAACCATTAGTCATTGTATGCAGAGTTGCTGGTGGTGGGTTTATGTTTGTTGTGTGTGTGTGTTCTCTGAGGCAGTGCCTCTTTGTGAGTGAGACACTAGCAGCAGGGTAATCCGACATCCATCACCAGCTTAGTGAGCAATATGCACGGTGAGCAAGCGCAGCGGGAACAATGCCTAGTGGAACGGTGGGAGGCCCCTTATTCATCACACAAAGCTGTGACGCTCTTTTGTAGGTGTTTCAGGGGAGGGAGGGGCGATGAGACGGCAAAAGATGGCCATGACAAAGCCCTTTCCCGTCGTAGCCAGTTAACAGGGATCGCCGTGTCTGGAAGCGATAAGCTCTGTTCCAAAGTGATTTGCATTATGTTCTTTGTGACCGTAAATGTGGTCTGAAATCCGAAAGCAATGCTATAAAGCCATCGGGATGTCTTGGACAGGCCAGACGAAGTGTGAGCGGATGTGCTGAAAAGCTTCCAGTTCCAGTAGGAAGTGGGCTGTCTGCATCAGATTCTACTACAAATCTGCAGCACTATTGTTTTTGCAAAGCAGGTGTTGTCACCTGTAAACAGCAACAGAGCACTCGACCTCCTTTCCACAACCGGACCACACTATCATCTATGCAATTCTGTCTCCATCTGACAACCTCAAAGCATCAGTACAGAAGAAGCACACATCTATACAATAATATCTACGTCAAGGAAAATTACCCATCTGTCAATGTGGCCTCTGATGACGGGAGGCAGACCTAAGACCTTGGTGTCAAGGATGACGGGTGTTGTGGAGATGAAAAAACAATGCAGCGCTCGACCTGAGCTCTCTCTCACATACCTCAGCAGGAAGAGGAGCGCTCGGCTGACACCCGATCTCACTGTGCCCTAGACAGAACTCTGCAGATCATCCATGCAGGGAGGGAGAATTACAGAGATGAGGAGGGAGAGAGAGAGAGAGAGAGAGAGAGAGAGCAAGAGGGGAAAAAAACAAACATAAACAAAGGCCATAGCAGCCAGGTTCAAGCTCTGTTGCGTCCAGCCCCGCTGGCCGGAGCTCGACCTTGGCCGGGCAAGCCCAGACCTGCCTCTAAATGCAGGGCGGGAGGCATACCAAGCTGCTTTCAAGACGTCGTCGCTAGGCCTCAAAGAAAAGAAGAAAAAAACTTTCAACAAACATGGGCATAGTAAGCTCTCTGCACCCTGCCCATATTTTCAATTTTTTTCAATTGTTTAATTGTTTAATTGTTCATTTTCCTCAGAAGCTTCATTGAATTTCCATACATGGCTTGCCAGGGCCCTTTTTAAATGCTTGTTCACTGGATACTCTCTTTTCCTTTTCTCTTTACACCCCCAAAATACACACAGACAAACACACACACACACACACACACACACACACACACACACTCAGACTGCCATTCTCTAAAAAGTTTAATTTGATTTCTTTATTTCTTTGTTTGTTTCCCAGTGGAGTGATGCTTTGAAACGATGCTGCTTTACATATCTTAGGCTCTGTCCTCAATAGGTGAGCTGCCGTGGTTACAAAAACCCAACAAAAGGCCCAAACGTTGGATCCAAAGTGGGACCCCCTCATAGAGTAGCCTAGCCAGGGCTTTCTCCTGCTAAACACAACACTACATTCTCAGGCCACCAACCCCAAGCAATGGGACTCACCATTTGTGTTGGGTGCTCCCTTTAAAGGACCCGATTGGAACGGACAGAGGATGAAGTGAAACAGACTTCCAATGTCTACTTCCCACAACCCTTTTGCTCTGGGGCCAAGGCTGAATCTGTGCTGCGTGGGCTTGGGTTCAGGAGCGTAACTGCCCTGTGGCAGCAGAGCATGGCAGAATCACCTTACAGTGCACAATTTGTGCTGAATGTTTAAAGATATGTGATCCCTCTTTATAAACAATCATTTTTAATGTAACTGAGGTGTATTTGATAAGGTTAAAGGTCAGCTAAATGTTAAACTGATACTAAGTTAAATGGATACCAATACTAATGGATGCCTTATGCTTTTAAGGACATACACATTATGCTTCAGTTAAAAATATAAACTCTCATAGTTATAAACAAATGTTATAAATGTTATAAACAAATAAACATGTTTTATTCTAACAGTATCACTTGTCCTCATGTCAAATATACATATTATTTAGATTTACATTTTAGTACTCTACAAATCTGTCATCTAGTCTTAATAGTTTTTTTTCTGCAGTTAATTAGGCACAAGATAAATTATATAGCATCATATAGCATTAAATGTAAAACATTTGTTTTTTACACTATATGAAAGTTCGCTTTCTCACATGCTTATAATTATTCTTACCATAATTTGTCCCAAAGCAAAGTTTTGATGCATGAATCAGTTTTAATATGTGACTCAGCTGTGTAAAAAAACACTGTTCTTACATGTTCTCATATCCTCAGAGCATTTAAGTGTGAGCATGCAGACTGCAAAGGGGTCACCTGACCCACTGTGGTAGATCTGATCTGTTCTGGTCCCTTAGTTATTATCATGGTTAATGGGTGAGCTGGAGGTCCATGAAATTTATGACGCTCATTAGCCTAGCGTCACTCTTGCGCCTTCTTTTACAGCAAGGCGCGGGAGGGCACAGTGTGTTTGTGTGGGGTGATCTTTAGCCCCTGCCAGGGATCAGACAAACACTTATTAACTGAGAGGAATGCAAACAAGCCAACGCTCAAAGGCTGGACAGGGTGGAAGGAGAGAAAGAAAGGAGGCGTATGTCCCCCTCACCCACCATCAGCACCTCCACCACACAATAGCAAAACAGGGATCCAGGGAATAAACTAGAACATTCCAGAACAACAGGATCCTTATAAGGATAGAAAGCTGTGACCTTATGCAGAACAGTGAACATCATGCTGAGAGGTGTGTAGACCTTGGCTGGTAATGACTGCAGAACTGGAGGACTGACTAAACTAACTGTGCAGGCATTCTTGTCATTATATACTCCAAAACATGAGAAAATGAGTGACCATGAACTTCCCGGTCTCTTGTACGTCTAAGTCTTTTTTTTCCTTCTTCTTCGTCTTTTAGATTGGGTCTGTCTCTGTGTGAAGCTGAGCAGGTGTGTTTGGGGAAAGACACCCATCAAGCATACAGTAGGCTATCATAGGAAGCTTCAGAGTTTTCTCTTGTGGGTGGTAGGGTGACAGGTCTTTGAACAGGTTTGACCTGGTGTGAGAAAGTATCTGTAAATGTGCCCAGACATAAAAGAGAATTAACAGATTAGTGCAGGAGGAAGCAAAACTGTTGGATGACTGTGCTACAGATGTAAGTAGGTTGTCCTCAGCATAGCTTTGTTTGCTAATAGCTTTGCTGGTGTCAGCTTTTCAGCTTCTCTGCCCCTTCAGAGCTGTTTGTACAAGACCACTGAGTGAATTTGAATTGAGCACTAAGGAACTTAACTCACTTTTCCAGACTGATGTAAAATATCGTTATATGGGTTAACTATGGACAAGATAATCATTCACCGTGAATGTCATGAAATGACATCTCCACACAGAGACAAATAATTTTTACATTTGATAATCCAAAAATGTATTTATCTTTGAACATTCTGTAAAAATAATCAAAAACCAAACTTTAAATTTCATACTGATTGTCCACATTTTAGAGCTATATAGTGCTAATGTTTATATCTTAAAGCATACACTGTTACCAGCACTCAACAGTGTCAATAGTCAGACTAAATTTTTAGGATGACCCTGTTGGCCCACTGCCATGTTTTGCAAATCAATGGTCTGCACAAAGTTGAAACATCTAGCCCTGCTGATTTGAGATGGCAAAAGCCCAATTCAGTGTGTTAGCTCCAAGGGATTAAGGAGTCACATACTATGAAAGACTTCCATGCAACCTCAGAGCCAGAAGTTAAGCATTGCTGAATAAGACATGGAGAAGACATGGAGAATCGCACACAAAGCACCAAGTCATTGTCATATCTGACAATGGTCTGTAAGGTATCAACCCATTAAGGTGTTGATGAGCACTAATAAAAACCCAAATTCTTTTATACTGGGCATTATGAAACATTGTGTGGGTGTAAAGCTTTTGGTGTTTTGAGTATTCCAATAATTCCAGCCTGGCCTCACCCTAAATCATCCTCTACATAATTGAATAGTCCATGATGTGTAATAAAAACTTTGTATAACTTTGTATAATAACAACTTTCTAAAGTACAATGTCTTAAATGTACCATGTGTACATGTCTGCATATGGGGAAACAAACCTACAAGTTAAGCATGTGCAGAAGCATTCACAGAGCACATCATGTTGCATGGGTGGCCTCATTTGGCCAAAGGAGACACCACTGTCAGCTCAAGGCGTTTGTTTCTATGGTGATGAGTAGCACTTGGGAAGCTATCTGGCTTACTGGAAATGTGGTTTATTGTTGACTTTCAGTAAAGAGGTGGGGCTGACAGGGGGCTGTGGAAGGACTGGCTGCTCTATTCCCTGTGTTGCAGTGGTGTTTGGGTTTGTGAGGTATTCCTTAATCTAATATGCATCAGGTGACCCCGGTCGGCCATTCAGGCCAAACAAAGGAAAGTTTAAATGTGCAATGGCCACTCACATCACTGTCCAGTTTTCACCTGACACCCCCAATGACACCTCCACAGGCCCATCCAGAGAGCACCTGTAAAGAGTAATACACATCATCAAATACCTTGACTAACAGTGAAAAGGTCTTTGAAACTAAAGCAGTTACACATTCAAACACCTGAAGTGTGCAATGGGGCTCATTTACTTACATCTTAAAGTATACACTTTCTCTTTATGTCATTTATTAACCTACGATAAGAAACTAGGGAAGACAGTGAGAACAGACATTTTCACAGTATGAGCACATTTCCTCAACTTTTATAGCAGTTACAGCGTCACAGATCGAAAAGTTCTTCCGTCTTGAAGTCCTATTAACTGGAGTAAACAGAAGCATGAACGACTCCAGAGAAATACAGTACTATGCTGCCCTCCTTTGGTAAACAGGGTGTGTCTCTCACGAACAAGCACTACGGGCTGACAAAATCTAGTTATAAACATGGCTGCCAACGATGGTGTACCAGAAGCTCTTCAAGTACTCCTTAGTGATGAGCTACTAAGGTAAGAGGGATAAATTACATTTAATAAGACGACTTAAAGTAAGTAATACAAATGTTAATTCTTTCAGGACAGATGAATCTTTTCATGATTCATAAATAGCTACGTGGGCAACCATTAGCAAAGCAGCTAACGTTAACCTAGTTAAGATAGCCACCATTCGAGTACGGAGGTGACTTCAGAGTTTACTGGCCAGTGAATGAAAACATGTAGCTTCATCTAGGTTAAATGACACAAACGCGCGGTTTCATCTAATATGCTGGTAATTTGTAAATCACAACATGCATCAAAACAGCTTTACTCAGACGCCCTGAATCGCACGACTTTCGTCCCTGATAGGAATTAATGTTACAGCGAGAACCTGAGAAACCGATTTGAAAACCAGTGAACGTCAAATTTCGTAGACAAGTCGTCAAAGTCTGGTAGTAGTGGGTCTTTACATTTTGGCCATTTTCCTTGATGTTTTCTTTTTTTGGGGGGGGGGGGGGGGGGGGTCTTCACGTGTAGTCCGTCGGAACTATTTAAAGAGCGGTCCCGAAGTCATAAGATTCCCGTGAAGGGACAAAAAGAGTTTCTACCTGACGGCTCTGACCAGCAGAGGGCGCGCCTGCAGAAGAGTCTTGACGAACACTGGACGCTCGTAGCAGAAGAACGAGTGGAGAGGCTGTGAGTCATATGTAGCTGTCTAGTTTTGTTTACTATATAGCTAGCTAATTATATTTTTAACATAAGTTACAAACGAGCAAAGACAGAAAGCCTTACACGGTTTTTTCAGCTCAATAACAGTTACCTGTTTACTCATGATGGCGGACTGCGAAGATCCTTCAATATGAAAGTATGGAAATGAAAAATGGTTTAGATAAAACCAAAAAATTACTAAAATTAAGAAAGGAGGGTGTTTAAGTGCTTTTACTAAATTGAATGACACAATTTTTGTTTAATTAGATTTTAGTTAGTATTTTAGGAGTGAACATAAGGGGATCAAATACGAAGGTTCTGTAATTCAAATTTGTTAATACTCAAGTCCGAAAGTATTAGGACTGTTATCTCCAAATTGCTGTGTAGTTAATAAAGTAACCAGAACTACATAGTCAAAAATAAATGTGTAATTTTTGTCTCATTTCTAGTGGGAACCTTGTAAGTGCAGAATGGATTCCCAAGGAAAAGCTTGTGAAGTTGCTGTCACCAGCAGTGAGTGTAAACCTACAGGAAACGTAACCCTATAATAATTTTCGTTAGCTCACTAATCTCTAAATTAAATAACTACTCTCCACTTATTCTTGACATTAGTCCTTTTTTTTTCTCGTGGCAGGATTGTTAGATGGAGCTGAGGTACATGATGAAGATGGTGTCTATAAACTTATCTCGTTGCAGGGGAAGTTTTGGCAGACAATGGGCTTTTCAGATCGAGGAAAGCAGTGTCTGCTTCCAGAGGAGGCTCTTTACCTCATGGAGTGTGTGAGTGGAAATGCATTCACGTATTGGAATGCTAACAATTTTAATTATGAATGCCAAGCAGATGCTAATTGATCCCTGTTTACCTGCAATGTTTTTGCTTGTTCTTTTAATCAAATGAAGGTTTTATTATTCATATTTGATCTGTTGGTCGTTTCATTTTCTTTGTTAAACATATCAGGGCAGTGTGCAGGTGTTCTACAAGGACCTTCCTCTGTCGATTCAGGAGGGTTATGAATGCCTCCTTTCACCTGAAACAATGACTCTCCATCAGTACCAGGTTGGTAAATAAATTTCCTTTTGCAATCTGCAAAAGAGTACAAAAATGTTGTTTTGGCTAGATACTCATGGCCTTTGAATGAAAGATAAACATTCAAATATGGGGAGAAAATGCAGAATACCATCTTTTATTGATATGTATTTTTTTGAAGTATTTTCTAGCGCTTTTGCTCTTATCTTTTGCTTTTGAAGTCAGTAGTAATATACATAAACAAACATAAAGGCTCAGTCAATAACTGTAGAAAACCAAGAAGCAATTTGGATGCTTATAGAAGTCATTTAGGCTAATTGAGGATGCATTGGGCATTGCAAAATCATATACATTCACAAGATTACACATATTGTCTGCTGATGACAGTAGCCTTAATCAGAAGAATTGTGGGAAATAAAGCGGAAGAATTTAGAATGTTTTATTTTTCCTGCTATTCTGGTGGAGATGTTCTCTTCTTCTATGCTAGGGCATGTTGTTCATTTGCATGTTGATGTTTATTTATGTGCACAGATACCAAATATGCTGTATTCAAACACCAGTATTTTCCTTTCCATAGGTGTTTGGTCATTTAAAGAGGCTGGGGTATGTGGTAAACCGATTTGACCCAAGGTAATCATGCAGTCTTTCTCTGTTCATGAAGTGTGTGTGTGTGTGTGTGTGTGTGTGTGTGTGTGTGTGTGTGTGTGTGTGTGTGTGTGTGTGTGTGTGTGAGAGAGAGAAGGAAAGTTAGTTAGTTTCCTAAATAATATTTTTGCCTTGTAGTCAAGTGCCATCCCTGTATGAACGACAGCTGAATTTACCCCTCCCCAGAGACATGCAAAGTAAGCAGCTAAAGAGGAAGCGCAGTCAGAGCCCTGGCTCCAGGTACCAACACTGCCTCAGTCTGACCACTGACTGCCTTACCTCACAACCTCTCTCATTTTCCACTAGGCTTGTCTTTGACCTTAATGGACATTTAACAGTTTGTGTTTAATTGGAAGAGCTCATGTATAACATGTATGTTTTGAATACTTTCTAATCCTTCCAGTTTTCATGTCGCTCCTTTAGACTATGTGAGAAACAAAGTGCAACAACCATGGAGCAGACAACAGTGGAAGGAGAGTGCAAAGGAGAAGTTCAAATCAGGGAGCCAGACTTAGGCCATGTGGCCCCAGAGCAGGGAACAACCCAGCAGACTTCCCAAGATAAGTCCATGGAGTGTGTGGCAAATTCAGACGGAGCTTCAGCAAGGAACTGGTGGACGGACATGTCTGGCCAAGCTCAGGCTGCTGCGGCCCAGGCTGCGGCACCACGCTGGGACTTCAGCTGCATCGTTTTCCCAGACCTGGGCTCACATCGGGCCAACTCTGCTACCCTGGCTGCCCCTGACCCCAGCCTGCTCCCTGGGGCTCTGGAAGTGGGCGAGTGCAAGGTGGCCCACTGGCTCAGGAAGCTTAACCTGAAAAAGGAGCGCCTGTCCCGGCGTGATTGGGAGAGGCAGAGGGAGCGGGACCGATATAAGCGGGACATTAATGATGACCGCGAGGTGCGACGTTGCAGGAACTGGATGGAGTATTTAGACCTGATGGAGAAAAGGAGGAGCCAGCAGCATAAGGAACGACCTGCTCACCTTTGGGAACAGAAGGTCACGCCCCTTACTCATCCTGGGCAGTGTATTTCACACCGTAAGTTTTAACCCATATGTGATAACATCAGTATTTCTGTTAAAATAATAGAATGTTGATGTTTTTATGGGTCTTTGTGGCCATAATAAATTTTCCGTGTTTTCTGTGGGGCAGGTGAACTGCTAGAGCAGATCAGCATTATTCCTTCATGCGATTTACTGGAAGGAGCCTCCAGGTATATTACGTTCTTGTCATTATTATCTCATCCACTTGCAACACACTTTTGTACACGAAACCAGCCAGTGTCTGTAGGGGCAATATGGCACCAAACTGTAGCATCATGTTTGGTCTCAAAGCGTTGAAACTGCACTATCTGGTGTCTCATCTCAGCCTCTACCCTCTTAGGTTACCATGGTCAGACAAGTGGAGGATCTGTTTCAATGTTTACCAGCCAGACACAGTGGCTGAGTTTAAGAAGAGTCACCCTGGAAAGCCTTATACTCGCCTGTGTGTTTGCAGGTAAACATGACCTCAATAGGGTCTTTATCTCACAAACTCCACGGTCACATTCCATATATTATAAATGGCATTGAGAGCAGGTGCTTAGTTTAATAAGTGCATGATTTATTAAGCAAGCACCCTTTGTTGTAGGGTTTAGGGTAGGTCATATTAATTACATGACAACCGTTGTTTAGATTTGTGTGAAATATGGTTTGAACTGACTCTGCTGTGTTGACCTGGGCCTTTCATAGCTTCGATGGTCCAGTGCCTGACCTGTGTGTGATAAAGCAGCTGTCCATCCTGAGTGGGGATGTGCCTGTGACGTTTGCAGTAGTGGACCATGGGGACATCTCCTTCTACTGCTTCAAGGAGTTCAAACTGCCCACTGACATCTACTGATGAAGGACCTGTGTGCAACCTGAAATACTCACTGCACAGGAACAAAAGACTGAATTGCTCAGACTTACTAAAGAAATAATCTCTCAGGGTATTGTTTTCATTTTCATCTTTGTGGTGACACAACACAAAACCCAATATCTAAGGGCCATTCAAATGTAATGAAAGTACAAACACCAGTGGACATGTCTTGTCAGTGATTGACTGTTGGTCAACTAATGATTCTATCAGGAAATTAAACCATAATCCTGCTTTGAATTTGTACTGGACTGGTTTGTTTGTGTAAGGTCGCCAGTGTTCTCCAAGTCCATGCATATGTTTTAATTTTATTTCATGTTGATGTGTACAAAGCTCCACTGGGGCTCCTCAAACAGACATGGCTAGGTCTCTGGTCATTGTAAAGCCACTGTTAAAGTAGAAAGAGGTGGAGCGTAATCTGCAAGGTATAAATATCTTACCTCATCACCAATGTTCACATGTATGAAGGACCAAATGTTCTAAATATTCCACTTAGCTGGTTGGGTAAAAAAAAATCTGGTGATATGCATGTTGTTTGGCTGTTCATTATCTCATTTGGTAAGTTTTTGTTTAAACTGGTTAACCATTTATCACCCAATAGGAAAATGGTTCGTGCATGTGTGTGTGTGTGTGTGTTTGTGTTTTTCTTTGGAGATGTTATGGGTGAAGGAGAGTGAGAAAAAGTAAATACTTTAGATGTACTATACTGTAAATTTACTTTATAGAAAACACCAAGGCATTATGAGGAATGATATGGCCACCTCCTTGCTCTTTTCCACCACACTGAACACGTGGCATTCCCCTGCCTCCACAGGGGTGGTGCAGGC
Organism: Electrophorus electricus; assembly: GCF_041902795.1. Taxonomy (NCBI): domain Eukaryota; kingdom Metazoa; phylum Chordata; class Actinopteri; order Gymnotiformes; family Gymnotidae; genus Electrophorus; species Electrophorus electricus. The sequence continues at coordinate 30,515,766 of NC_137499.1, forward strand.
ATTGTCCAACTGCAGCTATCTGGCCCTTCAGGAGTATCTTGGCCTGGACAAGAACAACATCAAAATGACCTCGCTGCGGCCTGTAGATCATTGGCAAACCTCTACTCTCGTTTTTGCGGATCTCCATGTTTCCTCTATCGTGGAAGTGGTACGTGTCTGTCATTTACGTGCAGGATATGTGAGTATTACAACTGGCAGTGTTTTGTGGGAAACCTTTTAAAAACATGTAGTATACAGATGGGAAAATGAGCAGCTATCTTTTGGGAATCCTCTGGATTTGATCATTCACCCCCCAGTTCTCCTCTGAGTATGAATAGACTAGAAAATGTATATGTACATTTGGTTGAGGCAGTCACTTTCAGAGGTTTTGTGTGACTATTGGGGGTGCAGTATTGCTCAAAACCACTTTTCTGTTACCTTCAGAATGAAAAAGCCCAAATCTTCTCTCTCCAGGTTTTTATGGAAATGGTATGTCTATATAATCTGCTAATTGTTTTCAATATGATAGGGCAATATTAATTTCAGAAGCTATTTTATTGCTTTTAATGGCGTTTGTATATATTATCTACTCCAGAGCTGGGTCAATGAGTTTACAAAATGGAACCCTAAAGACTTCTGTGGAATAACTTTTATGCCTGTTTCCAAACAAATACTTTGGATTCCAGATATCAACATAATTGAAAAGTAAGTATCAAAAACACAATACATGTCTGTACTGTTTTCCGTGTCATCAAATAGTTGTGTTTTTGACTTTAGGCATTGTTATCTTTCTAGCCTCAAAATAGAGTTTTCAACTCTGGAGTCTCCATTTCTGAAGATGCAGTCTAGTGGCATAGTAACAGTTGGACAGTTCTACACAATAACAGCTGCATGTAAAATGGATCTGTACCAGTTTCCCTTTGACACCCAGAGCTGCACTTTAACACTCCAGTCTACTTTAGACTGTAAGTAGGAGTTAACTCTCATACTCCAGTTAGTGGGTGGGTATGAAATGTGCAGTTGAAAACAATATAGCTTTAAACATGTTTGCATATTATGAATTAAAATATGAAATAAGTACGTCAGCTATATTGTAAAGCTACAGCTTAGCTTTAAATAAAGGGCACATATTTAAAATATCAAAGGGTGTGGGTGGACAGTCTGTGGTACTACTTGGTGGATACATAATGTCCCACAAGTTCTTGATTGAATTCAGATCTGTGGAACATGAGGGTCAGTCAACGGCATCAATGCCTTTGTCATCCAGGAACTGCTTACACACTCTGGCCATATGAGTGGGGCTTTTCTTTTTTTCCCTCCTTTTCCTTTTCTCTGGGGTCAGAGAGACAATAGGAAGCACCTATAACATCCTAACTTACTGCACAAACTGTTTAAGCAGTTAACTATACATTTTCCATTACATACCTAACAGCAGTCAGGGGATCGCTGATTATCATGGGGAGGTTTGTGCGACCCTTCAAGGATATGCCTCCCCAGATCATCAGTGATCTACCACCACATCAATCATGCTGCATGATGTTGCAGGGAGCATAACCTTTAACACAGTGTCTCCAGATTCTTTCCCATCATTGTGAACCTGCTTTCATCTGTGAACAGAACAGTGCACCAGTTTTGGAACTGCCAGTTGAGCTGCATGTTGCTGGGCAGTGAACACGGCTCCCACTAGAGACCGTCAGGCACACATGCCACGCTCATGGAGTCTGTTTCTGACAGTTTCATTAGAAACATGCACACCAGTAGCCCTCTGGAGGTCATTTTGTGGGGCTCTGGCAGTGTTCCTCCTGTTCCTTCTCACTCAAAGAAGCAGATGCTAGTTTTGCTGCTGGGCTGATGTCCTTCTACAGTCCTGTCTGGCTCTCTTCATGTAATGTCCTGGTATCTCCTCCATGCTCTTGTGACTGGGAAACACAGCAAATGGGCAGTGGTAGCTCAGTGGGTAAGGTACTGAACTTGTGATCAAAAGGTTGGCAGTTCAAGCCCCACCACTGCTTAACCCTCAATTGCTCAAGTTGTACTCAGCCATAATTGTAAGTCGCTTTGGATAAAAGCGTCAGCTAAATTATATAAAATGTAAGTGTAAAATTGTAAGGGCACACATGGATGTGCTGTCCTGGAGGAGTTGGACTACCTGGGCTACAGATAGTGAGAAGGACACTAGCAAAATGCAGAATTACAGTACTGTAGAGAAGAATCAGTCAGGTGAGTAACTGTGGCCACCACCTGCAAAACCATTCCCTTTTTGGGGATTGTCTTCTTGTTGGCTCTCCAGTGCACTTATTGTCACCTTTATTTGCACCAAAGCAGGTGAAATTGTTTCATAATCTCTGATTATATGAATTGCAGCTACCTTCTTTAGTGGCAACACTTCCTCTTGATCAGTCCTGCAGAGTAGTTGGTAGGTATTTCAACTTATGCAGACTTTGCTTGAACAGCCTGCTACAGATAATACTATTTCATTGGGATTGAAATCAGGACTCTGACTTGGACAATCTATTTTGTTCTATTCAGAATGACTTGGACATTTAGAATTTGTTCTATTTGAACCAACCTGTTGGTGATTTACACCTGCATTTTGATCATTGTCATTCTGCATGACACAAACAGCAAAAGGGACACCTTCAGATCCTCAATAGTCACCATAAAGATCTGTGTTATTTGTCTGAGTATTCCATGCATGTGCATTGATCTGTGTAGAATGCCAACTCACAGGTACATATATGCTGACATTCTGCCTTTTACAGTTCTTCTTTACTGTGGCTTGACAGTGGCTCAAGCCATTAGAAATCCTAAACTTATAGACTTTTTACTTTAAACAACTTTTCTTTTAGGTTCCTCTAAAAATCTCCTTTGATTTAGCCATATTGCTAAAGTATTGTGTTGGGAAAGGCAAACATTTTTCTATGTGGTTTTGTAGGTCAAACCCACAACTGGATTGACTGGAACACCTGACTTCAGTGATTCCCTAACAGTCTTGTAGTGCAGTAGTGATGTTAATGGTACAGCATACAAAGACACTTTTAGACAGTTAAAGCTTCTAATTTTGTGGGGAAGGCCCTTTCATGTTCCAGCATGACTATATTTATATGCACAAAGAGCAGTTTGATGTGGAGGAACTCCAGTGGTCTGCACAGAGCCCTAGGCTCACATATGGGATGAACAAGAATGTCAACTTATGTTCCAACATGAGTGCCTGACCTCATAAATGGTCTATTGACTGAATGGTCAATCCCCACAGAATGATTCTCATATACATTAAACAATCTTGTCCCACTGCTCTATAGCTGAAGAGCTACAGATTGAGCCATACTCCAATGACTCAATGCTGCATTTGGGCTCAAAGCAGCTCCTCCAAATCCAAGGAGAATGGGACCTCCTTAACATTAATATGTCCAAGACTCATCTCCAGGCCTCTGGAAAGGATTGGGACCAGCTCACATATACGGTATTGACTGGCATACTATAATTCTAAATGTAATTAGATACTGTTTGTGATTAATTATTTCATTGCGAACAAGTAAAATTTCAATGACAATGTCCATTTGGGAATCATCTAGTCATTTGCTTTCATTGAATATTTCTTTGTTTCTTTACATGTAACTTCAGAATAATTATACTCTCTACACACAGGTTACCATAAAGAGGAGACCCTTACTGTATGTAATTATCTTCCTACTGCCTGTTTTATACTTCCTGGTGCTGGATGTGGCCTCTTACTACATTCCTAATAGTAGAAGAGAGAAGTTGAGCTTTAAGGTTTCACTACTCTTGGCAAACACAGTTTTTCCGCTAATCCTACATGACACACTGCCCTCCACTGCGAACAAGATTCCACTGATAGGTTTGTTTATACTTTTTCTTATGCTGTTAATCTTGAATAAGTATTACATTATATTGCCAAAAGTATTCGCTTGTCTGCTTTTGCACGCATTCAAACTTCAGTGACATCCCAATCTTAATCCAGAGGGTTTAACATGATGTCAGCCCACCCTTTCCAGCTATAACAGCTTCAACTTTTATGGGCAGGGTTTCCACAAGGTTTAGGAGTGTGGGAATTTTTGACCATTCTTTCAGAAGCACATTTGTGAGGTCAGACAAGCATGTTGGACGAGAAGGCCAACGAGAGGTCTCCGCTCTCACTCATCCCAAAGGTGTTCTATCGATATCATATTAAACCCTATGGATTAAGATTGGGATGTCACTCAAGTTCATATGCATGCAAAGGCAGATGAGCGATACTTTTGGCAATATAGTGTATGACCACATTTCACACACAGGGTTTCTTTCTCTAGGTGAATCAAATTAAGCATAAAATAAAATACCTAATTAAAAATATTGTCAAATTGCCTTAATATCGTTGGTGTGATATCAAAAATATTTCATTAGCTATTTTCAGAATTTGGATGCTTCCTGGTGATCAAAAAGACTGTAATATATAACTGCCATATTTGCTGTTATCTCAGGAGTCTACTCTAGTGTCATTTTCACCTTCATGGCCATAAGCCTACTGCAGACCATACTTGTGATTTTTCTGAGGAGCCGTGATACTCGGGCTATCCCAAACCTCCCTGGAGAAACTACGGCTGTTCCTGCACATCCTGCTCTATATCTCTGTAAGCTTCTGGGTCTACAGGCCAAGATCCATATCTGTGAATTCAAGCAATATTTACATATGACTAAATTTTTAATTGAATTGCCTAAAACATATTGATGAATAGGGGGTTGTGAGCTGAATGTCATTTATTGTGCTGAATGAACTGAAATGTAACTGACCACTGCTATGTTTGTGTCACATGCTGTTTGCTTGCTTTTGTTTTTCTGCTCACAGCTGCAGAACGAAATGAAAGCACCTCACACTCAGCTGCAGACCACAGTGAGGAGTCAAACAGCATCCATATACTAAAGCACATTTGTGATGAGCTTCGGACAATACGTCTATATCTCTCGTCTATGGAAATACATCAGGAACCACACCCACAACCCTGGACGAAACTGGCAGAACGGATAGAAAAGGCCTTCTTCTATATCTACGTAAACAGTGTGCTTCTATTTCTGCAGCAGATTTCACAGGGTTGGTTTTCAAGGAACTAATACTATGTTAATGTCAACATCATGAATTATTTTAACTAAAAATAGACTACATTACTTCTACGAGTTATACCATTTACCAATTACCATAGACTCCAAAAAGCTATAGGGGAGTTTACCTTAAAAATGCAACATGGCAGGATCTATGTCTTTATTCCTCTACTCAGACTTATGCTATTTTTAAGAAGTGGCCAGGTTCTTTATTGCCAGGTTAAAAAACTCATATTGTAGTAAACTACATTGACCTGTTAAAGCATTAATCACTCTTTTGGCTACAGCAGTGATGGCTCACGAGCCCCATTCAGTCTAGTTTGCTTCTCTCATGCTTCCACATGACTCAAGAAAGCTTGAGGCCAGATTTGAAAGAGAATAGTGATTCATTCTGTAGTTCTATTAGTTACTGTAGTTTTAATTGTTTACTTGTGCTGTTTTTCTAAATAAAGTAGTTCACCATCACACATCCCTGATAAAAACAGGATGTCAGTCTTGGAAAGTTTTGAGCCCCTATATATTTTCCCTGCTTAATAAACAGAAGCAAATTGTGGTTTAGTGTCCATGGGATTTACTTGTGTTCTGGTGAACAAGGTATTTTTTACATCAGTCTCATTTTAAATTCTTAATGTTAATCTGTAAGTAACAATGTGACCAGAATTACTTTCCAATGTACTGTCTTGTGATATCATTTCTCTCCAATGCAGATATCCATAATCAGTTGTACAACAAAAATATTGGTTTAAAAAAAGAAAAAAAAAACTGTTGAACTGTATAGTTTTCAGCATTGTTCCTGGGCAGTACAGGGAAAAAAAAGCCTAAAATGAGCTACCTATTCTCTTAACAGGGAATGCTAAAGATGATAATTTCTTACAGACCTCTTCTGTGGGTCTTTTAAGACAATAAGTGTGATCTTACTGACCAGTTAAAGGCCACTACATTTATTTTGTTGTAACCATTAAGGAAAATGCATCACAAGTGTGGTTCTGTCCTTACTGTTGTTAACATGACATCTTTGGCTTCTTCAAAATGGTACACAAGCTGTAGGTGAAAATACTGAATACTCACTATATCATCTAATTATGCAACTATTAATACAGTAGCACTGTAGAAGTCAATGTTCCCATTTGCTATACTGCCATGATCATAGGTGTTTGAGCAAGTCATGTGAAATGTCCTGAGAGTTTGCAGTGTGCTATAGGACATTAGATTTATAGATAGTGATATATAATTTTCATTCATTTCAGCTGCACACCATGTTAAAAAAAAAAAAAGAACAATACAGGCACTTGAGTCCTCATATTTGTACTTCATAAATGCACAGAACAGTGTGGAGGCTATAAGTCTTGGCCTCAGTTTCCCTTTTGTTTGGAGCTGGGGCTGCTGAAGAGGCTGATGCCAGTCCGGACACCGACCCCTGCCCCTGTCACACCTGGCTGTTGCAGTACCTTCTTCAAGGTGGTTTTCTTAATGGCAGATGGGGAAATCTTCTCTTGGTCAGCTAAGTGCTGGAGCTCTCTGTCAGCACACAGAAAGATGACGAGGTGAAGTGACTCGACATTTCTAAACCTATTTGCAAAAAAGATTTTCCATAGAAGTTAATTTAATCTCTCAGTAAAACCTACTTTAAGATGCACTCTTATATAGGGGTTGGCGATAAGAGAAATATAAACAACACAGTTAAAAAAAAAAAGAATGATAAACAATATTATTTTCCAAATGTTGGAAAAAACAATACATATACTTCAGGCCCATCTTAAGAGACACTTCTAACAACAAGAACAACCAATGAAACATTAAAACCAGAAACTGTCTTCAATGTCCACTGGCCTGCTAACCTGGTTCTAATACATGACGCTTCCACTGCATTTATAAGCAGGCTACGGAAGCCTCCACTCTCCATTACATGCAGTGCATGGATAGTGGCGCCCCCTGGTGATGCCACATTATCCTTCAGCTGACCAGGGTGCTGCTCTGAGTCCAGCAGCATTCTGGCTGCCCCCTAAAATCACGAATGCAACTGTTAATCACAGGAAAATCATTACCAATCGGATGAAATAAATATAACTGATGATCTCTGGATGAGTCTTTAACCAAGAGAGCCTGTGCTCCAAGTCGAACAGCCAGCCTTCTGGGAAGCCCCATCTTCACTCCTCCATCAGCAAGTGCATCAATAGCGGTGAAAGCCTGGAAAAGAAAAAGCAGCATGGCTGTCATGGGTTTGTTTAATGCTGAGGGGGAACTGCTTTCCTAAAGCAGACTGGACTGAGTCATGTGGAGTTATGCACAGATTCAGCCAGCTACACATGTACACTACTACAGTACATATAGCAGGTATGATGCCTGAAATGACACAGTATCCATCCTTCTAAGCTTTAGCGGAAATGAATGTCCTCCCACTGACAGGACTCAGTGGGTCTAGAAGCCCGAGTCCCAGCAGGCCACCCCCACTCGTTGCCACTCACATAGGCCGGGCCACTGCCACTGAGGCCCGTTACGGCATCAATCAGGTCCTCCTCCACTTCTGTGCAGTATCCCACACTCGTCATGAGCTGCTCCAGCAGTTTGGTGTCCTCCAACTCAGTGTGTGTGCCCACAGCGTACACCGTGGCCCCCTCAAGCACCATTACTGGCGTATTCGACATACAGCGAATCACCTTCGGTGCTGGGTGATACTGAAGCAGTTTCTGCAGGACATGGAGGAATTCTCAGCAGAATGGTACTGATCTGACCAGGGTTCATGGATCAGTTTAGAAGTAAAGCTTCCATAATCTCAAACTCCAGTTTCTGTGTATTAAGATGGTTTTTGCTTGTAGAGTTAGCTAATGCTGCTCAACACAAGCTAAACTTTTTGTGCATGAAATTTTGCGGCTTTATGATTCCATCAGTACTATTTGTAACTGCAAATGGATGGATTATGTGTTTACATCTCACATACCTTCTCTATGGAACTGATAGTGACACCTGCTGCACAGGAGACAATGAGGTGACGCTCTTCGATATCTGGTCCGATTTCATCCAACACAAATGGAATAATATGTGGCTTGACACCCAGAAACAAGACATCACTTCTGCTGACAGCCTCTTTGTTGCTGGTAGTCAGATTGACTCCCATTCTCTAAGTGGACAGATACTTACTGCATTCATTATTGCATCCAATTATTCAAACCTAGCCATAACGTTCGTATCAAGAAACATCACCGTTTGATTTGGCATGAAATGCTTACCCTAAGAGCAGTGGCAGCTGGCAAGTTAGTTTGAGGGGAGCTAGCGGTTATCTTGTGTGTAGCAATTACACCTAACGACAGAGGGGCAGATCAGATTTTGTTTCCATAATCGGCATAAGAGATTAAGGGAAACCATAAAACAGAGCTTCTCCTTCCCTGCGAAGCACTTATACCTGAAGCTGCGAAACCCTTTACCAACGCGTGAGCCAACTGGCCAGCTCCGATGAATCCAACACTCATCTTTAGTTGCCTAGATAAACACGCATCGAATAAAAAAAAACCTATAAATACTAGAAAGTACGACAGTCACTGTTATGGAACATGTGAGGAAGGTCAAGTTTGCAGAATTGTTCAATGCAATGCTAATGTTTGGGCTATTTCCTGGTGGCTTTGAATCCGGACCATCAACTTTCGTTATGAGAGGACGTACCAAAACAAACATAAGTTTGTAAATTGTGGATTTGTAAAACCATTTGCAAAACCATGTTGTTCGACAATAGGGGAAACAATTTAACTTGGATTATTTACCTTGCGAAAGCTGTTCACGCACGCGTTTGCAAGATGACAGAAGGCTGAAATACCAATGACACCAAAGTATTACAAACTATTGCGAAGAACCAATCACTGTACTTAGAAGGCGGGAAAACAGATGCATCACTTTGTATCGTTTCATTCGCGTAAACTACCAATCCTATATGTTGATCAGGTCTATGTACCGGAAGTTACTTGCCTGATAGTCTTGTTCTTTGCAATACCTTCTAAAGATCTCTATAAAAATGAATGGAAAAGCCTGTTGCACCAAGTTGTTCCCGTACATTTGGTATTGTAGGCCAGCTAAAAATATATTTTATTCTTTGTCAGGTAGGAAACAAGGAATTCACATTCATCTAAAAGGACAAGTAAAATTCTTGGACCATATTATAGGGAACTGGTTAAAAACATTATTAACAAAAAATAATAACTCACCCATGTTTGCCAGTATGAAAATGTAACTTAATGTGAAGAAAAACACGCAGCTTTTTTGAGCTACTTCAAGCACATTCCTATTTAGAAAGATATCACCCTTAATCCCTTGCTATACTGAGGACAATGCAAAACATGTTTTCCAATTCACTTCTCTCCCCTGCCCTCCAGTTTATGCATGCATGCGCTCGCTCTCTCTCTCTCTCTCTCTCTCTCTCTCTCTCTCTCTCTCTCTCTCTCTCTCTCTCTCTCTCTCTCTCTCTCTCTCTCTCTCTCTCACACACACACACACACCATGCAATTGTTAAACTGTCAATTGCAATGGTCCTTCTACAGGATGAGATTAACACTGATACAGAACACACTGATGTACTTACAATGAAATGTTTATTAATTACCACTGTGCATGTATGTATTTGAACACAGGAATATTACTAATAAAATAAAATTACTAATATACTAAAAACCCTGAATAAAATGAAAATATTAAATTATGACGAATAACATGCAACATGTCATATAATGTCATCTATAGTTTTGGAACTCAAATGGAGATCAAATCTCCACTTAAAAACATTAAAATGTTCATGAATTACTTTAACTTATTGAAACTCACAACATAATTAACAGACACCTGGTTATGTTCAGTTAAATTACATAAATTATACAGTTAATGGAAACACAACACTTTGCCTTCCATGTTTAAATATAAAAAGACACACTATTAAATAATACTACTATTATATGAAATTTCATACCTTTAAAACTATAATCAGGAATTCCAGAAAACAAAATTAAAAACTTGTAACAGAACCTAAAACATCAAAGGAAGGGCTTTGGTGTTTGAAAGTTAAAACAAAAAAAATGTATCAACATTCACTTATATAAAGAGACAAGCTCTAAGATCTAAATAATTTGCTTATATTTACATTGTTTAAAAAAATTAAAGAATTAAATGCTCGACTACTTTGGCCCATAATATGATTAAATGATCATATTTAAATAAAAACTAGGGTTTCATTTTGAGAAGAATGGTGAAAATCTGATAAAAACAAAAATGGCTTTATAAATTCCTGACTGTAGCCACAATCAGTGATGTTATAACTTAATATTGAAAGCCAAACTTGAGAAGTTATCACTGGATTGCCAGCACATGGAAGCAGTCAAGGAAGTCACATTAGTCTAACAGATGACAGATAGCATTCTGTAAAGGGTTATACAACTTCTGCACAACTATATTTTACTATGCAGTATCTCATCTATTGAAAAAAAAGCACTTTAGTTTCTCAGACTTGTTGAATGACATTTTATTTTAGTGATAATACAATGTATCATAATGCTTTTAATTGTTTCCAGTGAGACAGGTGCTTGTCCAGGGGAGTAGAACATCATCTTAGGCTGCTGATTGGGTGACAAAGCGAATCCTCTGAGAATATACCAGGTCAGTGAAGTACAGGACCAGGTTTGCAAAGGTGAACACAGCCACTACTAGCTTGCTGTCCCAAGGGCACTTCCCCCGCAGACAGTTGTCTGGGCGGCTGGGCGTACCATACTTCTTATCAAAACTGAACACAGGCCAGACCACAGCAGCGCTCATGTACAGCAGCACTGCCAGGAAGGTGTAAACAATTACAAAGCGGTCGAAGGGCAACCGCAGTGCTGACGTCCTCCCTGACACAGTCAGCATCACCACCACCACCGTGACGGCGAAGCACAGACTGTAGACCACCACACAGTACTGGGTGGCGATGTGACGATTGTATTCACTGTCGTTTGCCAGGGCTCCAAAGATAATGCATGCAATGAAGGCTTGGACCACTTTGAGTAGGCCTGACATGGTGGCCATGTAGCCAACCACATGGCCCGGCTTGGCCCTTGTGAGGAAGACCTCAGCTCCATATGCAAAGCAGCACACGCTGGAGCAGACGGTGACAGCAATGCGGTAGTCACGCACCTCGCAACCCTGTGATGGGCACTCACGGCTGAGGAAATACACGGGGTACACAATGGATGCTGTGACATACATGAGTGTGGCTAGCATGGCGAATGCCACTGTGAAATTGTCCCAGGAGATAGGCATGCATCCATGCAGCCGCGCCACATCCAGCGTGAAGATCACCAGCGTGACGGCAAAGCAGAAGCACCATACAAACATGCAGAAGGTTCCGTAGGTGTCACTAAAACCCGCACTGTGGGCCACCAGAGCCATGGTGGTGCAGCCCAGCACCAGCTGGCATATGCGGGAAGCACCCAATCCGGACAGCACGGCATCCCGGTTCAGGTAGTGGCCTCCATAGGGATCCATGGTGCTCTGTGCCCCTCAGTGTAGACTGGGTGCACCTCCACACCCGGCTTCACAGACCTCGCCCTCGGCTTGGCTCTTTTTATAGATGCCCTTAATTACAAATCTCCTTCAGTGCTTCCCCACTATGCTTTGTAATTACTGCCGTGTGTTTGGGGATCGGATTACACTGAAAAATGTCTTATGCCTGCTGTGTAACAAACTATTTTACAGTACTGCCTTACTTTTACAAGATTCTGAAGGTTCCAGTTTTAAGTTAGCACATACAAAGTTGAGTCTGACCTGTGACTAAGATATTATTCAATATATTAAAATATTGAACTGTAGCTGGCATACAGTTAATGTTTTAACCAAGAAATTCTATTCAGTACCTTTCAACATAAGGTTAGAATGTCACAGAATTTAATGTACTTGCAATCAGAATTTGCCAGTTGAGCATTACCCTTGACTTCAAATGGAAAGTTCCATTTAGAATGATATGCTACCTCAAAGATCTTGTCAGTGTAGTTCCCGTCAAAAAAACAACAACAAAAAAAACAGAAGATCCAGACGTTCTCCAAATGTACAATGGTAGAGTTCCAGGAAGAAAGTGAATAACTGCCTTTCTGAAAATATTGGGCAAAATTTGTAAGACCCCAAAATGCTGCTCCTACGGTGGTCTGAAGAAAGAAACAGCTGAAAGTAGGCTCAGGGCAGGAACTCCATCAGTCATGCTAAGACGTCACCACTGCTTTTCTTGCTCTTTCACATGCTGGGTTAACTCTGGTCTTTGTAAGAACAGAAAACTGTTGAGGAAAGTTATTTAAATGGATGTTCTGCCAACCTTGGGGCCATAGGCCCCACCAGCTCTATAAATAGGAGTCTATATTCCACAGTGGAATGGGGTGGGAGTCCTCATGTTCATGTCAGGCAACCAGGCAGGGAGTCATGTTTCAGAGGGCGGAGAAATGGGGGGTGTGTGTGTGTGTAGAGTCTTGTAGGGAAATATTTTTGTGCAGGATAATGACAGAGCTCGAAGAAGAGATACTCATTTAAGTTTCAGATGAGTGACAAAATGACACTAAAGATTTTTGGTTAATTACGTGTGTAAATGTTGTTGTGGGGCGGAGGACCACATCATCTTACTGGAGTTAACTCCGCTTTAGCAAAAATTATGCCTTTATATTGATCAGATATTGTTGCAACCCTTTCAGCAATTTCAATAAACTTGAAGTGTATCTGAATTGTTTCTAATCTCCACATTTCCATAGTTCCATAATTTCTGGAAACACTACAGCAAAATCAAATGGGATATAAGGGAGTTTCAGTGAGAACACTGTGTATTAAAAAGGGTCATTGACTTTGGACTTTACGGGTGCTCAGAATGGAAAGTGTAAGCACAGCTGTTTGGTAGTCAAAGTTATTTTTATTCAGTGTTGATCTAAGCTTTTAAATGCACAATACATGTTTCACAAATGTTGGTATTTTTTGTGACTTCTTGTGATGTTGATCAAAATAATGTTTATCAAGAATTAGTTTAGAATTAAAATTAAGAATTGTGTTAATAATTAATAAAAATACAATTAGTAGTAGTAATATAATTTTAGGTTATTTAAAATACTTTCTAAATAAAATGTGTTAATATTTTTGTGAAATAAAAAATGACTAGTCTGCATGCTTACATCACTAGTGTATGCAGGTGAATTTAGTAACACAATGAGGACACAATTGCAAAAATTTCTTTGGAATAACTGTAATAACTGTGTTACTGCTGATACAAATACATGCAGATGACAATGGAAAAAAAATAATATATATATATATATATAATATATAAATATTTACAATTTACAATGAATCGCTTCTCTGTGAAAATATCTGTGAAAAAAAATCATAAATATGACTTACATAAAATAAATATGTAAATTACTAATGTAGCTTTGAGTTCCTTTGTTAAAAATATGTTACAGAACAAAATAAATCAGTAATTCATTTTCTTCTCTGCATTTTGTGAAATGGGTGTTTTCCTAAATGAAATTACATGAATTTTATATTAAAAAGTGAATTTCCTATTAAATATTTTAATAATCCAGAGTGTCTCACTGAAGAAAGCCAATAAAAAAACATAACATCTGTACAGAGGTAAATGCTTATGAAAAAACAATACAAAAATGAGCACTTATAGAAATTTGACATTGTGTTGAGAGTTAAAATGAAAGGAAATGTTCAACCATTATGCAAAAATTAAGGTGTGCTTGCCTTGACTGTAGAGTGGAAAGAGAGAATATTTCTGAAGCTGAGAATCCCAAATGCTGTACAACTCTTGACCTAGTACACATACTATAACACACATATTCTTTAAATCTTTAGTTAAGTATATGTGGGTAAAGATTTGAATATTGGTTAACATTTCCTTTAATTTTTGTGGTAGTAATATTGTAAGAGAATTCATGTTTAATATTTTGTTTTATATATAAATCTGTGTACTTCACTGCAATTACAACTACATATATATTTTATATAATCTATTTTCAGGCACATCAGGAAATGAACAGAAACTGACCTGAGTAATGGAATTATGCTTAAACTAATGACCTAATGCTTGTATGAACTGAAAGGAGGCTGTACAAGCAAAGGAAGCACTGTGGAAGCAGCAAACAGAGGAGAAATTCAATTTATTTATTTATTTTTCTCTGTTTTCTTTATTCCATTGGAAAACTGGTATAACCAACCCAAAAGCCTCCTTTGAAAACTTTCTCTAAAGCTCCTGCCTCCAAAGACATTCACACAGTGCGTGACCCATTTGATGTATGGCGTGCATATGAAAAGTAATCCTCTTCATATAGAGGCTTCCTGATTGAGAGTCTGGAGCCTCTTTAATTACACTTTGTAGCAGGACTGAAACTCCCACCATCAACGCTTGGTTTCATCACATTTGTTAAACAGAAAAGGTTGGCCAAAAAATACAAAGAATTCAGTGATACAAAGAAACTGCAGTTAGGCATCTAAATGCCTACTGTTCTCCTCATGTCATCTGTGGAAGTACACTCCCCCCCCCTTTCCTCTCCAATCTTGCCCCCAGTTTTGTGTAACAAGGAATGGCAGAATATAGCATTAACCTTAGTGCTATTTTTGTGTACTTTTTAATTAATATAATTACATGAATGGAAGTTAGCTTATCCAACTTATGCACTTACTCCAAGACACTTAAATATGGATCAAAGCTTAGTTTCAGGCCTTCATATACAGAGTTGATGATCCAGTGCCCCATGTGCTTCTTTAGAAGACTCCTTAAAGCCATCATTCTCTAATCATATAACTACATAGCTAAACTATATCTCAGCCCTGACCACTGTGTTGTACTTTCTTCTCTTTCAATTGACTGGTAAAAAAGTAAAAATATGAACAAGGTTGAAAATCCTTAAAACTGGATTACATTCATCATACTTGAAAATTAAAGAACACGTCACCCAAAAATGTTGATGTGGCTAGAAATGAATGAAAACTAGTAGAATGTTGGACAGGCTATACAATTTAGAGCAAAGGTCTCAGACTATTCCAAGACCAACATTGCACACAGTTTGAAATGGGGGTGGAAAGTCAAACGTGAGACTCAACTTACTGAGAGTCTACACAGACAAAAGAAGCTTGTGTACTACCAAAACAAAAATAAATTAATCAAACAAAAAGGTATTACCACAAGTCTAGAATGTTCAGAGAAACTAGAGGAATATGAGGAACAAGTGAAAATTACTACTCAAAAAAAACCAAACAAAAAAAACCAAACCACAAAACAAACCCCACACAGTAGTTATGTTTGAAATTTGTTTTAGCTGTAGTTAGCAACTGTGCCCTGAAGGAATATTATGAGGTCTTTAGCATTTCTAAGTCCTGACATGCTAATGCTAGCCTTCACTAGCATTCTGGGGTGAGGTTTTGGTGTTTCTTTAAGAGGCAAGAGGTATGCCTCGAATTGGGTGTTATTAAAGTCTCCTCTGCAGCTGTGCACTGGATTGGATTAGTTTCAAAGTGAGCAGCCAATGTCTTTCACGGAGGTGGACCTGACAGAAGCTACCTAAATCTGAATCTTTGTTCAAGGGTTCTCTAATGTCTCCCTGTCCTTCAAATCAAACTCCTTCAAATATATAGGATGCATGAGAGCAAAGCAGAAGTCTGACACTCTTATTAGACCAGCTTCAACAAAGGACAATGCTAATGAAAGGAAGGAAAGGAGCCCTTCAGTGAAACTAGAATGTGATCCTGGGGGAAGGAAGGGGTTTATAAGAAGGTTAAGGGGCATGTTAGGGCTACAAGGGACAAAGGTCATTGTTCAGAGGTATTATAAAGACAGCCAGACAGGAAGTACCACCCAGGCATGGAATAGCTCCTCCCATGGTCATGAGGTTTAGCTGCCATTACTGAGCATGCCAAGTAGCTTGCTGGGGTCCATACCCTGTTGCTGGGCCATCTTCTGCACATCAAAGCCCATGTGCATGAGAAACTGGATGACGTTCATCTCCTGTCCTGTAGCCTGGTCTCGGATAGTAGGACATGTCGGGTTGCAGTGGGGCCATGGGCAGCTGTCAATTAAATGCATGGGGCAACCCCTGGGTGGGGCCTTATTGTTTCGGCTGTTGTCATGCAGACTGCGGTCCCAGCAGTGCAGCGCTCTGGGCAGAGAAGTCCCTTTCACTTGTATGTCGATCCAGTAACTGGAATAGACATTAGAGGGCGCTGTTGTTCAAAGATTTTCCAATTTAATATGAGACCAAGTTATACACACACGTGTGTGTGTGCGCGCGTGTGTGTATGGAATATATTAAAGGAATAGTTTATGTTAGCAAGATTAAACTCTTACTTTCTGGTGATGACCTCATGCGAGAGGCATGCTGGTGCAAACATAGCCCTGGAAAAAAACAGAGCAGAGGAGAAGGCATTTAACACACATTTTACAAAAAAAGTCTCTCATATCTGGGACAGCAGGTGAGTGAGATGTAGTTCCTCCAACTGCCTCTAGGCATGTGAGTTCTAAAGTTTCGCTTGTGCTTACGGGACATCTTTGAGGGTGTTCCTGAGCTCGATACCAAGGTTCTGGATGTAACGCCACTGGTCCTCCTGCACAGGCTGCCCTGTGAGGTGGATGTTGTCCACAGTCAGCTGGGCCTCATCAAAAAGCCACTGCACCACAAACACAGGTCCTAAGAAACAATTGAAACAATGAAAAAACACCACAAGGCAGATATACAAGAGACACACGTGCACAACCCAGAAATCAAAACATAATGGCACATGTAAATTTAGCATGCTCTCATTACTAAGCTGTGTGCTTTTTGCTTTACAGTCACTTACGTTTAATCGTGGGGTAAACTCTGTAACCAAAGAAACAATTCCATTCACTCCCTTCATGTGCTTGTCTACAGCGCTTGGGCACCACACCTCCCCAGTACCTGCCACAGAGAGTTCTACCATTAATTTAAATTCACAGAGTAGGATTTTGTTGGGTAATCAACCCAAAAGCCTCCATCCAAACCTCTAAGGTTCCTACTGCCACAGACATGCACACTTGGAGCGTGACTTCATATGTACACAGTACATCAAATATGAGAAGTAATCCTCATCATATAGAAGTTTCCTGATTGTTTAACAAGGCTACAAGCCAGACTATGTTAAAACTTTTAGCTGCTGATCCACAGTCATGGATTGCATGATTTCTCCATGCAAATGATCATCATCGCTTCCAGGATTTAATGATACTTAATGTTATAAAATAGCTTTGACAGTATAAGGACAGTGGCTGAACATCTCTTAATTACTACAACTACGTGCCACACCTAATCTGCTCTGGGGAAGGTTCATTCACAGTTTAGCCCAAGTAAGTGGGAAAAATCTTATCGGTTAATAATCAAACCCAAGAGAAACCTTTTAATTAAAGCAATAATCAAAATTGTGACCCTTAAAAGTGTTAAAAATAAATAAATAAATATCATATCATTGTTCACGCCACTGGGCAAACTCGTGGAAGGTGTGGCTGAACATACTTCACGTTGCTTGACTGTTCCACACATTAGAAGTCAGCAGATGTAAGCACATTTATTTGATGCTGAAATGTGAACACAAGGCTTAAGCTTGACATCTACCTTTGTGATACCCATAAAGTTCAAGTTTTTTTAAACACAGCCTGTATGAAGAAAATATTGAGCTTGGTTCACTATCCAATTTTAGTAGTAGCCCTTAAGAATGTTTTTAGTAGAAGCCAGGACTTTGATACATCTTTAGATGGAGGAGGGAAAAAGCCATAATGTTACATTTATCTGCATTTGAGATGTCTCCTACATTCTGAATTCATATCATTGCTGGCAATCAACAATGATATACAATTTCTAGCATTTGATAACCAATTATTTTATATCTTTTAGAATACCATCAAGTTTGGTCCACGATCAGTGATCTTTCCTGGAGACAACTAATGCATACAGATTGAAATTAATAAACCTTTAACTAGTATGTTTAACATGAGAAATTTTCCTTACTTGATGCCTCTCTTGATAGCCTCTATAGGAGCACAGCTAATGGTGTCCACACAATCAGTGAAGCGATATTGCTTGTTGTCCAGAAACCAGCCTGAGTCAGACAGACCCCTCACTTGGATGTTTGGATAACCCAGCTCTTCCAGAAGCTCAGCCACAGGGTCCAAATTCAGAAGAACCCCGGTACCACCCGCACTTCAGAAAACCCCCAAACACAAAGAATGAGCACAGCCGTCTCAGAGAACTGGAGGATTTTCTTAATTATCAACACTTGAGCCTTAACACACACTAACCTGCTTCCAGCTAAGAGAAGAATCTTGCCATTGTCCAGACCTTTACTCAGCAG
The DNA here is from genome assembly GCF_041902795.1 of Electrophorus electricus. Lineage (NCBI taxonomy): Eukaryota > Metazoa > Chordata > Actinopteri > Gymnotiformes > Gymnotidae > Electrophorus > Electrophorus electricus. The sequence goes on from NC_137499.1 coordinate 30,534,186, forward strand.
GTCCTTAACCACTTCTCTTATGATGAGAGAACCCATGAAGGCATAGTCATCTGCAAACCACAAATACAAAATAAGATAAAAAGCTACCTGAAACCATGATAATACAACAGTATTGAATGCATAAATAAGACAGTGCCATTCAGCTTTCAATTTCACAGAATTGAAACAAAATTGGTGAGCCCATGGATCCCACCTTTAGAGGAATGAACTAACTTTTTATTGCAATTACAGTCTGAGCTGACTTACTTTGTTCTGTTTTTGTAATGGCTCCACTCCACACATCACTGGAGCAATACGGAATGAACCTGAGGCGAAAGATATGATTTCTTTCCAACCCCTCCAAATCAAATGTCATTCATGTGAATAGTTATTTGAAAATCTAGCTACATAAGCCATACATAAGAAACCAATGAAGTACTCACACCATGTTGGCATTCCACCAGTGAGGGTTTTCCTCTGGGAGTGGAGACAGAATACCTGTGCCTGTAAAAGAGAAGACAGACAGTAGCTACACCATGTGTTCCAGTCTCTCATCTGTTGTGAATAGGAGCCCCTCTTCATCATTATGGAAACATACAATTTTTAGCTACTGATTTTTGCTTTAGCTACTCAATTCATATTTTGGTGGAAACACTTTAGGAGCTTGATGGATTTAAAAGCTCTTTATAGGTGCACTGATCTGTAAAGCAGAATTATTAAGGTTATGGATCTCACCCGTTTTGGTCTGAGGCCATTTTGAAGAGCTCATGAGTCTCCTCATCGTCTCATATCGGCTGTCACAGTTCTCCTTGTTGAAACAGTACCACCCACCTGCAGAATAAGACACACCCTTTATGTTTAATAGGATTTAGCATATAATTCTGGCATCGCAAGGTATCGGTATGAATCCATGCTGGTTTTGTAACTTTGTGCTTACCCTCCAGAAACACCAGCCATCTTCTGCTTCCCTTTGACTCCTTAAAGTAGTACCTATGTGGAGACAGCAGAGACCCAACAAACTTACCCACAACTACAAGTGTCTGAGGTGGTACCACAACTACTTTAGATCATGTTCACAATATTGCAGGAATTATCAGTATATCAGGGCAATGTAGCACCATGCATGATATCTAGTTCCAGCTTTCTATGATCTTGGTTAAGATTCTTTGTGTGCATGGGAGGGGTAAAATCAGGGCAGGGTGGGTTATAAAAGGTATATGTACAGGTTGCCCTTATAGCAGTTTATAAAGGCAACTTGTAACCCAAACCAACAGCTTCCATTAAGATGTTTATCTGTATGGCTGAGATGGAACTGTAACACAAAAACTGTAAATCACTGCATCAAATCAGCATCCTGTCATCTTGCAGTTACATAATATCTAAATGCAGCGCAGAGTAAAAGCATAACTTCATGTAATAGACAAGAACCTGCATTCTAAAGCTTGCCATTGAACTACAGAGTGGTGGGAATGGTGACGAGACAGCACCGTTACTGCGGCTGTTATAATCCTGCGTCTAGATCTACGACTAGGTCTACGACTACACTGAAGTCACTGCTTTAGCACAGCGGCTCACAGACTCGCAGCACTGACACTGCCAGTGTTGCCGCGCATGCTGTGAAACACGAAGGTCACAACATGCACAGAAGAGCTACAGAGAACTTCACGTATTCTTTTGCTATATTGCATTGATATTTTCCCCAAACTAAGTATGGAAACAACTTGGTAATACAATTAGTAAAAGCCATTAATACAATTCAGTTCAGGCAGGTCTCGATAATGAATCTTTTGAGTGAATAGATTTTGAGCAGAAACTCAACAGTGGTGGGAACGTCAAATGACAACAAATAGATATTCAAAATCTTTACCTTAACTACCATCTTATTTGATTAATATGTCAAATAAAATGATAATTGTATGCACGTTTAGTGCATTTGTAACCCATTATCTGATTGCTTCGTTTGGGAGCAACAAGAGAAACACCAGCAATTCTGAACATAGCTTAACAATACATTACACACAAGCTACCTTCTGCCAGTCTAACCCATGACATTAAACCAGAGCTGATGGATACTATAATGCCCCCCTAGTGCTTTGTTCTCTAAAGTGCATTAACGCTCAGAGGATACTAAAACCATTCAGCAGAATCGCCATGATTCTGTTATCCACCATATGCATATTAGGTGGTGGCTCAGTGATTTGTGTTATTTATAAAGACTGTTTCATTTATTTTTGAGTTGATTAAACAGTTCCAAGTAAATCAATGCTGCATAGCAATCCAAGTAAAAAAGCAAAAACAAACAAAAAAACTCAACATTTTGTTTACGATAGACGCGTGTATATTTTAGGCTCTGTTTTTGCTCTCATTTGGCGAAATGTATACTCCAATTGCCCAGACGTTTCTGGAGATAGTAGCAGTTGCTTATATGACGTCTAAAAACTCGATGCTCTCATAAAATGTGGGCAGTGTGCCTTTAACAGAAAATACGCAACCATTATGTAGGAATCATCTTGTACATTTATGTTAGTTATTTAAAAGTAAAAAAAACTTTAAAATACACCAATTATTTTATTACAACAGTAGAAGAATTGGTACTGCATGTCACTAGCATAAACCAAATCAGTACACGAGTGCTGTATATAATGAATGGGAAAAAAAAAACAAAAAAAAAAACCCACCACCACCACCACCACAACATTAAGGGATCAAGCGTTAACTGAGCCTCGGTGGGTGGGGGGTGATTATAGGAGTGTTCCTTTAGATAGTTGGTCAGACATTGAGAAAAACGTGACGGTGTTATGATGACAAAAGGTGGAAGTATATACACAAAACGTTATATTGCTGGACAGCATTGAAACTAGAGAACTAGTATAATAGCATAGGACTAGTATAGCACTACATGGATTAACAAAAACTTTAGTTAAGGTAAATCTACATTATCATATTTGTATGGGAAGACTCAGGCAAAGAACACCTTAAATTTTAATTATCTTTATTAATTTTTATTCATACATGCCTGGCGGAGGATTACTTGTACTACAGACATTTCAAGAAATTACTATGATTAGTCGGAAAAGGCAACAGCAATCAAATCTAGGTCCACTTTTTCTGGCTAGGAATTTGGTTGATCTTTGCGCTGTGCCCCGCCCACCTGCTCCAAGCACCTGTGGTCCTCAAATGTAATTCTGGCAGTAGAAAGCGCACACAAAATGACTTACCCGGCTGGAGTTCCGTCGTTGCAAGTGACGGATGTATTTTCCACAAAATTCAACTTCATGTCATGATCAAGCTTTTGCGCAGAGCACGGGTAGAGAGACTGCGCCAAGTTCTTCACCTGAGTCATAAAACTGTCCATATTTTCTTCAACTGCCGTGAAATCCAGTGAAAAGCTCTCTGTTGTGTCTCCACGATCTCGGTAGGGAGCGGAAGACAGCACTCGTCGCAACTGGGGGTTGCGACCTCCTCGAAATCTTCTCGCGCCAAGAGCTCCGGATTGCAAGAGTCCCAACATCAGCGCGGAATGTATCAAATTCATCACCGTTATCTTCTTCTGGTGACGCTTCTTGTGCATCTCCCTCAAATGGTTACACGTCTAATTAATGTTAAAATGCCGGTTCAAAAAAAGCAATTCATTCAAAATGAACTGTAGGGGACCAGGAGGACCAGCTGCTGGCGTTCCTCAGTGGAACAGGTGATTTCACTCAGCTGAGCTAAATATTACCATTAACGAATGTTCTCACTAAACAGACTTCTTTATTGCAGTTTTCTTGCATGTAAAAATATAAAAGTAACCTTCAATCGTTTCCAGTAGTCCGAGATTCACCGTATATATGTACTGAGCCGTACCACCTCGTCGCGTAGAGTTGCTATCGCGAATACCTGTGCGTAAATTACGGCCTGGGTTTTGTTTAAACGTTTACCCCTTCCCATTTCTTAGAACCAATAGCGGGAGAGGGCAGGCCATGGGGCGCGGTCAGACGAGACCTCCACATCCTTCCACCCTTTTAATTTACTGAAAAAAAGCGCTCGTGCTTTGGATCCTTTGATCCACGATGTTTTATTTGATGCGGTAGTTTTATTGGCCTTGAAATGCCCGTTTCCTAATCCACACGATTTTACAGAGCGAGACTCGCTTTTGTGTCTTATGTATAACAAAATACAATAACGGTGACTGAAAAAATGCTTAAAGACACTCCACTCTAGTTTATAGTGTAAATCAGATCAAATAAAAATACTACTACTGCTATTATTCCTACTACCACCACCACCACCACCAAAAAGAATAATTGTTGTTGTTGTTATACATGATATAAATAAGACTATAGATGACCATCTCTCGAGTGTTGTTCGCCAGTCACCTTGATCACTTCTATTCATAGAACCTAGGTGTATAGGAACCTAATCAAATAACCCATAAGTATCCAATTCTAAAAAGCCATCTTCGTTGTAGCCTATTTGCATGTCGGGCACATGCGAAATCACAGAGCTAGAAGACAATATCTTTATTAAATAGGCCCGACCGAATTGAAGGACTGATGAAACTGATATGGGGAAGAGTGAGCTACAAACTTGATCGGTGTTGAAAAATAGTAGGCTTTTGCGGGATAGTGTGGCAGACACCACATTACGTAGATTTAGCCTATAGGCTGGGCCTAATAAAATTATTTCTAGGACTACATTTAGTCTAGTAAACCTTATAGGCAAATACAGTTTCGCTGTAGACATATCTACCAGGATCCCATCCCTATTTTCAAATCAGAGTGATAATTCGTTTATCATTATCATGAGGCTTGGATCACTGGTTTGGGAGCCGAGGTTTGTGATGTCTTAATTAACCGTTTCGCACATTAAATAGTTTACATTAGGGCGTGACGGACTTCGGGGATCCTCACACCGGGATTCATCGGTCATGGAGCGGCAAGATCAAAGATAGCCCAAACGCCCAATGATAATGGGACACTTAACTTTACAGAGCCCTGTTGTTTCAAACCAGTAGTCTAACTTTCATTTATGTAACACCGTGGTAACAGAGGAACCCACCCTTTGGCGGTAATTCACTGAGTGACTTTCCACGAGTCCGCTTTTGTTTAAATGCTAATCACGAAAAGAATAGACCAGTCACCCTCTATTCAGATACAGAAACGTGATAATTCAACACTCCTATTCCAGCCATAGTCTGCCAGTTACACAACACTGGTTCAACAGTGTTGCGAGTCGTAAAGTATTCTACATAAATAACACAAGCGGTATTTTAGGTTATAAATATCAAGATGTTAAAAAAATTGTATGTTTACGTTTGGACAAAAAAGCTTTACACAGATAAGATCGCTGTAGAATTTGCATTTCATCTTCTACAGCAGATCTCTGTAAAGTGCAGCTGAAATAGATCTATCGTATTTTTTATTAGATGAATTTAAATATGTAGTCTGCTTTAGTAGTAGACTCCTGAGCTATCGCATTATTGTTGCGAATGCTTGTGCTCCAATTTAAGTTTTATTCAACAAGACATGAGTCTTTGAATAAATCTATACATTATCTATACATTTGATTAACATGCAAAAAATGAAAAAAAAAAAGTAATAGGACAATGAGAGATCGCATAACAGTACTGAAGTGATGAAACCGAAAGCAAAATATAATTGTATGTGACGCACCTTGAGTTGCTGTTGTAGCGTCGTAGCCCTAATATGAAGTCACACTAACAGGGCTGTCGGTATTCATTGCGAAACTTCAAACAAAATACTTGTATAACCGGGCTAAGGAGGGAAGGGTCTGATTGAGTTTAGTTACTTTGACCCACACCTCTTGCTTTTATTATATGCCATTTATGAAAATCCCACGCAACTTTCCTTAGCTGTTGCACTCGTGTGGTGACCCACATAATTTGACAGTAAAATCGGATATGCTTACTTTAAAAGTGGTAGTTCCTGTTTAATAGTGGAATAAAGCAGACAACGTGTCATTAAACCTAAAACCTTAGGTTGCTCTTTTTCCCACCTGAGGCCAGATGGATTAAACTCAGAATTATGTCATGTGAAAGTGACCCAGCTGTTGTGAATGCAGTGGCTTCAAAGATGTCCTACCAGCCCACCAGCACCACCCTTTTCGCCTGACTCCAGCCCCCTATGAAAGTCAAAGTCACTCTTTCATCTCTGATCAGTTGCATGTGCCCTTCACAGATCCACAGGTTTTACTGGTTAACTTTGGCCTGGCAGAGCTGCCCACGTGACCATCATGCCTAGTTTTCAGACACATCACAGATATGAACACATCACACAAAGACAGAGAGAGAAAGAAAGGCAGACACAGAGAGGGAGACAGAGAGACGGCAACAGACAATAAGATGGAGACTGTCCTCCGCAAGCTCTCACATCCCTGTCCCTTCTGCTCTCCTTGCGCTTCATTTGCTTGACTCTCATGTCTCATGTGCTGTTGGTGAGGAGGGTCTCATGTCTCACATGCTGTTGGTGAGGAGGGTCCATCCTTGCTGATCAAACCCTGCTAGTTGGAACTGTTAGGTCAAGTTACAGCAGAGAGATCAAGAGGGATCAGGTTCTTGAAAGGGACAAGCTCCAGCTTCCATCATCAGAAACAGGTGCAGGGCTTCAGCCTAGAACAAAGCAGAGATTGACACTTAGAAAATCTCTTATTTCACATTCATATTTCAAAAGACATTCTTTCACATATTTGTGAAGTTCAAGCTTGAAGTCTTGTTTTTGGTTTCATGTATAGAAATGCATCTTCAAATAAAGGAATTCAAATGTGCCCATTTTTAGTTGTTGAACACTGAAATCTGAAGAATAATATTTAGGTCTCATAGATTTAACTGGGGTAATGCTAAAATTTTGGGGATGAGGCTCCTATTGGGATCTTTAATCTTGGAATGTGGTAATTGTGTGTTAGCAGGTTTATGGGGGATCTTTAGTTTTAAGGGTCTACATTCTCCATGTATTCTGTGGTACCCAGAGAAGAACCCTAACCCCGACTCAGTCTGGAGGCATCACTGAGGGTGTGGACTTGTGTAGAGAGAAAAGAGGTGGTACACATCTGTTGTGCAGACTCTGCTTTCATAACAAGAAGCCCTCTATTGGATGCAGATGATGCCCCTTTCGATATTAACTAATCAGTTCAAGACAGGGTAGCGCTTCTTTGGTGTGTCCCTGGCACAGGAGGTTTATTAGATGTTGTCAGGTTGCATACTAATTGGTTTAAATGGGTGAGTGCTATTTGTTTGTGAGGCTAATAGATATTTAGGGTGTAAACAATCTGCTGATTTGCAAGTGCCTTAAGTTGATAAAGACTAGTAGTCTGTACACTGGGTCATGAAAAGTATATTTAAGTATATTTTGAAATAAAAACTTTGGCATAGAATCTACAATAAGGAAGCAGTGTGCATTCCTGTGACTTGCAGTGAAACTAATCACACCATCTGCTATATTGCTTGCAATGTGCATGTGTGTGAACAAGATGCTTGAGGGGTACAGGGGCATGAGGCTGGGGGCTTCCTTCCACCAGAAGAAGGCTGTCATGCTTTGAGGGTGAACCAACAGAAAAGTCTCCTATCCTGCTGCTCATATGATTAAGTGGAATTGTAAGTCTATTAATATTATTACCCATCCTAACTCCTTGTAGATCATTCTCTGCATGCAGACAAAAACAATTTCAAGATTTGCTGTTGAAAAGTGAAGAACTGTAAAATAATACAGAAAATGCTTCAAACACAGATAATGGAATATAAAGAGCACATTAAAACTTACAATGAATCTACTCTGAAACTTGCTAACAAGGTCGTAACAAGGATAAAGAAGTACCAACAGCTAATATAATGGAAGCTGTGAAAAAGTGAGCAACAAAAACAAGCACAAATGGAAGTTGTTTTTCAGTGTATTTTACAGAGGTTATGATTCATAAACCAAACAAACCCACACATACTGGTGCAAATGTCTTCAGGAGTGACCCAAGCCAAAATAAACAAAACCCATACTAACTAATCATAACACAAGAAACCTACAACAAAACTTTCCTAACTCCCTAACAGAGACAAAACCCACACCCAACAAAAATGGCAGTCACTCCCTACCACCAGTGTCCAACACCAAACAAAATATTTACACTATCTATACACAGACAGAGACAGACAGACCCACAGACAGACAGACAGACCCACAGACAGACAGACAGACAGACCCACAGACAGACAGACCCACAGACACCAAAGCAGGAGGGGCGAAGCCAATGACGAAGTCCAAAAATGGGGAAAAACAAGGTCATACACAAATCATACACATTTTCAATTCAGCATAACAACTCCAAACCAAGTTTCCTTTTTCTCTCTTCTCTTTCTCTTCTGGGAGGGGCCTTTAAATAACCCACACAGTTGGCAGGGAAACCCGGCAAGGAACAGGGCAGAGTCTCAATCAGGGTGGAAATCCTGGCAGTGCATCTGGAAGACACACAGATCTTTTCGTAACACCCCTCCCCATAAGTGCAGACTTCCAGAAGATGCTCCAGCACACAAACAACAAAACAAGCCCAAACCATCAACATCTAGAAAGAGCATCTGCCACTACATTTTCTGAACCCTTTTTATGTTTGATGTCAATATTAAACCCTTGGATGATCAGAGACCAACGCATTAAGCGTTGATTGGCATTAGCCATATTCTGCAAGAACACGAGCAGATTATGATCAGTGTATACGGTGATGGGGTCTGGACTACCCCCAAGGTACATCTCAAAATGTTGTAATGCTAGGAGGAGCGCGAGGTCTTCCTTTTCAATAGTGCTATAGGCCAGCTGATGTTTCACAAACCTTCTAGAAAAATAACAAATAAGGTGATCTAGGCCTTGTGAGTCCTCCTGTAGGAGGACAGCACCGGCTCCACTACCACTGGCATCTACCTCAAGTGTAAAAGGACGAGTAAAATCAGGGGTTGCTAGAACAGGAGTGCTGCACAACAAAGCTTTCACTGAGTCAAATGCATCTTGACAGGGTTGTGACCATTCAAAAGGGGTGATGTCACGAAGCAAATTTGTGAGGGGTTAAACAACATCAGAGAAGTTCCTACAAAAGCAACGATAAAACCCTGCCATGCCCAAAAAGCGCTGGAGTTGTCTTTTCGTCTCTGGGGGAGACTTGTACTTGGGCATCAAGGGGATGCACACTACCACAACCCACTAATTTCCCCAAGTAGGCAACTTTGCTCTTACCAAAAATCACATTTTTCATGATTAAGAACAAGGGAGGCATCCAGTAGCTTCTTAAAAACAAGATCAAGCAACTTTACATATTGTTCCCAAGTGTTGGTATACACAACCACATCATCCAAATAGACTTCACAGTTAGGCATGTCACATAAAATATCATAGTCGTCATCAAACGCTGAAAGGTAGAAGGGGCATTTTTAAGATTGGATATTGCCGTATATTGTAGGAAACAGTCAGGGGTAGCAAATGCCGAAATGTCAGATGCACAAGAGGTTAACGGAACTTGCAAATATCCCTTAAGTAAATCAAGCTTACTTACAAATCTTGCTGAACCAATCTTATCCACACAAATTTTCCATTCTAGGCATTGGGAAGGAATCAGAAACAGTAACTGCATTTATTTTTCTGTGCAGAAGTGGTATGTGCCATCTGGTTTTGGCACCAGAATGCATGGGGAACACCAAGGACTAACACAAGGGATCGCAAGATGATTTTCTAACAAATACTTGGTTTCTTGATTTAGCAATGTACGTTTCTGGGGATTGGTACGATACGGTTGTTGTCTAATGGGTAAATGAGAAGCAACATCAATGTCATGCTGAAGGACAGTAGTACTAGTGGGAACGTTTGAAAATAATGTGGGGTATTTCTGAATGAGACTGGTGAGGTCAGCATGGGCTGCTAAAGGCAAGTCAGACAACTTTTCAGGGGGATGTGTTAATGCTTCTGAGTTAGGCAGACGAGCACAAGGCAAACAGTTCCGACCTAAATGCAAACCATCCTGTTCTGGGGCATATTCAGTAGGGGTTACAACAACCGAAACAGGACTACAAGAAGGGGATCCTGAACCAGTCTACTTAGTGTGGTCACGGTAGGGCTTCAACATGTTTATATGACACACACGCGACTTTCGTAGTCGTTTCAGTGTAGCCATCACGTAGTTGGTGGGAGACAATTTAGACAGGATCACATAGGGACCAGAAAAACATGCATTGAGAGAAGAACCAGTAATGGGAAGAAGAGCGTGTACTTTCTCACTGACCTCAAATTGTCTATTGATTGCCTTTTTGTCATATTTAATCTTCATGGTGGTCTGAGAAGAACACAGGTTCTTCTTGGCTATTTCTCGAACTGCCTGTAGCCTGTCACAAAGCCTAGAAACAAAGTCACAGAGACACAGCAGGGGCAGACAGCCACTTCTCATGTAAGACCTTAAGAGGTCCTCGAACAGCGTGTCCAAAGAGCAATGTGTTCGGGCTAAAACCAAGACATTCATTCACAGTGTCACGGATGGCAAATAAAAGTGGGACTCCCTCATCCCAATTTTTATCACATTCCAAACAATACATCCTCAGCATATTCTTAAAGGTTTGATGTAACCATTCCAAAGCACCCTGTGATCCTGGGTGATGGGTGCTGGATACTTGATGTTGTATGTTGAGCTCATAAGTAACCTGTGTGAATAGATTAGACATAAAATTTGTGCCTTGGTCAGACTGGATACATTTGGCTAGGCCAAATGTGGTGCAGAACTTAATCAGTGCTTTGATCACAGCTTTTGATTTTAGGGAACAAAGAGGAATAGCTTCGGGATATCTCGTAACAGAACACATCAAGGTAAAAAGATAATGATTCCCTGAGTGTGTCTTTGGCAAGCGTCCAACACAATAAACTAAACCTCTTTCAAAATGGTCCACCAACAACGGGGATGGGACGCAGTGAAGCGGATGGAACAACCTCATTAGGTTTCCCAACTACTTGACAGGTATGACAGGTACCTCAGTACTTTACTACATCAGATCTAACTGATGGCCAGAAGAAATATTTCAAGATAGACCACTCAGTGTTTCTGACTCCTATATGACCAGAGAGGGGGTGATCGTGAGCTAGAGATGATGCGTGGGAATGATACGACAAAGGAACAACTATTTGAGTCACAGAATCACATTCTTGGTTAGTTGTTCTCCAACACATGGTTCTGAATGAAACAACTGCTTTGAATTCCTGAGGGTTTATTTTTCCTATCAATCAGTTTAAAGCAATGAGCTAGCGTCTCATCAGACCTCTGTGCAGCAATAAGATTTGACCTAGACATCAGCTCATGCGAAATGAACGGAGCAGGTACAATAGGGTTAGTATCACGAACAGTTTCAGAAACATCAGAATCATTAGAAGGATTATTCATGAAAGTGTCTGATAGGGAACTGTCACCTAACTTGCGTGCCTGAGCACAGGTCAACACACAGTTTTAGTCAGTTCCCTGCCCATCAGGCTGAGAGTCAATAGGGTTTCCCGCAACTTCGGGTACAGGGAACACAATCCCACCAGCTATGTCATTCCCAAGTATAAAGGAAACTCCACTCACTGGTAATTCAGCATGAACGGCCACTTTAACACCAGTGTAACTGTCTGAACATAAAATCATTGTGCAGCGGTAGCCTAAGTATACCTAACTCAACGCCTTGAACTAGGACGTCACTGCCACAACAGGTCTGCGTTGAGCTTTTTCGGAGCATCCGCAGCACGTGCATTCTTGCGCTTAAGAGCAGGACAGTTAGCTATTATATGTCCATGCTCGTGACAGTAAAAGCATTCTCGTGTTTCCACTGGGGACAAAGCTATAGTCGAGGGAGGTGTGTTCTTGTGTTTCTGCGATGGGGCTGGAGCACGACTGTGGGATACAGGGGAATTAAAAACAGCTTTGTGGGTTAATACAAATTCATCAGCCAAAGTAGCTGCAACTGTCAAAGTACAAGCTTTCTGTTCATTCAGGTCCCCACCCCATTCTCAGGAAGCGACTGCTTGAAATCCTCTACAAGCATTGTTCATCAAACGTGGTAACACCACTGGCTGAACACCTTTCAAACAGTTTTTTCTCTTACAAATTCAGTGAAGGTCTGGTTGGGGGTTTTTACTAGCCACCTAAAGTTGTGCCTGTATGCCTCTGGAACCAACTCATAGGCTCGGAGAACAGTGGCTTTAACAACTTCATAGTCTAAACTCTGTGCAAGTCTTAGCGAAGAACACACTTCTTGTGCTTTGCCCACTAGTTTGCACTGTAGCATTAAATGACCATACGTCCTTAGGCAATCTCAGAGATGTAAAAATAGGCGTCCACCTCATTTTCCCTGAAAACAGGCACAAGGCCAATTTGACGAGTAGCATCAAAATTGTCAGCAGCGGGAGTAGAGTTGGTTGGGACCAAGGCCACTCGAGGAGAGCGTGGTTTAGGGACCGGAACAAATTCCTGTGACAGGCTGGCTGGCATAGGTGAGGCAAGCTTCCGAGGAAGAGGCACTGGCCTCTCGGGATCCATACTCATCCTCATCCTCATCAGTGTCACCTCCTTGTCCATCTCAATCTGTACAGCCCTAACACGTAATAGTTCTGTCTCACGCTGCTTTTATCTCCAACTCCAACTCCTTCAACTTCACCGCTAGCATAGGATCTACCCCAGGGAACAGAGACATAGTGGGATCTATACGTAGACCAGCCTCTGAGTCGTTAGCTGCCTCTGCCACTGGCGAACACTGAGCTGAGCCCATCGTAACACCCATTGGGCTACCAGTGTATTTTACGGAGGTTATGATTCATAAACAAACAAACAAACACATACTGGTGCAAATGTCTTCAGGAGTGACCCAAACCAAAATAATAAACAAAACCCACACTAATTAAATAAAACTACACACTAACTAATCCTAACACAAGAAACCTACAACAAACTTTCCTAACTCCCTAACACAAAAACAGAGACAAAACTCACACCCAACAAAAATGGCAGTCACTACCTACCCCCAGTGTCCAACACCAAAATACCAAACAAACAATGTCTATATATATATGTGTGTGTGTGTGTGTGTGTGTATAAACACAGATACCGAAGCAGGAGGTGCGAAGCCAAAGACGAAGTCCAAAAATGGGGAAAAACAAGGTCATACACAAAACATACAAATTTTCAATTCAGCAAAACAACTCCAAACTAACACACAGTCTCCTTTCTCTCGCTTCTGGGAGGGGCATCTGAATAGCCCACACAGTTGGCTGGGAAACCCGGCAAGGAACGGGGCGGAGTCTTAATCAGGGTGGAAATCCTGCCAGTGGATCTGGAACACACACACACACACACACACACATCCATCTTTCCGTAACAACAGCTTTATCGGTGTTATTTAAAAACACAAATTCTTTCTCTACAGTATTTTGGAAATTGTTTTGGAAAATATCATTTATAATCTATGGTTATTTTCACAACCGAGACAACAATAAAAGTGGTTGTTCTTATTATCTTACATAGAGTTAGAATTAATTCCCCCAACACTGGTGCAATTTATCAACTGAAGTGTACTTAAAAGCTACAGAATTTTATTTTTAGCAGCAGAACTAACTCTTTTGGCAGTGAAATGTTATACCGGTAAATGGTACTGACATAATGCCCTTCTGGAAGCCATCCTGTCATGCTTTTAATATTTTAGTGTGTGGTATTTAAGTTTGATGTAACCCAGCCAGTGCTAAGTTTGATGTAACCCAGTCAGTGCTAAGTTTGGTTCAGCCCACTGACAGTCATCAGATTGACATCATTCCATTGCCTGATTGCTTTCCAGGAAAACCTCTAGCTTTATGTTCTGCTGAAATAAATGCATCTTTATTCTCTACTTTTGTCTTGAGAATTTAAACAGAAAAGGAATAGTTGAGCACATAAAGTCATTTATTTTTTAACAGTGCAAATGAGTGTGCCAGTGTTGTCAGCAAAGGATGTACTGTTAGATGAGTTTGGTTAGTTGGTTGTGAACCTTTATGTGGAATCCATGAATGACAACAACATTTACATTTTATATTTTCAGCATTTGGCAGACTGTCATGTCCAGAGTGATTTACATATATTGATCATAATCAGCAACAATGTAAACCATAATTAATAATTAAAAAATTTCCTATGGTTTTTCAAATTTCTTTGAATTTGTAGAGGAGAATATTAATCTTTCACCTTAAAGTTACAAACCCGGATTTACGGCCTTGCATTGTGTAGAATTAATTGACAAAGTTCTAAATTAATATTTGTGAAACATTGCTTTTTCCAATAGATACTGTCAGAATGGAGCTTTCCAGAGATCCTGGTCCAGACCCCTTCCTCTGGATGACAATGCACGCACTGAGTTAATTGGATTTATTAACTTGGTTACAACAAACCTCTACTGTTTTGGCTTATAGTCAGACAAATCAGATGAGTTACATTTATCATGGTACATTGTTATTGCACAGTGATTTAGACAATGACACTAAAAGTCACATGTAATATATATATATATAAAACATTTTTTTACCCCTGTTAGTCACACACTTAATACCTTTAAAAATACAATGTAATTAAATGTTCTTAGAGTGGAAGAGTTTATTTATTGATAAAAAAAAAAACAGATTATATCTATCAACCTTAGTAATTATTTTGAGATATGCACTTTCAAGTACCTTAGAATCCATGTGTTTCTACTAGTTTCTACTGTGAACAGTACACTTGTGTCCATACATCCACATTATATTTACATAAAACCTTGTAAAATTCCAACCTATTTATATAAGTTATGGAGTTAATTAAAAATTAAGTTAATTTAACTTGTGAAATTATAGTAGTGTGTGTGAAAAAGAGAGATTGAAGTAGAAATATCTTCTTCTGTCTTCTATGTCAAACTTTTCTGTGAATTCTGGCCATTAATGATGCCCACGAAGGCATCCGATGATATTCAGAAATACTCAGTGTGTATGCGAAATAAAAGTCTTTCCATGGGTTACTTGCTTGTGCTGAATTACTTATCTCTTGTATCACAATGTACATCAATTCACATGGACATGAATTGCCCAAAAATATTCAGTAAATACATTGTGGTGAAGAGAATACATAATGCATAAAATAAAGTACTTCACAATAATTAGCTAAGAGAACAATGTCATTATGTTACCATGAAAGTAAACACCTTGGGGGTGGGTATTTACATCTGAATTTTTACTCTGCATTTGTTGCAAAGATTTAAGTACACATAATTAATTTTGCCCTGTTTTAGCATCATTCATTTAAAGAAGCTGCTAGTGTCACCTGGCTTGCATGAACATCAATGACATCAGCATCAATGACAGCACAGCTAGCTTGCATGAGTGACAGCACAGCTAGCCTCGCATGAGAGGCACAGCACAGCTAGCCTCACATGAGAGGCACAGCACAGTTAGCTTGCATGAATAACAGCACAGCTAGACTGCATGAATGACATGCATGAATGACACAGCATGGCTAACTTGCTATCTTAGGGTCATTCACCAACAATTGAAAGTTTATGGATTTTTGCTGACCTGAATAGATTAGACATAACAGACCTATTTATACTGTCAGGGAAGTAATTAAGGAGTTTAAAAAGCATATGATGTGATGAACCCAATTGCACTTTGGACCCACACATAGTAAAAATGATGATTTTATAAGATAAAATGTCATCATGTACCTTTTGCAAGCTGTACATTTTTTTTGTAAAATGTATCTTAAGAAAGCCTACACTCTCCTGAAACCCCAGCAAATGTCTGAAGATCTTATGTTAAGTTATTCTCTGCAACCAACTGAACAGTCAATGGACTGTATAAACGTAGTAATTTTCTTTACTAATTTCTTTTCTTTACTATTACTACACTGTAATAAGAACACTGTAAAATGCTGTGCTAATGGCTGGCTTAAGTACATCACGAAAACCTTAATAGAAACATGTTCCAAAAAACACTCCTACATGAAATTTTGCATATTTTCCATTAGAATAGAGTAGATGTGAGTCAGGTACAAGAGAAGCTAATCTGTAACCGGTCATGAAAGAACAGCCTGCTCTTTGGCCAAACTCTAAAACCAGATGAGGGGCTCTGCGTGGCCCTGAAGTCATTACCTCTTCAAAGGTAATTAACACATGGCTTTTGTTTGACTTCGATCAGCCCCAGATTGCAAGGGTACAGATGGTTTGAGAACCGAACGACAGAGACTAAGAGCAAGGTGTGTTCCAATGTGCTTTCATGTCAGCAGGAAGCGCTTGGCCCTTGACCCCTCCCTGACCCCAAATCCACGCTGTCAACGCCACTTCCATGAGTGGCCCATAAAGATTAACATCTGGGAAGAGGGCTAAATCCACAACACAAATCTACGTCTTTCCACACCATAACATTTACTATATGGTTTTAAACATATGCATCAGGGGTTTTGTCTTCATTATATACATCAGACTAAACATTGTTTATTTTGACTGATACTATGTTCAGAACTGACTGGAATCATGAAGACTACTGCAGATGTGCTTGTGTTTTTACTTTGATCTGAGCTTCAACATGCTCTTTTTTTGTGTCTGCAATGTGAAGGGATGGTGAAGCAGGTGTGAAAACATGCCACCTGGTGCAGGTCTAGAAGAACTAGCTAAGAATGCTTTACTTTCTCTTGTTATCCTCAGATGAAGGAGAATAGTAGGCTGGCCCTTCAGGCTACAAGCTATGTTTCTTGGGGTCAGTCATCCCTTCACCTCTACTAGTCCAAACACATTCTCTACCAAGAATTTAAAGCAATAAGCAAATGTACAGTAAACAAACACAATATAAATGGCAAAAGCAATCTGTTTGGTCTCAGAATAAATCAGTCCCAGATTTAGAAAAATACCACAGTTCAAGCCCTACAGGTAATCCCCAAATTTCTATTATAAAATGAAAATCATCTCCATCTTATGAAATAGATAAAAACAATGAATGATGCAAGCATACTACTTATAAATCATGCAGACATGTAACAAAGATTAGTTCATCATGATAGAAAATGTGGCAGTACAATTTTGAATTATTATGCAGTTAAGGAATACATTGCATCTTGGCAAAACACTTGGATATCTACAAGATAACTGGTTTAATGCTCTCCTATGGTTCTCTGCAGGATATCGGAACTGCAGCTGTCAGCACACAGTCAACTTTTTGTTTTCATATGTGACAGGATTTGGGCCAAACCTGCTTTCAAAGTAATGTTTTTACTTGGGGTAAGCTGTCAATGTTGTTTTCAACTTTCCTTTTCTGTTTGTGGAAGTGAGATGGGACAGGAGAGTCAAAATGTTCCTCAACAGTGTGAATCCCATCACCCAGAATACCACCTTTTCACATGGTTCAGCACCTCTTAAACCTTTTAAAATCAACTTTACTCATTATAGGCATTAGTTGGACATTCAGTGTTGGCCAGAGGAGGAAGGGTTCCCTTTCTGAAACTTGGTTCTTCTCAAGCATTCTTCTTCATGCTCTCAGGGAGATTCTCCTGCATGTATTGTCTTGGCTTGATTATTAGGGAACTTAACATAGATTTTTTTGTATATATGATTTCTGTAAAGCTGCTTTGTGACAACACATTGTACAAAGCATTAAATAAATACATTTGAATTTAAACAGTCTGCATTACTGCATGAATGTATGTGTGTGTGTGTGTGTGTCTGTGGAGTACTGAACAGTGATGACAGACTTTCCTATAGGAGAACTCAACTTGTTCTTGGTTTTTATTGATTAAAAGTGTGTGTTGTCTTGCCTAAAGTCCTGTAGTGACTTATGTGATATCCCACAGGGCTAGACATTTAAGTAGATGCAATTTTCTTTTTATGACTGCTTTGGCTGTCATTCACCTGCAAGAAACAATACCACTTGTCTGGATAAATGTATCCGAATAATCAGAATAATCATAACTCAGAGCTGATTAATAAGAATAAGATCTCACAAGATAGAATTACCTCTGGGTTTTTATAATTGTAGCCATTTATAAGTAGTCTTATTCTTTAGACATGAGAACCCTGAGTCAAGCAAACAGATTAAAACTCACACAAACTATGATTTTTTAAATTTGCACAAAAAAAGTCACAGTAAATATATTCTGGTCATATGTAAAGCACATAAGAAGAAAGTATATGTATTACTTGTTATAATGTGCTATAATGCTATAATATTTCCATGTGCATAGATAGTGCTATTCAAACATTAATAACTTTCACAAAATCACAAAACATTAACAAACCTTTAACAATCTGAATACAGAATATGAATGGGTTCTGTAAGAAGAAAGTAAGTGGGCATTAGGCTAAAAAGGGAGGGTATTAGAGCATGTATAAGATACCTTTTTGGCTGCTGTAAGAAATCCCAATGCAGTTGGTAGCTCAGAATGGTTGTTTAAGAAAACCATGCCATAATTATTACAAAAAAAGTATCCTAAGAAAGGAAGTGCATGCATGGTCTAGTACTGAAGCACCCTCTACCTTTGAGAGCCCTCCACATACCCAAGGTCAAGGACCAAGCTCTAATGCCTCCCCAGCATCAACTTCCATTCCAGGAGTTCTAAGAGTCAAATGACTCTTAGATTATGAAGGACTATGACTCAGGTGAGTTGGATGGCATTAAGGACATGAGAAATGATAAATGTTTCATAGTCGCACACTGACTGACCACCCCTATAGTGCGTGTATTGCTGGATTACCGGCACCACCTACACAACCTGCTTTCATTCAAACAGAATATGAATGCCAACATTTTCCTCAGTGCCAAGAAGCTAAAGAAGGCCCTTTTAGCACAGCAGCTAAGGATTTATAGTGTCAAGTTGCAAAAACACACAAATTTGAGGTTTGTGCCTTTGATGGTTGGAATGTCCTATTGGTCTTTAGTGGAACATGTCTTCGTCCAGATGCATCAAAGCTCACAAATTTATTTTCCAGCTGTATTTGCATATGTAATAAAATGAACTGTGCTTCTTATGTATACATTTCATTCACAAAAATAAATCTTATATCCACAGATGTACCTGTTGATTT
Organism: Electrophorus electricus; assembly: GCF_041902795.1. Classification (NCBI taxonomy): domain Eukaryota; kingdom Metazoa; phylum Chordata; class Actinopteri; order Gymnotiformes; family Gymnotidae; genus Electrophorus; species Electrophorus electricus. Next base: position 30,553,210 of record NC_137499.1, read on the forward strand.
TGACAGGAATTGTCTTAGTCTTTGTTCAAATACTTAATTTCTTACCAAGATGTGGATTTCTTACATAATTCAGGGTTGTCATGACTCACTGAATGTAATTTCTACAAAAGCAAAGGCATGCAGCACCACATGCACCCATAAGAACATGTAATTGCTCTGGACATTACGTCTACCAAATACTGTAAATATAAATGTGCACCCAGTGAAAGCAAAGACCCCTATGAGACCTCCATATCCATTTATCCAATGACCAATGTTCTTTTGAGGGCTGAATTGAGCTTGTAGGTAGACACCATTAGTAGACCTTAATTGGAGGAGACATCACAGTAGCAGTCAGGGGGTTTGAGCTAAAACAAATGTAGTCAATGTGATCAGTTCTAATTGCTTTTTGATCTTTGCTTTTCCAAAATGATGCTTAATTGATTTTGTGAAGTGAAGGTGAAATGGTTTGGTTTTATACTATTTCTCAACTTTTTGTCTCTGTTCTCCAAAAGAAGATCACTGGCATGTCATATTGCCTCTTTCCATTTCTTCTTTTAAAATAAATAAATAAAGACACCAAACATCAAAGCTGGTCTTGGTTAATAAAAGAGGACCTCAAATATTTTCCATTATGTTTGAGATGGTTTTGGGTTTCTCCATGCAGAAGAATGACAACAGGCTGAAATAAGATGATGCTCTAATTGTACACTGTAGAGATTCAACAGACCAACTGATGACTATTCTTTGATGAGAGTAGCACAAAATGCCCCCTCCTCCCTTACTTTATGCTTATACACTCACTCACTCACAGTCATACAAACTCATGCCATCTTTAATGTCCTATCTGCCCTCCGCCCTACTGCATACTTAGAAGAACAGCACCCACTGGCTTCCATTATTGTCAAAGCTCTGTCCTCTAATATCTGTCCTCAGCCATGACACTGTAAATTTGGTGGCAACTATAAGTGCTTTGTGGCGTGTGCATGCACGCACGCGCACACACGTATAACTGTTGGGTAAAAGTCTTTGCTTCCAATATCTCGCCAAAGATTTAATTTAGTTTGGAGTCACTGATATACATGGACTCTGCTATCTAAGGCTTTTCATAGTGCTTTATTAAACCTACACATTAATTTCTTCATAACCCCCTTTTGTTCTTTAAGCAGTGTGAATAGGTCTGGTTCCACTCCAACATGACTTACTGCACATCATTTAAAGAGCATAGTGACTCTTTCCAAGTGTAATAATAGCTGTTCCAGGATATCTGGAAGTGAGAAATTAAGATAGAAACAGCATAACAGAGACAGCCTGATACAAGATCTCTTGGGATTACTACTTTTCTGGCTGGAGATACTTGTTTAGCTCAATTAGAAACAATTCAGATGAATCAGCCTATCTAGAGCAGTCAGGATGGCCTCATCCAAAAATAAAGTGAGCTGGTTTTTGAACTGGAAATAATGTTCTTTACCTTAGATGCCCTCTGCAGGGTGTTTCTATCTTTTCAGGCTTTTCACACAGAAATTGACCAGAGCCACCAGAGACAGATAATGAAGAAACTTAAAACCTTGTTTGTTATACAGATAGTTTTGAATAATAGGACTTGGACAAATGTATCTACAGAGAACACAACCAGAGAACAGGCAAGGTGCTGCTGGTATTTTGGGGTCATTACTGAGATTACGGTTGCCACTTCCTATTAAATGAAAGCTAAATGAACCCCACTGTTCAGAGTAGGACAAACGAAGATGAACAGTTTAAAAGTTCTTCACTGGCATTCCCCCTCTGTGCTAAACTGTAATTATAGTCATTCCTTCCCCTGTATAGTTTGCTTTCTAAGGAACAGATAAGGTGAAAAACAAGTCACAAAAATGTTGACATGTTGACAAGAGTTTCACTTTAAGACCAGAAACATGCAATCAAAATAGACCCAAAACAGGCCACTAAATGTTTTGATGTATTTGTTGGATCTCTCTTCCCCTTATAATTGCACTCTAGGAGACCCAGAATGTTGTAGACTAAACTAATTAACATGCATGACACTTAACCACAAAACCAATGCATTACTAATGCACTGTTCCAGCAGGTATGGATGGCATTTAACATCTGTGTTTAGTACTGCTCAATTCTAAACCAACAATCCTATGTTAATGATAGGGACTTTTTGCATGTTGTGCTGCAAAGTATGCCATTGTTAAAATGTGTAGCAAAATAAATTGAGCTTTGAATTGGAATTTGGAACAGCTATATCTGAATAGCACAAACACCATACCCTGGAGCGCTCCATTCACACAACTGGTGCATGAACTATTCATGAACTATTCTCATCTACTGCTGCACCTTTCTTCAGAACTAACACAATGCTGTTTTTACCATAATAATCCTCAGGGGGGCGCTCTATTAGTGCAAGGATTAAAAATTGCCAAAAAGTGCAGCAAAGGAAGAGATCACTATGTTAGTACAAGATAGCTTTCTTCTTTGACTGCAGTTTGCTTGGTCTCAATATAATCGCCTTTCTTCCATATATCTGTTGAAATTTACTGTTTAATTCTTACTTCATTGATGCATCCCTCTCCAGTTTTGTCTGTGAAGACACTGGAGAATCATTCAGTCTTCAAGTCAACTCATAGGCCAGACCTCGAGGATCTGCCAACAGTGGAGGATCGGCAGAAAAATCAGTTATGTGCTTGTTTTTTAGAACTCAACACGATTCATTCACCTGATAGAATGTAAAATCTGAGCCACAATACTGTCACATAAATAAACCCACCAACCACTTCATTATAAATAAGTATCTTATACCTACATGCTTACTGTTTACACTTACACTTTATAGGTACAGCGATCATCAGTTGCCTTGCGCAACTTGTCAGCCAGATATTTGGATGGTAGAGGATTTTCAACACAGCAGTGACACTGACGTGGTTACATGGTAGTATATGTTACACTGGTACAAGTGTTTCAGGCACAGCAGTGTTGTGGCAGGTTTTATGTAGAACATCTGCTGAAATGAGAGTGATTTGCCACCTAAAATATGCAGCTAGCAGTGTTACTATGGTCTGAAGCTTAGTTATGCTGACGGGATATAGTTAAAACAAACTGTGCACTGTTACAGAATGGACAGTTTATAATTGTATACCTACAAGGTGTTTCTACAAGGTAGGTATTTTTTTTTTAAGTGGTCTGAGTGTAGGGTTTGTGGTCCAAATAATTTATATATGTAATCATAAACTGGGAAAACAACATATCCACTGAACCCTGGAGTTTTTTTAATGCCAAAATCTTTTCATGTCATGGGAAACTGATGAATCTCTGTTGTTTTATATTGCTGGATGATTTTAAAAGCATTTGCAGTGTTCTTTGAAGTGGAGGGTGGATCTGCTTCTTCTCCATAGAAGTGTCATCACATTACTGCTAGCTTTCCCCCCCACTTTCTGTCTGGGTAGGCAGACTACTGCATGAAGCTCAGCAAAGCCACATTTCTCCCCAAGATTTGCACTTGATGTTAAAATTATTTTGCATTCTTAACCCACACTGTTAGATCAAAAGAAACAAAAAAAAACTATGGCTGTTTAAATTATAGCACAGATTTTGATGCACTGAACAGTTGCTATGAAACATCTTCTGCACCTGGAAATACATAAACTATTTTTATATGTTATTCTTTTATTTCATGTTATAGAGCTTATATATATATATATATATATATATATATATATATATATATATATATATATATATATATATATATATATATATATATATATACATACACACACACACACACCTCAGCCACCATGTCTTTGATGTTTTTGTCTAACTGTAGAAGATTAGTGAAGGATCCTTAAAAGGGATGTAGTCTCTGTATCATTCTGGAGGATTCTGACGTGTTTAAGTATAATATCAGCCACTCTTATTTGTAGGATGATAAGTCACCAAGGCACCAAGGGAATTCTTGTAGTCTTAACTGCAGATTGTATAGGTCAGTGCGTCCACTCTCTGAATAGGTAAAACATGAGCAAAGGCATCATCTACGACTTCCTCAGGAAACCCTGTTTTGAAGATATTCACACATTTCCATGTTTTTCTGGTGGAAGTGTTCATTCTCACTGCAAACGCATTTAAGTAGCTGTGAGTAAGGAACATTTTTACAGGCCTCGGGATGTGAAGAAATGTACTGCAAATAGGAATGACAGTGTGTAGGTTTATAATAGATGGTGGTATTTAAACAAGAATTAGCAAACTTCACTGAAAAATCCAAAAAGCCCATCTTCCTGCCAGGATGTGCTGCTTCATATATATTCAAGAACTGGGTGGAACCTGGAGAATTAAGCAATGCACAGTAGAAGACCTCAGACTGTTTGTGTAGCAAAACAAAAAATTTCATCAATGTATCTCAGAAATTTTAAAAGGTTCCTGTCCAGTATATTGCTAAACAATTCTCTACTATAGTATAGCACTACTATAGTACTACTGGACCTATTGCTCTTCCTGCCTGTTTAAACTGCTGTTTACACTGCAAGAAAGTTAGAATTAACTACTCAGGAACGATGTGTCCCATCAAAAGGTCTAAAATTTGTACCTACCAGACCAATCATGAATTTAAGTCCATTACAGATACTAAATATTTTTATGGTATTACCTTTTATAGGAAGAACAGCTCTGATATCATTCTACATTTACAGTCTACCATTCAATCCACTATAAATCATGCCATGTCAGCAGGACACCTCCCTGGTTTTGCACGAAATCTTATTGTAGATAATCCTTGCTGTAGCTGTTTTTATCATCTCCCTAAAATTCATAAGGACAATAATCCTGGATGTCCTATTATATCTATTTGTTCCTGCCCAACAGAAATATCTCTGAATATTTCTGAATGACATTTTTCAGACAACTGTTCAATCCTTACCTACATATGTTAAAGACTCCTCACACTTTCCACAAATCCTTGAATGCCTGAAACAACAAATGCTACCTGCCAACTCCTTGCTTTTTTTAATGGACATTAAAAGTTTGTACACAGTCATCCCTAATGAAGATGGCTTGAGAGCTTTAAAACATGTTCTTGATGAAAGACCTGAGAAAAATCCTCCCACAGATATGACTGATAAGACTGTCAGACTTTGTGTTAACTCTGAACTGCTTCACCTTTGACTCCAAGTACTATTCACAAATAAAAGGAGTTAATATGGGCACTAAAATGGGACCATCTTATGTAAACCTCTTTGCTAGATTCATTGAGAAACATTTTATGAGCATATTGGACCTGAACCCTTACAATTTCTGAGACATATTTATAACAATACATGGTATTGCTACAGACACATTAGAAGACCTCCAAATGTTCATTTATTTATTCTCCAAGTTCCACCCAGCTCTTACTATAGTACACTGCAAATACCTAGAATATATACCTATAGAGAAGGGGGGAGGGGGGGAATATATATATATATATATATATATATATATATATATATATATATATATATATATATATATATATATATATATATATATATAAACACACAAAGCCCCATCACTGATGTTTATCAGTTAGGAATAGTCATTAGATACTGATGGTTGTTTTTTAATGTATAATTTAATGTGCCTAGTCATATGAAACTTTTCATTTTGCTCCTCAATTGTGACAATGAAATCACACAGAGATGCACAAACCAGTGTATTCAACAAGCTCTGACCAAGGCATAATGAAGCATAACACAAATGACCACTAGTGTCAGGTTAAGAGTCCGCAGCAGTTGCTGGCACTACAGACCTGGCTCTCACCAGCATTTCTGCTTCCTAAGATGCTATATTTATTCTAATAAGTCTTCTCTGAGGAAGACCCAGTTTACATTAACACCAATCAAATTAAACTTTAACCATAACACTTTCGTAACAGCTATGAACTTTTGTTCCACCTCTAACATCCCCACCTGTACCGGCCAGCTCATGTGCACCTGAGCCTGTTTAAATATAACATACCTGACAAACTGTTGGTATGTTATATTTTAATAATTTTTTTTTTTTGGGGGGGTGTTAATGTGTTTGTATGTCTCTGACCTGTTGTGCAGGAGTCACTTCACCAGTCATCTGGGAGAGCGAGACATCATTCCACTTCTGGTGATAACACAGTGTCTCTGGGGTGAACAGGCCTAAGCAGGCTCAGGTGCATGTGAGCTGGCTGGTACAGGTGGCGGTGTTAAAGGTGGAACAGCAGCAGTGATAGGTGATGGAATGCGGTCAAATGAATCATGGGACTCAGGGTGGTGAATTCTGGGCATCTGCAGAGGATGGTATCACGGAATAAGGAGCCATCCACTTGTTTCACACAAGTTTTGCATTTCCACACCCCCATGCAATCGCCTTGCAACAGTTTTATTCTCACTGCTGTATCTCCGATAGCGAGTTTGGGGAGGTCTGTCTCAGCCTTGCCGTTGGCTTATGGATATCTGAGGAAGGAGGTCACATGTTTGAACTTCCAATCTGTTGCAAAACTACTGAAGTCAGAGCATGTGAACTGAGGTCCATTATCCATTCAGAATAGTGGTTTTCAGTTGTTGCAACTGCATGTCTGAGTGGCCACTGACACTGCAAAGTCACTGATCAATCATTTAGATACTTCGCCTGGAGAGCGTACTCCAAATCGTGCTGCAACTGCTGCTGTGGTACAGACAGTATGCTTCCAGCTGTGTGTCCAGCGCAATTGCAATGCATAGCGTGTTGCCTAGATACCTTTCTGGACCAGGCTTGTATACTACCTCAAGGTTGTAAGGGCCAAGAGCATGCAATGGAAGTGCTTTGGTGCACGTAAAAGCAGCTTGCTAAAAAAAAAAAATTGTGAACAGTGGAGAAAAAAAACAAAAAACAAAAAAAAAACCCAACAAAAAAAAAAAAACAGTGGCTTGTGGTCCATTCACACGGTGAATTTTTCAACTCAGGAATTTTTTGGTCTGGTATTAGTTATAGGGCTGTTTTTTCAGACATCAAGTCTGAAATGTTTTTTTCAGATTTAGGTTTATGTTTAATCTGTGTCTGGGAAGCTTGCCCATAGAATTGATGCAAATTTATCAGTCCATTTGATGTCCTATACTGTGGGGGAGCTGTTATTCAAGTATTTCAAACCTGAGTACAACAATGAGTATACCATGTGTATTACCGGTGGCCCAGTCTCACTATGAAAGAAAAAGCCATGCTTTTCATGTATTTATGGTGTTTTTTCCAGTAATTTTGCAGGTGTCAAAGACTCTTCAACAGTGGATGTAATGCCACACCATGGGGGGTGGTGGTACAGTATTGAAAGCAAAAAACAGCAACAATAATGCAAAGCAGTGCTTTAGAGGGGTTCTTCAAAACATGATCTCAAGCTCCTGGGCTGAGCTTGAAATGTTAACTTAAGAAAACAAGCTGCCTAATGGTGGAGTATTTATGTATTTTCCTTTGGCCCTTTGAAGTGAGAGGCCATATTACATGTTGGCCTGACTCTGCTCTCTTCACACTGTTGTGACTGCAACAACTCAAGAAGGCTTGCTTTCACCTCGCAACTCCCCAGAGCCTCTTCACTGATTCCACTGAATTTATTATTTTTTTTAAAGGGAGCATTAGTTTCATCAAAGCAAAGGAAACTGATGACGAGATTTACAGATTGTCTGCTTCCTCAAGTCAACCTCAAATGTTTGTTTTTGATGAAATAGAATATGGAATATGGAAAGCTAAGAAGCCTGTTAAAAATCTTGAAAATAAGTGATAACTGATGGAATTAGAGCTTGATGTGATCAACATTTAAGAATTTCCGTTCTTCTTATTGTTATTTACCGTCCAAAAGATCTCCATCAAGTAGTGGCAAAACTGTAAATAGAAACACAGAAAGCAGTTCTAAACAAATATATTTGAAGTACTTAAACTTAACTCATCAAAAAATAAAGAAACTGGCGCTGTGCTTTATCAGGAAATCCATGGGCAAACAAATTAAAGTGGAAAGAGTAATCATTCTGACTCATTCATTCCTAAAGTCTTTACCTTGTTGCCTATGTCTACCATCAACAGCAGTCTCAGGAAAGTACTTGTACTTACCTATTGCCACCTGCATCTTCTTTAACTGGTAAAAAAGTACTGGAACTGAGAGGCCACTGCACATTATCAGTGGAAATGTTTTCTCTCTCGGTCAGCTGTGTATGAAAATTAAAGAGTAAGGTTCCCTGCTGACCTCAGTTTTGGGATCATGTTCCAGAGTATACATCAGGTCACAAATGTCTACATCCAGTTGGTCATATTTCATTTACAAAATAGTTTACTTGATCATTACGAGGTGGAAAACAGACATTTTGAATTGTCCTACGATTTCTTACTTGCCATTAAAAAACATCAATGTGACTTAGTGATAAGCATTCCCTTATATGTATGTGTGACCGGATTGCTTTCATCCTTGGCAGATAGGTCAGTCCTTTGAGGTTCTTACAGTTAAAACAACAACCTCGGTCAATACTATTTTTAATTACTCTCCTCAGAGTGCATTGCAAATGTTTATTTTTTTGATGGTTTATGGAGTCTTACATTGTAAGGATGTGTACTGTTACTTCAGTTCTATGTTCTGTGGACCATCTGTGGATTGCGTGATGGGATTTGAGGACACTTGTTCTCTTAGTAGAATTAAACAGGCACAGTCACGAGCTTTCACAGATGCCATGAGCAGGGCACAAGTGTCCCTGGCTCTCTGAACCTACTCACACACACATTGGCCATATATGTATGTATATGTGTGTGTGTGTGTGTGTGTGTGTGTGTGTGTGTGTGTAAAATATGGTTGCGATGAAGAAACTGACCTGTTGTAGTGCGATTCTTTTACATTGCTGTAAAAGTACAGGGAGTGAACATTTGATAAATGCAACCTCACATAGACCTTCATTTATCACCCAAGTGTGGCATAAACACTGTGAAATCTTTACACGGCAGCCAAAGTCTGTTTTAATCTTAATGAGTGGCTGCTCTGTGTTATAATAGCTTTTATGGTTACAGATTTATTTCATTTGAGGCAGGACTTGGTATTTCTTTAATGGGTGCTTTTTTTTATCTGGATTATGTTCATTTGTCAAAGCACATGATATAAAATTCTGTGAGGCACTGAAGTTCAGTTTTAGTGCTAGTACAAGACATAAAACTGTGAGATCCTTCACAAAAGTATTCAAGGCACACTTGGGACATGCAAAGGCATATTTATGCTTGCTGCAATGTTGAATTAAAGAGGTTGCGGACTGAGTAGAATGTGCTAAGGACACAATATTGCTTTGTTGCTAATCGTTAAGTATCCTGGCTCACATACATCGTCCAAGAAAACCCTGATGTCCTTTGTGGTAACAAATGGGAGATTTTTTACTATATTGCTAACAGAATAAACCATAACCAAAAATATAGATATGTTGGCTTTCATATAAAAGAGTAATTACTGTTTCTCCCAAATTTGCAGCAGCAGCAAGGTGCTCCTCTCTGCTAAATCTATAGATTCAGATGGAAAAGGAACATAATGAAGACTTCAGTGAAAACAGTCCAGATTTATGTTAAATAGAACGGGTAAACTGACATTAGTTTTAGCAAGCGTAATTTTGCTGGAGTTTGATGTCTTTCTCACATGTTCTATTGCTGAGGGGATTTACTAGAATCTGCCACAGTGAAGTCTGAGCTCCAGAGTCCCCCCCCCCCCCCCCCCACACACACACTGTCTGGACATGACAGGCAGATATCCTAACACCCCTTCACATTCATTTACTAAATCTACTAAATCAAGTTAAAATGGGGTTTGGTTTTGGGAATCTAAACAAACTAGTGGAAAACCATTACTCATACATTAATATCTAAAAGTGCACATTACCAGTGATAACCAATGTAACAATAAGAAAATTCCTACTTATTTTGTTGAAAAGTTTATGATATAGTAAATGTGTGCAGTACATTGACATGGGGGATATTTGTTGTTTTTTTATTGTTATTGTTCAGGCTTAATATACCTCCTTTAAAAAGAACAATAAAGTAGCAACACATCAATCAACATGGTTTATTTCTGCCACGATGATGACAGTGTACCTTATCGTGCTCATCCAGAGTGTCTAACCCAAACCCTTCTGAAAAGTGTTTCACCAATATAAAATAAAGAAACAAATCTCTTCTCTATGCAGTCTTGCTCTTGAATCAAACAGTTTAAGTTTATTTTTTAACTTATTCAAGCCATTCATGCCATGCCTTCTTTAACAGTTGTAGCACCATGCAAATGTCTGCAGCTCCACATAATTAAGAAATAGCCATAGTAACTCCAGATAATCTTGCTTCAGACAAGCCTTATTTTGGTTTTATAAAGCAGTGTAGGAAACTACCTAATGTATGCAGTAGCAGAGCAAGGATTTCTGAACAGGCTGGATCTAAATATGGCACAAGAGGCCTATCTAGTCAATGAATGATTAACTAGTTAAAAAATGAATTAAATAATCAAATAAATGATTAAAAAAGATATTACATTTTAACCAATTTTCTCTCGTCACATCAGTTTTGAGTGAGATCATGTTGTTTGGGTCCACACCATGAAGTTTGGGTCCACTTTATGTCAGTAGTTGCATTGCCAGCACGCTTCATACTTCTACTACTAAAGTCAGCAGAGCTAGCAATTTGGTTTCCTCTTGCCATTTCTTCTTATCATTTTCCTTGCTAAATTTCTGGAAACATTTGATGTTCAGACTCGATCACATATTCTCATGAGTCTAGGTCTATGTCCTCCTAATAAAAGTGATTTTTTATAGAATAAAAACTAAGAAAAGCACTAAGTGGGTGAGTCTATATCATGTCCATTGGAGCAGAACAAATGATGTGTATAATTACTTAGAACACCATAAAGTCCATAAACCACCGAGTTTGTTAAGCGCTCGTCTAATATTTTTAACTAAGTAGTCTGGTTCTACACTGTGGTTTTCTGCCCTCTCTTTCTCCAGCAGAATGGGATCAAACGGGCAGGTGTTAGTTTTTAACTAACTGCCCCTTCATAACAGGCCAGGAGTGTAAAGGGTCTTTGGCATCATGCTGGGAGCTCACCTCGTCTCCAGGTCCTTCGTGATTTTTTTCCCTTTTGTTCTGCTTTGCACTTGCTATACTGATTACACTGACACATTGCAACCTTTTTTCTACAATGCTCATTTCTTTAAATAAAATCTTTTGTTCATTCTATTGATGTGTAGTCTCTTAATATTGCACCATCTTAAGATGGCAAGTATAATAATGTATAATAGTTTATTTTTTGCATGTGTCAAGTCACAATGAATGTGAAATGAACAATGAATGTTTGTTAATAAATTAAAGAAAATTCTCTCCAGCTAATTTAATAGTTTTTGTAGTAAATGAGCTAAAAATAGCCTCTTTGGTTAACATTTTACTTAATTCATTTGTCAGCAAGGTCTAGGCATCTGCTGAGAGGAGACTTGCAGTAAAAATTATAAGTATTTCACCAAGTGAAAATCTGATGACAGTAGCTGAGACTAGGGGACTGCAAGGCATTAACTGTGGTTCTGCGGCTTCTCCCTCAAAATACAGCTCTAGGGCAGCTCTCAGAGATCACAAACTGGGAGCTGTTTCCAAGGGTATGTTTGAAATGGCAATAATATGCTGATGTCAGAAGCTGCTGTTTAACTTGGAAAACGTAGGACATAATGATAAAAAAAAGATTAGGATCCTTAGGCACCCTTTGTTTTTGGTCCACCAGACAAAATTAACTTAGTATTTTAAATGGCATTTTAAATGCATAATTAATAGCCAGAATCAGTAACTTGATCAAACTTATTTGTCAGATTTAATATATATGTTTTCAGAATCTGTTCTCTCAAAGCCATTGTGGTAAAATGTTCTTTTTTCTTCCCATTTTGAGATACTCTTAAAACAACAATGGAAACCAAGCCCACAGTGGTTTCCACAATAACTAATTTTAACTCAACATACAATCAACATAGCTTGTGGTTTCACTAAGAACTTGTTGCAGGGGTTTAAGAAGGGTTTGGGCCAGGGGCTCTTCATTTCCCACCACATACCTGCTTAAACTCTGCCAGCTTTGTTTACCTCTCTCCTGCTTTATGCAAGCAAGAAACAGCAGGAGGGAAGAAGCACAAGCTATTTTTAGAGTAGTATTCTTCTGTTCTCTGTGTTCGGCTCTTGTAATTAACAGCATCATTTGAGATGGAAGTAGTTGTTACGTAGTTTGTTTGTGCTTGTCTTTTTCTTTTTTCAGCTTGTTATAAGTGAAAAAACAACCAGAAAATATAAATCTTATTCTTGTTTTCTTAACAATACAGCATTAGTTGTCCAGCCATGATCAGTGACCACTTTTTGCTTTTATTATATTATTAAAGTTGTCAATGGTCAACTAGTTGTGGGGGGGGTGGGGGGGGGTGTCTCAAATATGCATCAAAACAATTTAGGATGCCTGTCTTTTCTGATCCAAATAGTGTTGGCATACTCTCATCCATTAACAAGGAAAGGTCTATAATACCATAAACATTGCAATCAAGTTCAAATTGCGTGTGCCAACTAGAGCTCCATTATATATTTGTCTGCCAGATCATGAACAAAAATAATAAAACAAATATAATATAAAAGTTATAATAGCATATTTTTAAGAACAGAGTAGGAAGCAACATGCATGCAGTGACAAACATGACCATCAAGGCAAGGCATCAATGGATTCAGACAGAGGATGGTGAACACTATGAACAGGCATGGCAACAGAGGATATATCTGAAAATACTGATATCAAGGTACTCCAAAACAGTAAAATGTTAATGGTTTTATGTGAAATGGTTCCAAATGGGTAGTTCAGACACTAACAAGTGTGAAATAAGTAGGTACATTAGTTTTCTAAAGGAAATATGCTCCAAAGCTTGTTGCAAGCCATAGCCCCCTCAAAATTTTTGTATTACCATTAAAACTTTCCAAAATATATTTGGCAGGTGCCACAAGAAACTGCATCAGCCTTTGTTGCAGATAAACAAGCAGGTGACCGTGCTGTGTCCTGAAATTTCAATTCAGACAAAGCACAAGACAAGGATTTTTTCCAGAACCCTACAGAGAATTCCAGAAAGAGGACAGAGGCCCTTCAAGGGGGCCTCCCATAGGGACAGTAGATTTCTTTTCAATTCCCAGTGACCTCATCTGTGTTTGATTTGAACCCCCCTCTTGAAACTGGCACATGGGGTTAATTGAGAGAGCTTTGATCAACTTGGCCAAGAATAGAACTTGCTTATCTTGTTTGTCTGATGACAGCCCTTAATGTTTTAGGCAGCCTTGATGTTGTAGGGATAGCTGGAGGACAGAAGTGAAGTAGGTGAAAGGAAGACGTTCACAGATGTGGGTTCCATGGACAACAGTCTTGACCCTCATTTTTTTCTGCTCAGGATTATCTACTGCTAATAGAGTTAAATCTTCTAATGGTTATCCCTTTGAAAGTGCGCTTTCTCTTACCCTTGGTCTCTCCATAGCACAAAAATATTATAAAGGGCCACAAAACCATTTTTAAAAATGTCAATATTACATTGTACTAAAGCATTTCTAGACATTGTAGCTTTAGAAGTGACAAGATGAAAACACTAAACTTATTGGTGACAGACAACATATCTATAGAGACAATACAAAGGAGTGGCCTGAGTCTGGGTGTTCCACAAAACATATTTCTGTACATGTTTCACTGTGAAACCAAGAATAGGGGAATCAAATGGGTTTTGACACCCACCATTGTACTACAGACTCCAAAAACACATCAAGAGTGACAGCATTAA